>NC_090950.1:27942985-28274485 GCF_040807025.1 Struthio camelus | reverse complement strand
AGCAATTATCATGAAATCTTTTACACTCATTCATTAGGGATCGATGAGTAGAAGAAAAAATCCAAGATGTTACCTTTGCCGTTCAATCAGAGGTTAATAAAGGTCATTAGTTGTTTTTGTCAGATTTCCAACACTGACATGCTCCTTAGGTATACATCAGGTTGACCATTTACAAAAATTACATTAATTTGGGGTCTGAAAACCAGACATGTTAGAGCTGAGCCCTTCAACTCGAGAGAAATTAGGGTCTTTTAAGGTCACTGATTCTAGTCTAGCCAAGGAAATATCCACACATGTATTTTACAGGTTGGATATATATTGGCTCAGTGCTGTGCATATGTTACACTTTTCTTACTAACCTGAACTGATATTCAAGGGGTAGGGGCAAAATACCTACACAGGGAAAATGACCTTATGCTACAGATATTCCCAATACAGCCCTCCTAGCACCTTTTCAATGGATAAGTGCAATAATACAGATAGCAAAATTAATATAACCTGACTACTATTTTTATAGCATTTTAGGGATGGTGAAATTACTTCAGTCCATTTTACCATACCACAGAAAATCAGAAGCAGCATTATAGGAGGATGAAAATCTCCATATTTATGAATGAGGGACGGATGATTAAGATAAAAGCATCCCTGCTATTGATCACAGCCTCTCTCATCTATTAAAATAATAAAACTACATAATGCTGCAGCACTTAAAACTCAGCACTTGAAGAAGGTGACCGAATGCAAACACTAGTGGTCATGTCTCCCTCTGTAGTAGACCACTGCAGCTGATATCCTTCAGTGCAGCAGTCTGCAAGAGACCACCCTGCTTATGAGAAGAAGGTGCTCACAGTTCATACAACCCCAATCCGTGACCACAGCATCTTCCCAGATGGCTGGAGTCTTTCTTGATCACTCTGGAGATTTTTTTGGTAGGAGATGTGGAGATCACAAGCAACATGTGTCAAGTCTTCTCCCTGGTTTTACATGCTATTTTTGCATAAGCGCTGGCCATAGCTGGCAGTACTAGGCATGAACGTTTTTGCAACACGCCACAGGCTGTCTGCATTCAAAGAGGAGCCATTCAAGTGCTCAGTAGCTCAGGCTGTGTGAGGAGCTGTTCACACGAGCAGCAGTGCCACCACGACTGTGCCTACAAATCTGAGTGAAGCATCAAGACCTGGCCTGGGCCAAATCACAACCTAACTGTACTTGCTATTATCCACTGAAATTCAATGTTGTGCTCAAAGGCTTTCATCGGGTCTTCCCTGCACTAAATACCGCAAATATAGCTTGCCGCAGTGGTGCAGTTCAACACCACAGTTGTCTGAATTTCCATGGAGATGGATTTTGGTGCAGCAAAATTATGTTCTGTGATATATTTCAGCAGGATGCGCCAAAGTGATAATCATGGCATGATCTTTTTTGGTAATGAGCACGCTCAGTCCCAAAGAAGTCAATAGGAGATACTTGCCACCTAGCAGCACTGGATTCGCAAGCTTTCTGAGTGTAACTTGTCCTCTTTTTTGATATCGATGAGGCACCAGTGCAGCAGTCTCGTGGCACCAAGAGTGCCCATTGACTCATACCAGAATTTTGGCTCGGAGATGGCTAGTGGGTTTGTCTACATCTGGACAGAGCTGGACAGAGCATTCAAATGAGACTGACAAAATGTACCTGCTGCCAAAAAAGGGTCTAGCAAATAGCACCATTCACAAACTATCAAACTACAGCCCTGTATAAAATGTTTTTATTACAATATTATTCTGGCTTTCTTAAGAAAAAGAAAAAAAGGCTTTTTTTTTCCAAGTGAAAATAATGGGGTTTTTAAGGCAAAAATTGTGTCTTTTTGCTTGGCAGAGGGTGAAATATCACGCTCTTGCTGGAAAACCGCTGTGTGTTGGATTGGTATTAGCCTGGATCCAATTAGAAATACTTTTCAGTTTTAACCCAGGTGGAATTGCATGATTATAATAGCAAAAGCCTGTGCTTGAGAGGAAATGGAGAAACTTGTTCTCACTGAATAAAGGAATACCAGTTCGTTCAACACTCACAACAATCTCACACAAAGCCTGAGAGCTGAACACAGCTCTCAAACTGATGATAAAAACTATTTTGTGCTCACTGGTTAGTACCCAAATATAAATTACTCAGTTCTCCATCTGGAAGGGAAGAAAGCACATTGGCTTTCTGTCAGAGAGAAAGCAAGCTTTTCCAAACAATGATCTGCTACAGACTGCCCATACAAAACTGGTCATCTAAGCACCTCTCTCTTCTTCTCAAAGATTGCTTGTGTTCAGACCACCCTTATAAGAAAAAGCCCACCAGTTCAATGCTCTTCCTTCCAAGAACTTGGCCAGGTCTCGCTGGCAGAAATAACGGAAGTGCCAGTGGTTGACACTTTGGCCTCTATTTTTCCTGCAAGAGAGAAAGTATCATCGGGAACCTGTAATAGCAGAGCACACGGACACCTTCTTGGCTTGGACAAAAACACATTTCTTAGCACTAGATACCTTGCAAACTATAGCCCTGCATCTGACCTCCCTCCTCTAGGCTGGCTAATGGAGATGCTGTCAAAACAGTCTCCATCACTTCTTGTCGGGCTCTGAGTCAGGGCACAGCCCAGGGACAGCACTTCCTGCTCTGCCCAGCCCCAGACGAGGTAAACCTGCCGAATTTCTATGCAGTCACTCACTGCTCCTTCCCTGCCCCTATGAAATACTATGCAGAAACATGTTGAACAGACAGGATATGCCAACAGTTTAATAGAAGCAATAGCTTATCCTTCCTCAAAGCCTTCTCACTCCACACTGGGAGATCAACTGCAACAAAACACACATGTTCCTATTGCATTAACAATACCCACACAGGCATCTCCAAGATGCCAAATGAACCTTGGATCTCCCGTCTCTCTGAGTGCTTGCCTCACTAAAGCTGAGTCCAGGCACGAGTAGGTGCTATTAGCAAAGCAGAGACAACCACATAGCTTATATTTTATATAATGGTGCCTTATCAAAGCCATCTTCCATCAGACTAAAAAGGATGCAGCTGCAGACCCTGTGCAAGAACAGCAGTCCATCCGCTGAGCAGGGGCTGCCCCGGAAGCACGGATCCATCCCGTGCTCTGCTCTCTGGGCTGGCTCCTTAACAGCGCTCTGGCTCAGCGCTGCCCCTCCGAGCCCGCCAGGGAATTAGCGTAGCTGCCTGCGAGAACATCCCTCTTTCCACGGCCAAGACTTTCCACAGCCATGGTGTTTTACTGGAATAATAGAAATGTCAAAGAGAAGGCATGCGAGGCAGGAAACAGAATTTCATATGGGCTGCAATTAGGCCATAGAATTCACTCCTCAGCTGAAAATAACGACCACGCAGCTTCCTATTTGTGGAAGTAAGGTTTTTTGGGGGGTAAGTAATTAAAAAAAAAGGAAAAGGAAAGAAAAAAAAAGAAAAAAGGCATATACCTAAACTCTCCCAGCTCAGGAAAAAGATACGGATCCTCTTTGTTCTGTGTTTGTACGGCATCCATAAGCCCTGGATCCCCTCGCAGGTTCCTAAGGTACTCTAATAACACAAACATGTACATGATAATAACTTGCTTCAACCAGTGCTTAAATCCTGCCAGCTCCAAGGGATTTAAGCACAGGCTTAAATGATTTCTGAATGGAGGTGCTTTTATGAACTGGGGTAAAAAGCTTAAAATTTCATTCTGGATATAATTTCTCCTGAATAAATAAAAATGCTACTCATCCACTCACACAAGCCTAAACCATTTGAAAAGTAAATTGCACTAAAAATCCCCCTAAAATTGCCTTTAAAACCATGAGACAAATAAATTACATACATCCTCATGTATATATAGAACACCTACAAAAAGGATTACAGAGGGCCATTCTATCTTCTGCTTCCAAGACACAAAGATGCTTTCAACGTCTTTCACAAACATCCTTTATTTAATTAAAATTATAATTCTAACAGCCATGGAATGCATGAAGCAGCAGCACTGACAAATGTACCAAGTGAGGTGACATTTGTTAGAAAATCAAGGCAACTGTCAATACAATACAAGAAAATGCTCTATTCCATCCACTAGTTCCTGGCAGGATATTTTTCTGACATAGTATCAAAGAAGGAAAATATAGTATTTGGATTTTTCAGTATCAGAACCCTACCATGCAAGACTGTCGTATAATTGCAAGGTTGGACTTGGAAGAATCTGAATTCAGAGTTAGCTATGGTAGGACATTATTATGAACTTCAGCATAAACTGCAAGTTGAATCAGGTTTTTCAGTGTTAATGGTTAAGGGATAGTAGTTTAAGGGTTAAGGGAAGGGTTATTTCTTTTAAATTGTTTGTTGCAAACTCCTGAATTATTTTCCTTTCTGCCTTTTGCATGTCACATTCAGAAGCAGATATACCAAAACACTGTTTCAGGTGTCTAACTCAAATACAAGGAGGATAGGAAAGCAAAAAGAAAGAAGAGAGGAGAGGAGAGGAGAGGAGAGGAGAGGAGAGGAGAGGAGAGGAGAGGAGAGGAGAGGAGAGGAGAGGAGAGGAGAGGAGAGGAGAGGAGAGGAGAGAGGAGACAGAAGGAGGAAAAAAGGAAGAAAGGGAAAGAGAGAGAAAGGAAGGAAAACAGAGAACGGAAGGAAGGAGGGAAGGAAGGAAGGAAACAGGGAAGGAAGGAAGGAGAAGAGGAAAAGAAGAGAAGATGAAAAGCTCTCCTCAGAAGACATGCAGATTCATATTACAAATTCAAGATGTTGAGATAGTTTGGATAAATGCCGAAACTTCTGAGAGTTTAATCAAAACTAAACCAACCAATCCTCTTACCCTTTTGAGATTTGTCCCACAACAAATACAATCAGTCTTAAAAACCACAAGTACTTAATAAAAACTAGAATGGTTTCTGCCACATGGAGCTAATAAAAATAAATAATAATAATAAATTTTAATGTTTAAGGCACCCTGGCCCAAAGGCAGTAACCTGTATTTGTGCCTCAAGACAAAGATATAAATAGTCCTAGAAATATATGAATAAATGTAAATTTTGCAAATTGGCATTTTTTCTTTACACTTTCCAGGTTTTAGACTGATTATATTGACCACGCTAGGACCTCGTAATGAGGTTATTTAAGAGATTATTCCATTCACATGTACATCTGACACGATTAAATCTCTATTTGTTTCTACCACAGAGAATTCAGAAATATATTCCAGAGAGCATAGCTGTCTACAGGTACTGTCATCAACATCATTTTTTTCAGTTCTGTGTTAAAGTTAACGACATAGAAGCAGGCTTGTACTAAGTGTTCAATCTGGGATGACTGCAGCCAAAGAGCCCCAACCATCTCTTTTGACTGCAAGAAGACATTTACTTTCCTGGCTCTGGAAGTGATACTTTTCAGTTCTCACTGCCTCATCCCGTTCACTTTACATGTTTGTTTAAATCACTTTTAGTGGGAAGAGCAGAGTTAAAAAATTGAACATTACATTGACAAATTTGAAGAGATGATGGCTAATTGCATTGTGAATTCAGTGCCATGATCCCACAGCCAGCAGATTGTGCATATGCCCTGAGCCCCAAATTTGAGTTCTTTTCTTGCTTCCTATAAGTAGAAGATAAACAAAGATATTTTAATTACCCCAGTCACTGTAAAGAATACACTATCAAGTGAATTGGGCATATTAACGTTCAGGAAATACATTATTGTGTTTTTTATCCTCAGGAGTCAAGTCACAATACCCTAGTTAAAGAGGTAGATAGTATGCTTTCTCATAGTATCACTCATTTGTAAAAACAAAAATCAGAAAGCAAATACACACAGAAAAATCCTATTTTGGGAATATGTTGGCGTACTTTTAGAAATTACTGAAACTGTTTTCATAATCCTTCCACTTGTAAGGCCAAATGCCTTAATTACCATGAGACCAACTAACTACAGAGGGCTCAGAAAGAGCCGTAAAAACATTTTAGAGGGGCCTAAAATAGCTTTTCCTCCTCCTAAAAATAGAACAATGTGCAGAGAAAATACTTCTACCCGTTCAAGGCGAATGAGAAGTGTGAGGACAGCCCCACTGGGAAGACAGGAATCTCCACATCCCAACAGCACAAAGTTCTCAACTGTTGCTCGGCAAGGCCAGGATATTGTGCCAAAAGTATAATACTGTCCAGTATCAAAACCCCTTTTTAGCCTGCACTGAATCTGACCAGTCTTGGGTCTTGAGCCAGAACAACTTTTTGGAAGGAAATTCCACATTTGGGAGGGAAAGGATGAAGCATTCAAAAAGGTCGGCTTGCCAGAAAATAGGCAGCTGTAGGAACACAGGAGAGGAAACCATTTCCTGGGTCACGAAATTTAGCCCCGCGCTACCAGAAGAAACTAATTCATATAACATCTTCATAAACTGACCAAGATCCTGCAACAAGCTGAAACATCAGGATCCCCCTCAACAACAGACTGTGAGCCCCTGCAATGGCCAGCAGCGCTTCTGTACTGATACATCACCCACTGGAGTAACCTTTGGGAAGGTATGAAGAACAATATAACATTGCAACAAATATATGTTTAAACTAGAAGCCAGCCTTTTTCTGTAAGGCCTTGGTTTCTGAAGAACTTTCTCTATAGCTTTTCAGTTTGTTCAGAAAACAGAGGTAAGACGTGGGAGAAAAAACACTCTGCTGTTTGACTGGGGACAATCTCTACATCCCTAGGTCAAGGACTGAGAGACTGGCGCGACAAAAGGAGAAACTTGGATGCTCTCCATGGCAAGAGACAACCTCTGGGGAACAAATGAGTTTTAGTTAACACTGTCTTTCTGATTGGAATTTGGCAAGTCCCTCCATTTCTCTGCATTAGCTTTCCAGGCTCTAAAATATGTACATTAGCACTTACCCGTCTTTGTAATGAGCTCTGTCATGTGTAGAGGTACACACCCGCTGGGGCAGTACTGTCACTAATTTCTGCTTCATATTAGATTATGCGATCATTATTAACCTTCAGGCTTTCAACATTGAAGGGTCAAATCCATCTCAGTTTAGCAGATGAAGCTCTACTGACTTCAGCAAAGTTGCAACCACTTATCCCAGGACTGGATTTAGTCCTGGGCATTTTTAATTTAAAATACACTGGCAATGTGAAGCAACCACTATTCCTTCCAGGGGTGTTCTGATTTCATTTACAAGTATTTGTGCTGGCAAGTCCTACATAATGTTCAGATGCAATTGTGTCTGAGTATTAAATATAATGGTTTAGATGTTATGAATAGGAAAATGAGATAACTTGGTAAAGGAGGTTTGACAGTAAGAGTGAAAGAATGAAGATTCAACTTAAGCTGTTGAAAGCTTAACAAGATAAAGACAGGCAGGGGAGAGTTCCCTTAAATGTGATGAAAATAAGGCCTGAAGGGGTGGAATGATAGAGAGGCTGAGGAGTACATGCTTCAAGACAGAAGATGAATGTGCCCAACATGACAGTAACATGTAGCTAAATTAATCAAAGTACCCACAGCACTAAATAGAACCCAAACACATGGATTTATGCAGAAATCTGAGAAAAAATTTCATAGTTGATATGAGACACACGAAAGGATGCATCTTTTCTATCTAAATTAATTTTCCACATTTTTAGTCCTTGAATTTTACCATTGTGTGTCACTAGAAACATTATATAGTTCCCTTTTACATTTTAAACGTGTGCCACACACTTTGGCATTCAGAGCCCACAGTTCTCACAGCACACACTATCACGTCTCACCATTACAGGCCTCATGGCACATGCAATATATTCTGAAGCTAAATTACCAAGAAAAGTTTTCTAAAACCATGGCTGCTCATGACTGTGTGACAAAAACAAACTGTTACAGCTACTAATATTTCAACTCGATAGTATAATTTTAGGTTAATTCCAGTTTCATGACTCATGGTAGATTTACAGCCTTTGTTGAGCCCTCTGTTTTTCCATAGATAGATACAGGCTGGCTAGCACCAGCTGTAACTTCCCCTCCACTGTGTCTCCATCCTGCCATGGTATCCCAGCACTTCTCCAGGGAAGAGAGTGCCCCTCAGCCTTTCCACAGAGGTTGCTAGTTTGACTTCTAAGCCCTCTAGACTGCCAAAGGGCACGCAATAAATGTGGGGTCATTGTCCTCCTGACTTGGGTTTTAATCAGTGGCTGCCTGTCTTACTCAGAGGGTAACTTCCTCATCAGAAAGGCAGCTGAGAGAGACTAAGCAAGTTTGTATTAAAGACAAAAGACTAGATCTTGATTCCACTTGTACGCAGAGTACAAATTTCAGAGTAATTTCACCAGCATTAGAGGTTCAGGGCAGGGTTTGGCGGCGCCGATCAAACAAGCTCCACAAGCATGCACTGCAAGCAGTACAGCAGGCAAAGCAAAGTAACGCTCATGGGAAGAAAGTCCCCTGTGCAACCAGAAGCTGTGTGAAAGTGATGCATTTGTCACTGCATCCCTGACCCCTTCCGGACTCTGATTTGTTATCCACATATTCCCTTTAAACAGCCTCTTCCCGTTCGCCTGCCCCTGGCACACGGGGACACATCATTTATCCAAGGAAATCCACTAGGCTGCTCAGAGAGTGAAATCCCAGCGCTTGCTCTCTCCCCAGACAGCAGCTCAGTACTAGAGTCAGGCACAAGCCCCAGCTTCTCCTGTGGTTCGTAGTCCAGCTGGCGCTGCCTGGATGGGCAGCGCATTCCCAGGCTTTGTTTGACATGCTAGGGGCTTAGGCTGGTTTTGTTCTGAGAGCCGGGACTCTCCTCCTCCACATCCTGAGCTAGCCCCCAGCTCTCTCAATGGAAGGTGACAGGGATTAGAGTTTTGAAATCCTTGCTTTTTTTTTTTTAAGAACTTCTGGATGCCAACATGACTTTTTTGTCTGTCAGAGATTAGGCAAACGAATTTGAAGGGTGACAGGGAGGGGGACCCAGCTCTAGTTATCAGGAGGCACATTTGTAAAGAGGACTAACTTTCACCTCACTGTGCTATTATGGAAAGACTGATCATTTTTTTCATCTTGGCTCACATAAGTCAGTTACTTAATGGAGAACAGGGAGCAAACTCAGTCCAAAGAGCATCGAGTCACCAATGCACACTTCATTTGCTTGTAGGTAGGTTTATAAGTTGCGAGGAGAGTGAGAAAGAAGGGCATTGCCTGGCACTAATACTCCCTCTGTTGGAAAAAGAGTATTTCCCTAAGAATGTACATTATATTCCTCAGAACAATGAAAAATAAAGTGAGTAGTGCTCAAACAATAACTCTTCTAATTTACTGGAGAAGGGGGTAGGCAACTGGACTTTCCACTTTGTAGAGAACAAGGAAAAGTACGCTACAAAAGTAAACTCTGCCTAAAAAGCTGCCATGCTAGGTGGAACGCAGACTTGCAGCAAACAGGGGCCATCACACAAAAATTCTGCTTATTTACACTTCGCCGCATGATCTTCGTTACTCTGCACTTTCATCCTGGCAGGGCACACAGGAGCTACGCATACGGTTAGCACAGATAGCTCCCACTGCTTTCAAATACAGTTTTCTAAAGAGAATTGTTCTTTTAGCGTTCTGCTGCCCCCGATAGAAGGCTACGATGGCACAAACAGTCAGTATCTGAGATCGTTTCTAAGTAATACACAAAACAAAGCAGAAAGAGCTGTTACAGTCTTAAATGGAACAAAAAGTGAAAATGCAACTTCTATGCCTCTTCCCACTCTTTGCCTTTTTTCCTGCAACTGAAGTGGAGACTAGGATTTTTCTTGGAAGGGATTTGCAGCAGAACCACCCTGCGATACTCCCAGAGACAAGATCAGGATCCAGGGGACAACCAGCTACTCAGCTCCCTGACTGTTGCATACCTGGCTCTGAACTTCCAAAGTGAAGCCTAACCACAGCTCCAGTCTCTCTCTCAGATAAATAAGGTTGTTATCCCTAAAAAGTATAGAAGATGCAATATTGTTCCATGTATACCAAATAGATAATTTGGAGACAGACGTATTACTGGTGTAAATCAAGAACGTTCCCTAGAATTCAATGGACATTCGGGTTTACATCTGCTGAAGATTTGTTGGCTGTAGGAAGATGATGAAGGAAGGACAGCCAGGATTTCAATACACTCCCAAACTAGATTAATGTTACTTTTTTCCAGTAACCAGCTTCAAAGACAAATCCTGGGTGAGGATACAGTGTTTAACCACATTAAAAGAGACAGCTCACAAAGCTAGGAACTGATTTCTCTCACACATTTATTTTACAGATAGATAACAGCAACTAAAAAGTTGTTGAAAAGCAGCCTGTAATTAGTCGAGTAAGCTATGCTCCCTTTCGCCTGGCTTTCCTCAGTATTTTGAGAATCAGAGGCACTGCAAAGGAAGGTGTATTTAAAGCAATCTGCCACAAGAGACTGCACTAGCAGGTAACTTCAAGACCAGGGCTCCAATCTTAAAATACGTAGCTAATGCAAAATGCTTTACGTCTGGTCACACTCTGCTTTGCTATCAGTATTTGGAAGGCTTTGGGACGTGGTGCCTGCTCTGAAGACTAATACGGTGTGTCTGCTGAGTTGGCGAGGCAGCCAAAGTATTTTCTCCTGCTACGCAGCACGGCCCGAACACAACTGCTCCGTCTAGCCTTGCAGCAGTAGCCAGGCGTTCGCAGGGGCCCATACAAATTCCTCCTCGCTTGATAAGTGATAATATTGCAAAGTTATTTAGCTTGACCAGGACTTCCTTTTCTGTGACTGAGGGACTGGATTTATAGAGTTGTCTAATCACTGACCTCACTTCCCCTGTCTCTGTGTGTGTCCTGCTTCCAAGCTCTTTTTGGGAATCTAAGTGGGCTGCCCTTCCTGCGGGACAGGCATCGCTTTGAGACAAAGCCGAATGAATGTGACAGCTCGGTGCTGGCAGGCCAATCTGGTAGTCATTCGGTGAGGCAGAGAAGGATTTGAGGGCGTGGATTTCTGTGATTCAATTTTCTTGGGAAGTGGTTTGGTAGAGGCAAATACCAGCTAGCATTGCATCTTGTCCAGGAGAGTGTGAATGCACAACATTAACAGAGCGAACTGAGCTGGTCTTTCTGAAGTCAGCTTTTTCTGCCCTTTTTTGTGACAGTGTGTGACTTTGTGTCAGTGATTTCCTCACCGAGGAGGCTGAGCACTCTTTTCCCTGCTGAAGTGCCCTACCAAGCACGCTAGAACTGGACGCATGTAAAAATCATCTCCTAGCATTTAACATGAGTGTAACCAGCCTAAGCCTGAGGTTTCCCCAAATTACGTATGGATGCATACACCGCAAAAATAAGAGGTTAGAACATGATGCCTCTCACTGGAGGAGAGACAGCTGCAGAGCAAGAATATTAAGTTGGGTTTTAGTAACTGTTAGCTCCACTAAAAAAGCCAATCAATTTGGAGTTGCATTACAATTTTCCAGCATGGGCCATGAAACTCTTACGCTCTCTTTATACGGCACCCGTAATGCAGAGTGGAATGCAGGAAACTGATAGTTGGGATGATGGTTACAACGAGAAAGGAATTTAAGTAAAAGTGGTAAGAAATGAATTGGGTAAAATGGATTTGATTTATGAAGAAAGGGGACAAAACTAGAAAAACCAAGTTTTAGGTAGGACTCCAAACGTTTTCGAGGATCATGGCCAAATATTTTTAAAAATCTATTAAAAATCAAGATCTATCAAAAAGCATATCAAACATCTTTTAAAGATAATTTTTCTTTTTCTTTTGAAAAATTGGACTCTTCAAAAATGTCCAGTAAAACTTTTTTGTTTCTATTCCTGTTAGAAAAACAATATGATTCATGAAGGAATGAATGTTGCCACAGTGTTGCCATTTTTCTCCATAGATAATCAACAAATACCTCTATACCGAGAAATAACATAGTTAACCCAGGTATTGACAAATCAGAGTAGGAGAAGGCCACGAGAAGAATTGCCTGGCTCTTGTGCAAGTGGACCAGATAAAGCCCTAAAGAGAATCAGGGGAAGATCTCGCACAGAAAAAAATAGACTAGCTGATCTAATAGGGCTCTTCTCACTAAAATCTACAGATTACTACAGAGACTTACAATTGTATTACCATCTTCTTTAGTAATATAGTGATTTGTACCCCAGTTCCCGCTAAGCCACTCCCTGGGCCCATTCTGTTTGGTGCATGAGATGTGATAGTAACACAGGACAAGGCAGGAAAGACGAAAGTTAACTGGATCACACTTCTTTGTGAACATATATATATTCTTTCACTCCAGGCCTCCCATAAAGCAGCACTGCTACTATTGGTTTTTTCCGAGACTCCAAAATAAACACACATTCAAAAGACTTATTCTCATATTTCTAGCTACAACAGAGGCATCCAGGGTTTTCCTTCTTCTGCCTTGGATGTACTTGCCTGTGTTGATTCAGAAGCAGACTAACGTATAGGACCTTAAATTCTATATGGCTCTGTGTAATGTAATGAACACCAACAGACTTTAAATGTCTTGTATCTCATGGGTGCTTTTTATTCCACTATATGGCAAAAATCCAAGAAAAAATTGTAGGGAGGAAAAAAATAAAAAATGAAAAATATATTGCTACTGAATTTTCCAACAATATCTGAGGAATGTGATCTCCCCTTAATATACATACTGATGATCTATTTGGAATTTTTATCCACAGTTATGAAGAAAAAGAAAATGTTATTCCCTCAGAGGCCAATTTTCATCTTGCTCTGGAATTCTCATTTAAACATCTCAGGGAACACTTTGCCATTTCTAGATATTAACTATTATTTGTCTCTGGTTCAAGACTCGTGTCTGTTACTGTATTAGCTACATGGAAACAAATTCCTAATCATATTTCTGACAAGAGTCCTCACAATCTAGTTGGCTGCAGTCATCCCATTTCCAGTATTTTGCTGGTAAAAAAGGCAGGAAAGCTTTGGTCTTCGCTACTGAGCATGTGTAACTCCCATTAACGCGAGTTACCATATGTGTGCAGATCAAGAGAATATATTGTTTAAGGAGGTGAACCACACTGCAAGGACTGTTGCCCTGGCTTACATTCAGCTTCCAAGATGTAGATATATGGTATAGTGTTTGCAATAAGGAAGACTGTTCGAAGCAAGTGCCTGGATCCTCCACTCACGCTGAAATCAATCAGGATAAGCGGCACTGAAGTTAGACTGCAGATGCAGTGGCATTTATACACGTGTACAAACGACACAAAGAGCTGAAAAACGTTGCCAACTTTTACAAAACTAATTGCTTTGACACTAATAACCAATATTCAGAAACCGGCAGAGCCTTTAGCTCCTATTAAGAGCAGCACTGCCAGTGATGAAATCTTTATCCCATTTGTTCCTACTTAACATGTCACTTAGGTACACCACGGTTTCAGGCCTGGTTTTCTACTACTTTGCACCCTGCATAGGCAATTATACCTGTGTAAATTGGGTGTCATTCTGATCTGGCAGCATTTAACATATGTGCCTTCTACCATCTGGGCCTGTGTGCAAATGGCTACCGTCAAGTTCATTTTTATATTGAATTAGACATTACAAATTTCCAAGATCAAGCCACAGTAATTATCTCAATGATTTTGCCAATCCTTTTTTACCTATATTTTCATGAATACCCTCAGGAAATTATTTGATATATTTTGATATCAGATCAGTGGCATGCTGCAAGTGACAAATTAGATAACAGACAAAGTTACCAGGAAATGGATTTCTCAGGTGCAGAAAGATTCCTGCTTAATAACCACCACCAGCAATACTCATGGAAAATTACTAATTACTCATATGTATATATGTATACAGAACATAATCACTCTTTTAGAATAGGAAATAGGAGTGGTAACCTTCTCTGTGGGAGCAGTTAATTTTTATGGTCATTCCTGGAGATACATACACTTTACCTCTCCTAGGTATGCTGGGATCCAAGGAAAAGCTATAGGTTAAATTGCTGGAATCAAAGGAAAAAATAAAAACGAAAGGATTTTGGTGTATGTCTCCAGAACGCCCACGTCAGAGGCATTCTGCTCTATACGCTGTTACCATATCACCTTCTTAAATTGTCAGGATGTGAGTTTTCACTCCATTCTATTCGTTTTCCCCAGCATGACTACAGTTTATTTCAACAGCTAAAAGACGCTGTATTCATCTGAGATGCACCCCATGCATCTCAGAAAGAAACACCAGCAAATTGTACAATACAAAATCAAGGGAGATCTACAACAGATCACTTTAAATGACTATTTAGGTAAGAGATAATAGGAAATACAACCCTAATACTTTCTTCATGTTCCTTCAGTACAAATGAGCGTTGCACTGGTGATGTCTGAGGCTGTGGAAAGTATTACTCCTGTGGATTGCCTGCTACTCAGAACAAAGAGCACACATTTATCTTCAAACTTGGAACCACTTGGGAGGAATATTCTAGACAGTGAACCAAAACAGTCCATGATCCTTAACAAACCTGTAATTGAAAAGTCAACATTTGCCCTATACAGTGAAATAGTTTCCTAAAAAGGAACTTAAACTTTTAAGCATCTTAAGTATTTTTTTCAAATTATATGTAGGTATACAGTCCAAATTTCTATTTGATATATTTTTTATCAGTCCTTTCTTTTCCTACTCTCCAACTCCTTTCACTTCCCAAGCCCGGTGCATGGGTCCAATCCCGAACTCTTTGCAGGTCAAAATTTTTTCAATGGAATTTTTGCTCAAGTCCTGACATAGGAGGAGACTTTTGATGCAGACTTTCAAGAGCTCTGCTTCAACTTATCGATCAAATCATACGCCATGGTCTATAAAGGGGCTCAGTTCATTGGTTGTAGAGCCTTTTTTTGAAAATCATAATTAAATTACCATACTCCAGCCCAGGGTTTAGGTGGACACTTGCAAACGTGATGTGAACGCTTTTAGGAACGTGGCATTATACTGTGTTTTCAGTGTCTATTGAGCAATGTGACTCTGATTCTGTCTCCAGGTAAATCAACATTACATTTCTCTTCTACAACATGTGCAACAACTACGAGACTAAAGCTTTAACAGCCTAAAAGGAAAGGTATAGCTATGTGCTAGCATACCTAAAGTTATTTGTGTAATTAAGGATCTTAGCGAGAGAGTACCTAAATCAATGGCAATGTGAAGAAATTTGAAAAATAGATATCCTTGTTTCATCTGTCTGTTTAATGAGGTTTATGAGTTTTATTCATCACACTTAAGATGCCTAATTTTTTTTTCAGAATATCTGTAATTTGTCTGTTAAATCCAGGCCATGACTTTATTGAGCTATGTAGATATGCATAACCCAGGCATGCACAGCAAGACTGTAGAGCCAAATTCTTAATTAATTTACTCATGAGGTATCAGAGTGCTACAGCTGCTGACTTCTCCCATGAAATCAGTGTAGCTGTGACTAGAACAAACCTTATCTGTATTTATGTACAAAAAAACCCACAGGGCAACAGTTTAAAAAAATCTAAGTCCACAGTTGGTGTAAGTTAGAATAGCACCACTTAAGCCAATTGCAGGTACTTCAATTAAATGAGCAGAGATTTGCCCTAATAACAGTATTATTGTTCTTTGTTTAAAAATACATACACATATATACAAAATACATTCAACATGTCTATCCTCTAAGATTATTACAGAGACATAAGCAACACCAATGGCTATAGTTTCTATTTAAGAGATGCAAATCAATATTAATTAAAATTAGACAACTGTTTGTGATGTAAGGGGTCCTAGTACTCAAAGGGCATAGTGGCCATTAAACATATTAAGACATATTACTTAAAAGATTTTAGACAAAGTCAATGTTTCGTACGTCCTAAGGGACAGTTCAATGCCTCAGTACTGCTATAGTGCATTTAACTATAGGTGCCACAATCAAAGGCAAACACGACTGAGTATCAAACAGTTAAATGTTATGTGTCACTCTCTAAAGAATCTATATTGAAATACTTAATTAAACTTTTTTTTAAAAAAAAAGAAAGAATTCCATAGCATATGTAAGAACCAAAATGACCGCTTATTTGGTTCGTACTAAATAACCTGCATATTAAGTTGCTTGTTTTTCTCCTGTTCATTATCATGAAGGCAGCATTTGCATTTCTTGATAGACTATTCCTGTTTCTTTTCCCTTTTTTTCTTGTCTTACATCAGTCAGTGGAAAGAGTGCCACCACAGGCCATCATTAACCTTCCAAATCTGCCTCAAAACAAATAGTACAAGAGCTCACTAATTTGAAGATCAAAAAGCCACTTGTCCATTATATAATTGGAATGAAAGGCAAAATGTTGCAGTTCTGAAGAGTACAGTAATTACTAGCTGTTAATTGCTCTCTCGTGGTGGCTCACTTTTAATTAAAAAGAACAGCTCGTCGCAGGCCGATAAGCAATGGTGGAGACCACTGGTTTAATCAACAAAGCAGAAAAATTTGTTTCTGCTGCAGCCAACAACAGCTTGAGAAATCTTCAGATGTCCAATTGAGATTAAAAACTGTCTATTTAGTGCAGTCAGATTTTATTTTAACCAAGGAAATGACTATTTGAAGTCTTCCAATGTGAGTGTCCCCACCACATCCCCGCTGGTGCTGCAGGGACTAATCACTGGCTTGTGGTTGTGATCATTCAAGTAAAGAAATTTAGCTACTTTCCTCTTGACTCCATCATTCTTGGGTAATTGGCCTGTCTGAGGTGAACTTTTTTTTTTTTTTAAGAAACAGCTTTAAAGTATGGAAGGCCCACAGACTGTGCATTTAATTACTGTTCATATTTCATGCAGTCAAACAGAATTTCATTTAAAAAGAAAATGATTTACCTACATAAAAA
Organism: Struthio camelus; assembly: GCF_040807025.1. NCBI lineage: Eukaryota > Metazoa > Chordata > Aves > Struthioniformes > Struthionidae > Struthio > Struthio camelus. The sequence goes on along the minus strand of NC_090950.1, from coordinate 28,257,651 downwards.
AAAGCCTTATATTCACTGCTTTGTTTTTTTTTTTTTCCTTTCCTTCAGTGGTTATATTTACATGCCAAAAAATTTATTCAGGCATCAAAGTTAATTCTTTCAGAGGTTTCTGTCTTTAACTCCTTCATCTAATGACAGTTGTCTTTAAGGAAAGTCCCACTATATGTTGAGGTAATCGTTTATTTAGTTAAGTAGGTTAGGTAGGTTAAGTGGAACTGTTTTCTCCTGGTTTGCCTCATATCTTTCTAGCAATGAGCAGTCTGCATCTTTCAGCAGCTTTTGTCCATCCTCCCCTTCTCTTCTGGCCTATTCAGCTCCCAGGGGCATTATACTTAGACCTTTACTTTCTTATATTTATTTGCTTCTGTTGAGTGAAGGGCTCTGCTTCATATTGAGTGCTATGCAGACGAGACACATATGTACGTAAAATCAAACCTGGCAAACCTAACACCGTCATACTTTCTGCCTGTCTTGCTAGCGCTCAAATATGGATGTCTGACAACTGTACAAACTAATATAGGAAAAAAGTCATTTCCATTCAGAGGGTCCAGGCATTATTGTTCTTTTCTACCTTATTGCCGTTAACATCTGGAAACAAATGTAACTATCTACAGCTATAAGCAGCTTTCGAGTACTGGTCAGCTTTGGTTTGAACTTTGAGACATTGAGTAAACTATGATTTTCAAGGCTGCCAGAGAATATTTTTCTACTTTTCTTCTCATATTGAGGAAATAAATACTCATTCATTTGTCTTCTAACACATACATACATGCATACATATATGTATATAATGTGCTTCTTTGCATACATAATAGGCTACTGGGAATCAAAGAAGAAAACAAAATGAGTGCACTCCTTGTCCCCCAGGAGCAAGTTGGTTTCTGGTTAGATTTTCATTCATTTTTAAAGTTTCCTTCTTGTACAGCCCCAAAAATGTGAGGAAAAGTTACTGGAGCTCTTCTTTGTTTTAGTTCCACCCCAAATCGCAGTCATTTGCAAATGCGGCACCTCCAGGCAGCCGCCTTCCCACCATCCCTCTGACACAGCAGGCCTATTTGACCGCGAGTATCACAAGTTTACTTCCTGTTGCTCACTTTTCTTTGCAGTGAAATAGAACAAGAATTTGACTGCTGATTTCAATAGCAGCAAGATCTGGCTCCTTCAGCCCTAAATTACAGGGTTTAAAATGTTCAATGAATGGTCTCTGCTTGGACACTGTGAAGGATGTTATCTTGGTAAACTGCCATGGAGTTATTTGAACTTCCAAAGCATCTGCTCTATATATTTAACATAAAACTCGTCATATGCCTTTTTGTATATTCACTGATTCAGATGCATGTGCACCTCTTTATTCCTTATCTGAAAATGGAGATTTTGAAATTGCAAATGCATACAAAATCAGAGTGTTCCATTAAATGCTTTAAGTTAATAAACCTAAACTATTCATGTGACCAATATAATCTTTAATCTGACATAATTTAAAACATACGAGAAAAATGTACCGCACAGTTTTTGAAGATGGTATCTTACAATTTTTGAGGGTGTGTTTTATGCCAAGAAGTGCCTTCAGGTGAGTGAGCATGCCACACATTTTCTTAAACGAGCGTGCACTTGTGACTATTTGCCTAAAGTTAAGGTTAACATGGATAAATTTTTGTCAGTTTGTCAACTCTAAAAATGAAAGTATAAAAGGCATATACTTTGAAATACACTTGCTTGCTTAGATTAGCAGTGTCATTTGAAGTAATGAAAAGCAAAAATATTTGAAAGTCAAATTTGTTCCTCCTGTTGAGACAAACGGTGGACCAACAAAATGGGACAGCGAGTGTCAGTCCTGCTTTCAGTCAGTTCTTCTCCCAGTTATTCTTGCACTCCTTTAGTGCTACAAAATGAGCTATAAATACTGACCAAAATACTTTTAAAAACCCCAAAAAACAGAAAACAAAAGCACTTTCACTTCTACTACCAGTTTTGGTCTCATGCGTGTGTGTGTGTGTATGTGTGTGTGTGTATTTTAACTTTGTTCAGGGCCAGATTGGACTCGGAGCTGCTCTTTTCCGCTCTCCCGCAGGCAGCTGCTGCGGCAGCCTCCTGCCCGCGCACACCGTTCGATAACGCTGCCACCCCGCACAGCGTGTTTATCTGCAGCCTTTTCTGCACACTCATCTTCCTGTGTTCATTCATGTCAGTCTGTGAGGCTGCTATGACTGTAGCGAAACGTGATAAGTCTGTGACCTCTTTCGTTGGCTTTGCGATAAGGCGAGCTGTGAAGAAGGCTTTTTTTTTTCCCCCTCCTCCTTCCTGCTCCTAATTTTCAGTCAGCACCTGTCACTGCAGTCTTGACTTTCACAGCTTGCTTTTGGCTCGCTCGGCCTCTTTCTCAGACTTGCTTGAAGGTTTATCAGAGGAAACACTTGCCCTCGCAAGGATGGCCTCCACACTGTGACAGATTAATCCGAGTTGAGTGCACTTCCTTGAGCCAGAGGACACTAATTATTGCGAAGGCACTTGGAACACAATGCGGGCCGACATCTGACAGCCCCGGCCCTGCCAGCTCCGCATTGTCTTACTGTCAGGCGCTGTCAGTTCCCAGCCTTAATTACATCCTGTTTACAAACATTAGGCCTGACTTCAGATGAAGCCTTAACAAAGGTTGACAAAGGTCAGGGTCACGTCACAAGGATGTTATCTGTCTGTGTGCTCTCGCTGATAAACTAGGAGGAGGCGCGGAGCTGATGGAGGAGATAGCTTTCATAACACAAAAATGTACTCAGGCCATTTGAAATATCTAATCTCCGTGCCCGTCCCCTTGGCCGAACAGTAGCTATGCAGCACTGAGAGATATGGAGCTATTTGGGTTTAACTAGTGGTTCAGACCATAAAGGCAAACGATAACAGGCCCGGAGACAAGGCCTGCACGGCCCCGTTGAGCAGGAGCCATTTCCCTCCTCCCTAGGCCTCTTTTATAGCCAACCTGAACCACTTCCCAGTACTGAATAGGCTCAGCTGAATCATATTTGTGAATAATTGATTTTTTTTCATCTACTGGCTAAGAACAACTCATAAATCACTTCCCTACTGTTTTCTTCTTCTAGAGATGGGCGGTGGTAACTCCCGTTCCTTTTTTACCAAACACCTTGTTCACAAATCACAGCAGATACGTGTGCACTAGTCTCATCCATTGCCATCATGCATTACTCGCGTGTACACACATGAAGCGAAAGACTAGGGGGAGAGAAAACAGCCATCACCAAATTGAAATGGCAGCAATTAGAGCTGAACAATAAATTGACCAAAATGAAAAAAAAAAAAAACCTTCTAAATCTGTTTGCTTGTCTCCAGCTCTGTGCCTTAACAGCAGAGACTGCTACTCAGAATATAAATCCACAGCTAAATTAACCAGGGCTAGATTCATAGCTCACGCTTCAGAGTTTGCGCAAATACTTGGTTCATTGCAACTTGTTACTGCCCAGTGCAGACAAGACCCGAAAGGTAAACTATTGGGGGTACAGGGAATTTGCAGCTGGACTTGGGTTTATGGGAGCAAAGGAACCAGGCATCTTTGTAAGCCAAGGCTGCCCATTTGCTGTCCTTTCTCGCTTCCAGTTTCGTCGTCCTCCATCTCAAGAAAGATGAGCGCAGACATGAATTAAATTGAATCTCATCTACAACTCAAGGCAGAGGAGTGTATATACAAGTCCAGCAGCCAAATCAGTATATATGCTTGATATATCAAAGTTGATAATAAAGGAGCCTGTCACATAGACCTATCCCTTTATCTCTTTTTGATGACTCTTATATCCTGATTAAAGTACCCCAAACTGCATGAAACCACACATTAATACCCAATACAATTAAATGCATAGTTTGCTGTCATACCACTCTTCTCAGAGGAAATATCTATATTAACAACATGGTAATAGTTCACAGAATGGTGACTGTTATCATATCTGCATATTTCTGCAGCATATTGTGCTTATAAATTCTGCGAAATGGTAGCCAAAAATCCCTGTGTCAGGTGGCTGAGGTAAAGGCACACCATTGAATGGCTGGGCACCAAACCATGGTCCTCACAGTCTGAATAAAAAAGTGTCTCTGAGAATGGATAAAAGTGTCCCTACCAGCCCAAGTAAGGAGAGGTTCTTACAAATTTTCACTACTTGAAAAACATTTTTTTTGATTTTGGGGTCTGGTTTTGATTGTTCTTTGTGAAACATGTAAATAAGAGACAACAGCAGAACAGCATTCATACTGACCGCCACGAAGCCATAGCAGTGATTTGTTTGGGGTCATACTACACTTTTGCACACAGACAACTTTTGCACCTGTCCTCAGTAATCCAGAGTACTACTTAAAAAGGAAACAATTTAAGCCTTTACTTCTAGAAATAAATCACAAAGCCAAGCTCAGAAGAGTTTCTATCATTCAAATATAAATTGGTAACAATCTTATATAAAAATTTAGTATCCCACCCGAAACAGTTTACAGCTAAGGACTGAAGACTACAGCAATATAAAACTGCAGTCCAACAAAAAGTCAGGACAATTACACTTAGCTAATCCAAACAACTACAGTCAGTGAAAGGAAATGCAAAATCATATTCTATAAAATTGAGAAGATGAGGAGTGGAAGGGATGACTGGGTGGAAAGGCTTAAAATATTTGACAATCTGAAGTGTGGAAAGGTTTAAGGTTTAAATAAAGTCTACAGTCTTACAGCTCATTACATACACTCAGAAATATTCCTAGCTGGTCCTGAGCATTTGTGTTTTGCACGCACTGAGCATTTCTTACACTGAAGTAGAACATGCTGACTTCTTTGGCGCAGAAATGAAACTCAGTCTCCTCCTCATACAGTGATACAACTTACGTCCTCGCACTCACTGCAGTACTCGGTGAAAAATCAGTAGACATTAGAAGAAAAAAGGACACTGCATGAGGTAGCTTATTTAGTAAATAAATAAATAAATAAAGTAGAAAGGGAAATATCTCAAAGGCTTGGGCTAAACTCTCTGAACCATTTTTAAATGGGTAGCTAAAGACATGTCTTTTCACATCTGGTATCTTGGCAGCAGGATAAGGGTCTGATTTTCAACAGCGTAGAACAGGACAGCAAGTCTCTGGACTTGATGCTTAATAGGCTTAAAAATCAAACACTTCCTCTAAGCTTATCCACAGGTGCCTAGAAGACTAACCATCACCACTCATTTACGACAATCTACTGCTGTTTATCAAAAAAATGGGGGAGGAAAGAATAACTAGCCTAACCTTCAGAGAATGGAGTGCCCCTTGCTTTCTCCGGAAAATTAGCCCATGTTGATCTAGAAGAAGCTTACTAATGCAACCAAACAACTTTGCAGTGGGTAGAATGATGGGCCCTCCTCTCTCTAGCATTCATCGTGACAACATGCTGGGCAGCCACTGTTACTGTGAAGTTATGTTTACTATCTTCCAAATTAAAACAATTCCCTGTATTTTGGCTAAGTCTTTTAGCGAGGAACTTAGCCTCAGGCTATCTACTCTGTATCTGAGAAAACTTGATCATTAATACATATGTATTAATACAGGACATCTTGTTTTCTTCAATATTACCCAAGTTGGTATTCAAATGCAACAGCACCCTCATACTTAAAAATTTTCAGTTTCCAGAACCTCTCTGTTACACAGAAATGCTATTATAACTTCCTGAACCTTGTTGTATATTGTGTTAGAATAATGCTGTTCTAGCAATCACCTGCAAAACTGAGAACTGTTACAGTGCATAGCTTAAATTGCAGTCTTGGGGCTCTACATAACTAAATGCTTAAAGTAAAGCATGCGCTTGAAGTTAACCATCCGCTATGGCCTGAAGGACAATTCTTGTCTTCTAACTAGAATCTCTTTGCCTTTCTGCACCAGACATGAGTCAGAAAACAAACAAAACTGATTACATAGTTTGCATTTATTTCCTCAAATTCATGAGCTTTTGATGCACGTAAATCTTGTGCTGTTGCACTGGTGTAAGCGCAGAATAACGTTACTGATTTCAGTTGAATTAATCCTAACTTAAACCAGAGAGAGATCTGCTCCGTTTTCTTTTTTTTTTCATTGTATCACTATGCCCTTTCTTTTTCTTTCTTCTATTCTCCCTCTATTTTTCTCTTTTTTTCTTTTTGTCTGTTAAAGTCTGCCTAACATTTTATAGACATCTTCCTCACAGCTTCCAGAAGGGTGCTCCATCTTAAACTCGACAGCAAAAGTGACAGACAGGGTTGGTGTTTTTCCTTCTGCAAGTAATAAAAAAGGGACATTTCACTTCATGTGAAATCAGAGTACTGTCTTAAAAGAATAATACAGCAGTGTTTGCCTAGCTATAAAAACAGTTACTGTTTTGCCGGAACCAGAATCAAAGCATTTGCATTAATATTGGATTTATATATTTAAAAAGGAAACATAATTTAAAAGTTCATCAGTTTTAGATTATAATTGTTACAGAGATTATTTTCCTCCGAATCATTTGAATTGTACAGCTGTGTCTAGTCTGCTGGGCAAAATTCTTGACTGCATCACAAGCTAGTGTCATTTGGCTTGCGTATCATTTGTGGTTCCACTGAGAAGGCTACTGATGTTGCAAAGGGTTAAACCTGGAGCTGGTTAGAACATTTCTGACAAATCATTTTCCTTCAGTGTGCTGTTTCATTAACGGCAGTTACTGTCTTCCAAAGGTCTATCAATTTTCATAATTTTTTTAGATAAGGTTCTCTGAAATCCATGATCCTCTGGTTACTTACCAGAGAGAGATTGACTTGAAAACTGGATTGACTTAGCACAAAATCTTTTATTTTGACACAATTCCATTTTACAGAAACTGCTTGCAAAGTTTCAGGTTGTTCTAATGCTGAACAAAACTAAATTTTAAATCGTTAAAGTTCTTCATAAGATAAAATCACTGTCCTCTGTTCAGCAACAGATAATCCCTTTTTAATCAGAAAGTCAAACCTGTCAATGCAATTATGCCTGTACCAATCATGCCATAGATCCATAAAACATTAAGAATGCAACTTCAAGTTACTGAATGGAAACAGCTAAGGTATTTTTCTTTGTACCAAAGGATATTGGTGACTCTCAATTATATTTTTGGGTAACATTTTTATTTGTGTCCAGAAACGAAGATTAAATGCAGTAGCACACCATTTCATAAAGCTTTCCTTGCACGTGCACACCCTTCCTGTGTTCTGCATATTTAAAATGCAGGTCACTTTACGTAATCTCTTTACATTTGTAGTCTGGTCCCATTGCCCATCAACCGTGATCCTCTCCTCTGTTGATCTAGTGATTCTGGCATTCCTTGTCTAGTTGCCTCCAGATAAGCACTCAGCCTTAACAACTCACAGAGCACATCCAGCATGAACAAGCAACACTGGGCAAAACGGATGGACAGAGCAGAATCTGATTTTCCTGGGACTATGAGACAAGGAGCCCCAGCTGGCCCAGGAAAGAAGGTGATGCCTGTGCCCCACGTGCCCCCAAGATAAGAGATGCCATCTGAACCAGCCATGCATCTCTCTGGAAACTAGAGCCCCTCATGCAGACCTCGGGCTCACCACCACGATCTTCTCCTCTATATTCCTCTATCTCTATAAGCACTTCTGCTCAGAAGCCAATCTTTCATTATAATTCATCTATGACCATTTATAAGGTCCCTCTGTAAAGCAGTGACAGAATGAATCACATTTGGTCTCTCCTCTTTTAGTTTACTTATATATTTGACCCATCTCTCATGTGGAAGAACATACCAGTGCAACAGCTGGATAAGAGCTTCTCATTTATTTGTCATCGGCACTTAAATCTTACAAACTCGAAAAAATTAGTCTCTCTGTTTATTCACAAATCATGGAATGGCATCTTTGTAAGAAGCACGAAAAATATGGAGTACTCCCTCCATCACAAATCATGGAATGGCATCTTTGTAAGAAGCACGAAAAATATGGAGTACTCCCTCCACCACTCCCTCTTCTCCATCTCTGGTTAGGAGGCCCTGCCAAAGGGTCTTTCTGCTCCTTTCAGCATACGTCACCACAGCACATAGGACTCAGAGCCCAGCTGTCTACCCCAATTTCATCAGTGGCGACATTTCCTTTTTCCCGTTCACCCCCTCTAGCCTCTCTGCCTGCCCCTCAGACACTGCCGCTCTTCCTGCACCACTTCTCCGTCCACTGGCTGCGAGAGAGCAGGGCTGCATCAGCCGCAAGTTGTCCCCGCGACAGGGGGACACAGCCATCAGCCGGGGTGGAGAGGAAGGAAGCCCAGCTCAAAGCAGCCGGCTGCTCCCCATTCAGAAGGGAGGCTGCATTCATAAACCAGGTCTGAAATATTGAAATCACAAGCGACTCAGAGGTACAGTATGTTGCAAAGGACATGATAACATAGCAGAATTGCAACCCTGAATCTATCACTAGAGGATGACATTGGAGATAAGAAAGTACAGTATTACAGGACTGCGTTAGCACAGTAGGAAATCGATTCAGGCAGACAAGCTAAATTTATTTACTTTATTGATTTTAAATTTTACATGAACTGCAATATAAGTAAATCTTTCATGGTAATTCTAAATCTTGAAAGGTATTGTAAATAACTAAAAAAATGTCCAATGTTCAAAATAACCATTTCTTTGTACTGAAAGTGCATTATTCTTAAAGCCCAGGACAAAATATTTTGTAATGAATATCTTAAATCTACCTTAGCAGTCAATTTTGATGTATTTGTTAAAATAAGAACCTGCCTTTGGTGTACCCAGTGATTCAATATAGCATAGATTTTTTTTTAAATGGGGAAAAAAAAAGGAAATTATTCCTATAATATTAAGTGAATACACCATGCAATGCCACATACAGTTTTCTGAACAAGTGGTTCATTGTATAAAACAGCCCAATGCTAACCTATGCAAGTAAAGCTTACTGCACAATGAGTTGGCTGAAAATGTCAGAAAGATGAATGACAGAGGGACAGGATGGTTGAATCCCGACACATTGGCTAATGTGCTGAGAGCACTAGGACAGACACTAGCCTTAAAGAGAAAACCGGTGATAAAAAATACTAGACCAAAATCTTGCTTTGTAAATGTGAGAAGTCCAAGTCAAGACACCAGGACCATGAGGCTGTCACTGGAGAATAAGGATTTTACCTTTGGATATTCTCTCATCTAAACCAGCACCTCACGCCTGCTGCCAGCCTTACCAGGAACAGTTATAGATCTCTCTTTGGTGATATCACTTTCAACGGCTACACAAACGCTTACAGCTTCCAGAGAGGCCCTGACCTTAGCGTGCCGAACGCCGGTTCCCAAACTCCCATTGAACTCATGGGAGACAACGCTATACCCCAGAGAGAAACTTGAAAGTGCCACGACATATGTGAAAAATTGTGCTATCTCCTCTGATGCTCAGCATGACTGACAGAAGGAAATTATCTGAAGCTCCCGGCTTTGAATATAAATCTCTCCCCAAAGGCGCGCTGCGCGTTCAGAAGCACCAGAAGTGATAGTGAAAGTTGGGCAGCAACAAGTAAGCCAAGGTGCTGGGGAGGTGGGGTGCTGCAGGAAGGCACCCACCAACACAGTGCAACAGCATCGTCTGACTGATAGCAACCGTGCAGTGCCGCAGCGAGGTTAGACGAGAAAAAACCAGCTTTCCAGCCCAGCTTTCCCACAATAACCCTCTATGCACCAGCATCTTCACACTTCAGATGTTTTTATTAAATAAAATCCCAGAAAATTCTTCTAGCTGTTCCAGCCAGCTGAGCTGCAAGAGACAGATTTAGGGTTGTACTTTTTGCCAGACATGTTGAAATTCTGCAACAAGGGGCTATGTGATAGAAATCCAGGACAGACAAGGCTGTCCTTTTTTTGTCTCCAGCTTATCAGGCATCCTTTGTGTTTGATAAACTTTTGGGATATCATGAACATACAGCACCAGTACTGTATCCCAGATGGACAAGAATATCTGTGAGTAGAGACTACACCCTAGTCCTTTAACAACAAGAAAAAAATACAGTGATGTTGACAAAAATACTCATCCAGTGAAGTTTTTTTACTCTCTAGGTTTTTTCCCCCCTATTGTTGTTGTTTTTTAAACTAATCCATATTACCTGTGCCTTTTGATTTCATATGTTAGATGCTATTAATCTGGATATATAATTTCAACAGTGAAGAGATGGAATTTGTCATCAACAAAAGGAAAACATTATTTTTAAAGAAGTGAAAGATTAATGTTCCACCATGGACTACTTAAACCCTCTACAGCAACGGCACTATAATATTAATCCAACTTTGATGGGTTTTGCATAAGGCTCATAATTAAACATTTTCTTTTCAATACTTTATAGAATCCCCATCTGTTTTTAATGGCATCATTTTGATGTTTTTCTTAATAATTCTGGCAGCCTGTTCTTAAAGCTTCAAGCTTTATTTTTTGTTCCTAATGTCTTCTTCTACAGTGGCTGTATTGTGCCAAAGCTGAATGGAGGTTTTGGAAAGCTATAGTTCTGATGTGTACTGCTTTCTTTGCTGACATTCCTGGGAGGCAGCGGGCACAGCAGCGGTCTGTGCTCGCAGTTTGCCTGCGTGCTCTTGTTAGCGCTTCTAGCAGCCGTAGGCTTTTGGGGCGGGCCTGGAAAGAAGTTATTCACTCCGCACACACCGAAGCTGTTCCCGACAGCTGTGATCGTGGCATCCGGCCGGCTGAAGGACTTGGGAGCAGAGCTGGCAGCAGGCTTCTCCAGGGCTTTGGGACAGCCGGGCAGCTCTCGGGCACCATTTGGAGCCATTCCCTTGTGCAGAGCTCTTCCCCCAAGCACCGCACAGTGTATTTGCTACCTCAAAGATATGCCGTGGGATAACGGAAATATTTGCTCCATCTAGTCCTTGGCCGGGCAGCTAGTTGCTCCTGCCACCGCTCACCTCTGCTCGCCCTCCCTCTCCCCCGGCTCATCTCCCGGCACTGTCTGCGAGCCGTCCCTTATCGCAAACGTAGACTGTCACGTCACCCGGGCTGAATTATCTCCTAGCAGCACAATGGGCCCTGGCTCCAGACACCCTCTCAATACCAGCAAATAAATAAATGAATAAACAGCGAGCCTGCTTACTCCAGGAAACTGAAACAATATTAGATAAATCACACAGGCACAGCCTAGCCGCAGTCCTTGGCTTGCCTCTCCAGGCGAGGATCTAAGACGTCTAAAGAAAGCGTGCGCCTTCAGTGGGGAGAGAAAAGGGATCCCCTCTCATCGTTTGGCATGGAGACTGGGGGGCAATATCAGTCTAATACACAATATTCGATATTATGACTGGTTTGAAGTGTCCATCAAAATTTCCTGATGGAAAACTGGAATTTTAACCTGGCAACAGCCTCTGCAAGAAGTGTCTGCTTTCCATGAACAATGTTGGAATTTTATCAAGGCAAACAAAAATAAGAGTGCTCCTATTGAGCAATATTTTATAATAAAAATAAAAATAAAATGAAATGAAGAAAGATAACCATTTTAGGTATTTTAATTTTTTAAACTAATCCCAAATATATTTTGAATTCCTACACAAGCCATAATGATTTACAACAGAACATTGTGAAACTTATTTTTTCATCTTAATAAAATTTCTGCTTGAAATTTTTTGCTCTCACCACTTCTAACTCTTACACTACACTACATTTCCCTCCAATATTTTCCATTCTTTTATATTAAATGCATATTTGGTGACCTCCTGTGGTTCCCATGCATTAGAACGGAGGAGTATGATGATTGATGGTTTAAGTTCAAATATTTCATACTCTCTGTAAAAACAGTACAAACTGATGGATGTGTACATTCCTATTTTCACTTCAGTGTCAAGTCTCCTTGTTTACATTTTTTCCATTATTTTCACCTATTAAACAATCTATTAAAATCTTTTCATACAGTAAAGAGAGTTCCGGGATTCCTTGCTGCTAAGTATGTGCGCAGTCCAGCAGGACTCCCACATGTGAACAGATACTGCCCTAATAGGGCTTTCAACCTTCAGGAGCTTTACAATGCTCTAAATATATTATAATGGTCTTCTGGTCTCAGGACAGACAGATGTGAACTGCAAAACTGAAATGTTTCATCTTTTGGCGCCTTTCACTATGTTACACGCTGTGATTCAAGTTTGCTGAAGGATCAGAATTACTTCAGTTCTAGGCAATATAAATGGAGTGATCAAAAACATTTAATTATTCAGGGTCAGCAAATCTGGAGAACCTAATAGTAACAGACAGAAATAACCCTTCCAACCACTCTCATTTTCATTAACTATTATAAAACAGAGAACTGTTTAATTACCAGAAAACATCATAGCAAGAAGACCCAGCATCTTCCTGAAAGCATTTCACAGTCCACTCAGATGTATTTGGTGCTAAGACAAAACTTAATTTCATATAGAAATAGACATGTACTTGCACACAGACACTGACAAATACTCCAAAACTTTATCTCATGCCTATTCCAGACTGAATATTGAACACAGATACAGGCTTCCAAAATGCAACGTATGAAGAGAATTTTGCACATTTTTTCTCTGTATGTCATCCTAAAGGATGGATGGAGGAGGAGGACGATCAGAACGGAAATAGTAACACAGGTAACAATAGTTACGTGGGTAACAATAGCAACAATAGGTTTCCCTAGTGTTTCCCGTACTTAACTTCATGTTATTCAGAGGTGTCTGGAAAGCAAGCTTCACACTGAAAATCATACTGGGCTTGACAGCGTCACACAACTGAGATTTTTTTTTTATTTTTTCTACTTCTTCCAGGATTTTAAAGAGATGTTTCAGACTTTTGAACAGAACCAGCAGCGTGTTTTAAAGGAAACAAATATGCTGGGGGGCACGTTTTCCCCACCAGAAAAAGCAGGATGGTCCAGATGTTACTCTCAACACAGTAATCTTTCCATAGTATTGTTTTCATTAGTAGAATATTTAGTAGAATAACTCCTGTTTTGTGCTAGTGGGAGAAGCACTGGTGCATACGCCTTAGGTGATAGCACATTCAAGGCTAGCAGTGAAGGATGCCACAGTGCAGCAAAAACACCTACAGCACCAGCTGGCTAGTTTTGACAGAGAGAACAGTGGTGATGCTTACCAAGACTGAAAAACAATGCATACCGGCAAAGCAGTACTAGTGTTTTTCTGGCCGTGATGTCTAAGGATATAGAGGAGGCAAGATCTACAGGAAAAGGTAAAATATTTTATTAAATCAACTATATGTGTAAACACATGCACAGCTAATAGAAGTATATGACCTTAAGGTGACTTAACTACATAGATCTCAGCAACAAAATATGCTTTCAGAGAACCCCTACTTTATTTAGAAAGCAATATAAATACAATTCCAAGTTGGATTCGCACACTGGAATGATAAGGAGAGACATGAATTGTAGTAGCACACAGATGACATCCAGCTCTCTTTTTCATGAAACCATACTGATTGCATTCATTATGTGTAACAAGGATAAAAGTCCAACCAGTTATGCGTATACTCACTGCCTTAAAGGACTGACTTTACAAAGCTGCCAACAACTATCAAATGATTCAGTGGGAAAGGAAAAATTAAACAGAAGTACATGAATGATAGTTAGGACCTGTTAACATTTTACAAGATGTTCTAAAAGCTTTATTCAATAGCTGAGAAAGTTGCCATGAAAATAAAAACACAAAAACCTATAAAACAGTGTCACTTAGAGGGGAAGTGGGAGCTGATATAAATATAATAGCAAAGAGGGAAGCTAACAGTCATAAATGTTAATTTGAAGCTATAAATTATGGAAAATTGCCAGAGCAAAACAGTGACACAAGAAAAACTCAAGTTCAGTAGGAACAAGAGCGATCTGAATAATTTCACTGGTAAATTGTCCAAAATAGGACAGAAGGTGCTCAAACAGATATTTCTGTGAAATATTCAGGGAAAACATCACCTCATGATGACAATGAACACAATGATGACATATAGTTCCTTCTAAAGATTACCCAGCAAAGCATTACGTTGCAACTGCGAAAGCCAGATCTTTTAAATTAGCTAATCCAAATAACTTGCATGCAAGAGTTTTAAGAGAACTGAAGGAGAAGTCCTCTGAATCATGAATGTTGATTTCTAACAAGAAAGTGCAAGTTTCAGAGGACTGAAGGAAATCCAGTTTGGTTCTAATATTTTAAAAGGCCAAATGGGAGGAACCAGATAAAGATAGATCAAGCTGACATCAGTATATGGCAAATTACGTTTCAGTTATTTCCTTAATCAACACGGTTTGCTTCCTTAGGAATTAAACTTATATGATTATCACAGAATCGTTTAGGTTGGATGGGACCTCTGGAGATCATCTAGTCCAACCTCCCTGCTCAAGCAGGGTCCTCTAGAGCAGATTGCCCAGGATCACATCCAGACGGGTTTTGAATATCTCCAGCGAAGGAGACTCCACTATATAGTTAATGCTAATGAATAGGTATTTATAGATAATAGATCATATCAAAGTAAAGGGAAATCTTTTTGATATGATTGCAGGTTTGTCTAATAAAGGTAGTTCTGTTCATGTAATAGACTATGCAAAAGGGTTGGGCTGGATAACAGTTATGAATTTATATTCCCTATAAACCCTTTGCCAGTACTTTAGAGACTGGGATATGAGAAGGCTTTATTAGTAGGAGATTATATTTTATCTGATAATGGAATTAGCTGGAATGATACAAAATGCACATGGTTAATCGAAAAGTTTAAAGGCAACTGAAAACAGGAAGTCATCATCAAGTAACTATACTTTCCCAAGACTCCTACAAGGATCAGTTTCTGGCATTACCTTATTTAAAGTTATTGTCAATGATAAGGAAGAAACACACGAATACTGCTGATTAAGCATGCAGAAGATGCAAAAATGGAGGTGTTGCAAGTAAGGAAGACAATAAGGCTTCCCCGCAAGAGTGGGCAGTAGCAAACCACACAAGCTCTGGTCCTGCCAGATGTAAGGACACACAGGCGGGTAGAGACTACAGAGCACATTTACACCCTGGGGTTCAGCCTGGGACACAACAGTGGTGCCACCACCATGGTGGCACCAATGCAAACACTACTGGAATACTGAATGAGGTCTGGCAGCTTCAATTCAAGAAAGAGGCTGAAATATTATAGAGGATTGAAAGAGCAATAAAAATGATTAACAGATTGGAAAACATACCTTGTAGGGAAAAGCATGGAGAATACAGCTTCTTTAGCTTACCAGACAGTATGGGACAGTAAGATCACAATGATCTGATCATAGATATCTCTTGAATTGAAGCAGATAAATGTTTAATGAGATCAGTGGCTGGAAAGTGGACACATTTAAATGAGAAATATGGCTAAGAATAGTTGTTAGAAAAGTTTATCAGATGCTGTGCTCTATCAGGGCACTTGGTAGCACAATTCACTGCTTTCCGAAAAGAGATGCTCTAGTCCAAACAGGCATTAATGCATGGAAATTCTGTTGCCTGTGTTATGCAGAAGGTCAGATTGGAAGATCACTGATTCCTTCTGATCTCAGGATATACATGACCTCAGGACTGCTAGCTGATGTTTTATCCAGTGTCTAAAAGAAACCAGAGGAAGGACATGGCATTATTAGTAAGCAATCATATACATCTGCCTGATAATGGAATCAGCTTTCTTTGTCTGATTAAGATCTGGAACACTGGCTGTGATTTATCATTTTTATACTATTCCCTTCCCTCAGGCTTCAGGTCACAGTGGTAGCATTCCCGCAATTTATAGCGCAGACTGCTCGGTGGAGATGTAGAACCTTCCTGACATTTTCTTATTTTGAGCACCTGGCTCTCCTTGTTTTCACTCTCATTTCCACAGTGGTGAGGATTGCTTGCCATTCTCTGAAATGAGCACGTTTCATTTTATGACTAAGCTCAGTGAGAAAAATTGAGAGAGATTGGGTTTTCCATTTTCCTATTAATCTGCAATGTATACATCTTTGGTGTGGCTTTCACTTCCTCTCTCCATCAGGAACTGATGACTCTCCTAAGCAATAATGAAACACTTCACTCTAGTTACTAGATTCCTGATAAAGGATGAAACTGCTTCTGTCCAGCTTACATACCTATATCTTTTTCAAAAACCCTTACAACCCGGAGGGAAATCCATCCCCCCCAGCCACATCTACAAAATGCCCACTGAATCACTGAAGCTGCATTTAGCCTGATGAGAGTTTCATGGTGAAAGGGTTAAATAGCAAAGACAGTGCAGGCACTAGTAGCTGCACTGAGTACCCATTACCTCCAGCAAACTAAGGCCATGCTGCTAACTTCCATCACTCAAATTCATGCATCAAGGAATCTAGCTTAAAATGAATAATAAGTGGTTGTGGGTGGGTTTGGTTTTTTGTTTTTGTTTTTGTTTTTTCCTTACAAATCCGTTTTGGATTCCAATTATTTGCCTTCTTGTTTGGGAATGTTTTAGGCTGATATTTTCCAGCTTATCTCTGCTACCACAAAGGCTGGAAACTTTTTTTTTAAATAAAAGACGACATTGTCACTTACTCACAATACTGAAGGAAATGGGGCTTTGAGAAAATGGCCAAATACGGCAAGACTCATCATCACTGTGCTGGTAAAGGACCTGCTGCTGGACTCCTTCCTGTGCTCAATCCCCCAGGCACATGTGTTTTTCAGATTCCCCCCTGGCCTAGTGCATTACCATCACCTCTGTCTGCAGAGCCTCTTTACCATCTCCAAGGTCCAGCTTTTTTGCAGGAGCAGGGCTGTGGGTGACCTGCACCTCCTAGGCCTGTGCTGACCAAGTCTGTATTCTGCCAAGGCACTGCACTTTCTGCCATCCTATCTCAGGGGCCTGGCTCACAAGCCTGCCTCCTCACTGCCTTCCATGACACAGGATGGTTGAGCACATAAAAAACAGAAGGGGTTTAAATTACTGAGCCGCTTAAAAATGTTTTGAATGGCTAAAGTTTTCTTCTGAAAGCTGCAGAAGTACACAGATCTGGAGGCAACAACACATCTGTGCACATGTCCTCACCTCAGTGGCTCACTGTTATCAGTGGACTCAGCCAGGGCTGGTGGGACAGTCCTTAGCACCCAGTGTTCTACCCCTTTCTTTTTGCATATTCCCATCTTCGCCTCTTTGGTACCTCAAATTATGTATGTGTGTGTATATGTATGTGTGTGTGTATACACACACACACACACATACACATTTATATATACCCATATATATGTTTGTGCCTATATATGGTTGCTGCAGGGGGTCCCCTCCTTTTCTAAGTTAGAAGTCCTCTTTGTCATGTGATCGCCTGAATTTCTCCTCCTCGCCAGATGATTCTTTGTCTAATTATCAGTATATCTGGTTTTCTTGGCCTGGACATCTTTTGTAGCTAGGACGGTTTCCGTTTAGGCTTCTCTTCCAAGGCTGCACCTTTTTTTTATTAGCACTGCCACTTCATCCCAAGAAAAAGGTGAAAAAAGCTAGCGGGCCCTACTGAAAACAAAGTTTGTACTTTGGTAAAGAAATGTTTACCCTTTGTATTCACAAAATAGGAATCAGAAATAATTTTGATGAAGTTGCTTGAGATTATCGCACTCATAATGGTGAAAGAGTTCTCTGTGAACCTACACAAACTTTCCTCACTCAGCCTGAATGCACTCCAGGACACAGACCTCTTCAGGCATTCCCTTTACCCAGGAGGTCACTGGTGGCATATCTATACTTTGAAGGTGATTCTGACAATGGCACTGTACATCTGATCATCCTCTTAGGGTGGTGTCCTTCCTTCAATACACTGACTATACCAAAACATGAACACTGTTCTGCTCAGTGCTGTCACTACCATAGCAGACAGGGAAAAAAGAAAGCCAAGGTACTGTTTCTTTAACTTCTAAGTAAGATTTTGATCTCCAAGTTTATTTTCAACTTTATTCTAGGGAAAACTTCATGCTTGGACCACTGACCACAGGGCTATTTGTTATTCCAGATTCAGTAATAAATTGACAACAGATGCTATCTACAGTAGGTCTTTCCTTTTTTTTTTTTTTTCGTTGCTACTGCACTAACTGGAAGTCCTCAGCAGGGTTCACTTTACTGGGCATTACACATCACCTTCTGGCAAGACAGCCCCTGCCGCAGTGGGACCAGAGTTCATCCCCACAGTGTGTTTAGGCAAAAGACAAAGTGAGCATCCTTTCAGTTTCTGGGAAGGTGGGAGTAGCAGTGTGGGGCTGCACCAGCTCGGTCCCAGAGCAGGAGAACTTCATTCCTGTGGCACCGACCGGGGCGCTCCACACTGTCCAGGCCCAGACGACAGGGCCTGGCTCTGCCTCCCGGGCTGCACCACAGAGTCCCGCTCCTAAGCCCGGCAGCTCCAGCATCCCGGCAGACCAGCGCTCCCTTCTCCTGCCAGCTCCAGGCTTGCACTGGCCAGGAGCAACCCCAGTTTTGTGCCTCTGGACATTAACAGCTACAGGCCCAGATAATATCACTGGAAAAATTCTAGTTGTGCCCTAGAAAAAAATACTGGAAAAAATAATATCTAGGCCCATCGCTATTAATGTGGAAGAGGTTTGTGGAAGAGGTTTTTGTTTGGTCCATTTAGTCCAGTTGTAAATTCAATTTATAATTCAGTTGTCAGCAGCTGGCATCCATGGTTGGGTGCTGTTATAAAACAAAAACTCTTTCAGATGTTTTTCATCACTTCATTTTGTCACTTAAACAAATTATTCCTCCATACTACTCATGCTGCACTCAGGGAGAATCCTTCCTCTGACTTCAGAGAGAATCAGACTGGGTTTTAAGGCCTCAGCTCTGCAAAGCGTGTAAGCACCTGCTTAACTTTAAGTCTATCTTTTTTTTCTGCAAGAAAAACTCTGAAAGTACACAATTAAATATGAACAGGTGCTTAAGTCCTATTAAAGTCAACAGTGCTTTCAAATGTCAATGGAATTTAAGGACATGCTTAAGTGTATTGTTGAATAGGAATCTTAATGTGAAAAGAAAGAACTGTTTTTGTCACAGTCTTGGCAAAAGCCATAAGAACACACTTGCAGTTCAGAGGATTTTCTTTGTCTGTGGCATTCTGCCTACTCTAATACTAAAGAATTTGTAAAGAATGTTCTTGCATTACTCAATCCCCCTCATATTTATTGACCGTATTTCCCATATTAATAATCCTTAGTGTAACTATAATCCCCCTCCAAAATTCTCAAACATTTGTTCAGTATCACAACCTCCCAGCACGGAAGGAGGGCACCGGGAAGAACCGTGATCAAAAGGAGCCAACTGAGGTATATTGTGCTTTTAAGTTTGCACAGAGTTGCACGGAGATTTTGAAAGAGCAGGGAAAAGAGAGCATTGTGTCTCCACAGGATCTTCCTTTCTTCCCTCCCATTCATTAAAGCAAAATAGCATACGCTTAATTCAGAGAAAACAGCAAACTTTGATTACTGTTGTTTCTATTTGCACCCTTACCTTCACCTTTTTGTTCAGATTACTACAACGCTGGGCTTGTTAGCCTATCAAATAATTCCTAAACATGCACACATGGCCCAAAGCTCTGTTACAGGGTTCTGTCCCAGATTAGGCTGTGCTCAAGCACCATGCCCTGGTTTAAATCAATTGCTTTGGCTGGCAGTCAAGCAGTGTGTTACTTTTAGAAACTGTACTGCTTGTTTTTAAGATGGTTTCACTTTGGCTCCAGCTACATAATTAACCAGAGAAACCCTTACCAATGCTAGCGTACTTTATGTTCATCTCACAGTAGCCTGTTATGAACCCCATGCATTACACGAACCGTTCCAGAAAGACATTTCTTTGGAGAAGAGTCTAGTCTTCTTTTCAGTTAAATTGTTGTCTTCTAAGAAGCTACTGTATGAGTAAGAGTGGCTGCAAAGTTATGTCAAAAGACCTATCTTGAGTTCTCTTCACTGTTTACATATGGATATATGTAAAATACTTGAGAAAACAGTGTTTTTTATATTACTGCCAGTAACATACCATATAAAAAGATATTAAAACAAATTTTGACCGACTGGTGTTAGATACGTTAACAGACTATAATGTAGCCATTGTAAAAAATTCCCAGTGGAGACCATGGAAATCTTACATTGATTGAGTCGCACTGGACCTGAGATGCATTGAAAAATTTCCAAATGGTAAAATATTAGAAATACTATTTTGAAATATTTACCAGTTAAACACTAAAGCACTGTTACTGGCTGACCTTTTCACAGCAGTTGTTTCTGTTGTACTTTTGCAAAAGCAGCCAAGAGTTTTTTTTATTTAAAAAAAAAAGCTTATTTTCAGTCTAGCTACCACCCCTGACCTATGCAATAACATCATAATGGAAGAATAATCATTGTAAACAATACCCATGGGAGTTTGCTGGCTACAGTAAAGGACTAGTGCAGCCAACTTCAGTGCTTTTCTTTACTACATCATTGCATTTTTGTCTGCATATGGATAAGAAGAAGGTTCCACTCAATGCCGGTTGATGGAAAGTGCTAATTGTTGACACATTAGCTAATTGTTATGATTGCTTCTTAACAGTTTGTGTCTAAAAGTCCAGATTTCGTCCACCAAAGTGTGAAGATTCTTTACAGCAACAAGTGCTGTGAAAACATTCACACAATGAGGTCCTAATCTTGTGGATCTCTCAACCAAGTGACAGCCTGGCAAACGTGCTGTCAAAGTGCAGACATTCAGGAAAAAAAGGAAAAAATCTAACTCCCTCGTCCACCCCATATTTCAGACACATGTCATCTGTTGTTATCATTAATGATCTGTTTTTACAAATAGAGTACCACTATGGAAAACTGAGAGCAGGCCAATCAAAATAAACCCAGCAAAACCCATAATTGTCTACTGACAATCTGGGCTGCTTAGGATGTAAGATAATGTGGGTGTATATAATGCATAAATGCATTACGTGCCACAGTGGGCAACTGCTTTGTACAACACAGGAAGGTTGGGCTAATTACGCCTAGGTTCTGCTGAAACATACCTAAACGCAGGTGCTAAAAAAATACATGGAGAAAAATCCTGGCCCCATAAAAGTCCATGGCAAAACTCCCATGATTTAAATGGGAGCAAGAGTTCACCAGCAATGTTGCTTTGAAAAAAAAAAAAAAAGAAAAAACCACATATATATATACTTGTATTTAAAAAAAGAAACAAAGTTCTACAGTTCTGAGCAAACACACTGCGGACACTTACTCCCACCAGTAGGCATTTTTTGGCACGAGCAGTTTCTTCTCCCATTCATATAGCGGGAAGGGCAAAAAAGACCAACTATGCTACTATTGTTTATACTAGAGTCGCACCTTATGGTTTTATTTGGGGATCAAGACCCTATTGTGCCAAGTGCTGCAGATAAATAGGGGAAAGGCAGCCTTTGCCCTCATCTGAAGAGCTCGTAGGGTACTGCAACGGAACAGCTTCTCCTCTGTGTTTTGCTGATGGTTTCCAGCAAGCTATGGGAGATCACTCAGGCCCTGGAGTGCTCCCCAGTGACCCTGAGGAGTTCTCAGTCATCTGGCCTCAGATACAGGTCTTTCATGCCTAGGAGTTTCTACTAAACTGTTCTTTCAATAATGCATATCAGCAGTAGAGATTTCCCTTCCCTCTCACTTCATTAGAATTAACTCTTTTAGATACAAGAGAAATACTCAATGCAATGGCTTTTTGAACTGACAAAGAAATGAATTAAGTCGTAGCCCCAAGTACACTCAGCTCAAACCACATATTGAGCAAAAGTACAAAACGAAACCTTAAGAAAACACCGGATTTAACTGTGAGTTTCTTAAGATGGTACCTTAACATCACATCAGACTGCACGGAGCAAATGGCTCCGTTTAGATCAAAATTCTCTCAGGAGGTGTCCAGAGAGCTTGAAGTTTCAAAGTCCACTCCGGGTTCTCTCCTATATGGTTCATCTTTATAGACTTTTACTATATTCCAACATTAAATATGCAATATTGTCCATATACTTGCAAAAGGGAGCAGGAATCTCTCTTCTGCCTCTCTGAGTCTCTCAGACTTTTGGGCCTGGCAGAGAGTACACAGGGCCACTTGTCTACTTCCTCCATCCCTGGGGCACGGCGGCAGGAAGCAAGCTGGGAGCAGATTATGCCTTGGCCCGACTTTTCCCACTCGTTGGCTAGAGTCGCTGAGTGAGAATGGGGGCAGATGCATATTGCTGATAAAAGCCTTCAGCAAATTCCCATCCTCTCCTCACCAGGAGGGAGGAGGAAGTTGCAGGGCGATTGTAACTCCAAGCCCGCCCGAGTGCTACTGCTGAGCCCAAGGGAGCAGAGCATGCCTGGGGCACCCCTCACTGGGGCAGGCTGGGCCTCTGCACTCCTCTGAGGTAGAGGAGAGCTTTGTGCCGAGCATAGATCACTCCCATTAGGATTACTGCATACAGGTCTGCAGAACCTGATCCTGTATTTAAATGTCTTTTTTTTTGCATCAGATTGTCAAGCCATTTCACCCTAAAACTGGGTTAGCCTGTTCGATCAAAGCTATAAACACCAAATGTTGCAGACTTTGCCAAAAGAAAAGAAAATGAAAATTACTAATTTATATTGGCAATGGGAGAAGAAAAAAAGGTTTAAAAGAATTAGATCTTGGAAGAGAACCAGATATTTGGAAGTTATGAAAATTAATTTGATTTGAATAATTTTACCAGTTCTAATAAAAAACATAGACAAGGTTTTTAGTATACTCATAAAAACTATAATTTAACATAGGAATCTATGACTCATGACTGCCCTTCATAATCTTTGTATTACAGGCAAGTTGAAAGATTTTGGATTCCTATAATGTGTTTGCTAAAGAAGGTTCTTGCTTATAAATACATATAGAAAGAAAAAGATCAAAACAGACAAGTGATGTTGGCTACAGAAAAAGACAACTGGGAAATACCACAATCCCACTGAGAAGGGGATTTCTGTGTATTGATGTGTTAAAGAATCCATGTGCTATGGGCAAACATGTGCATATCCTTCCGGAGGCACAGAAACAACCCTGATTTTCAGAATCTATACAAATGGAGTTCTACTTTAGTTTAAGGAAGGCGTCCCCAGGCATAAATCAACAGGGAAGGCGAGGGGACTGTAGCCCTCCCTTTAGCATCACCTATAGCAGCATTCAGCACCCTGGGGGGAAGAGAAGCTGCATTGCACCACTGCCCTGTCCCTTTGTTCCCATGCCTGGGGTTGCACCAGCTCTGGCCCTTCAGCTCCTTAAAACAGTAGTCTCTGGTCTTGTACTTGAAAGCCCCATATAACCTTTTACTAGGGACCACTGCCAGAACACATCTTTATCAAGATAAAGTTTGCAAACCAAAAAAATTAACCCCAGAATGGACTAACATTAAGAAGAAGATAAATTAACCCACAAAAGACCCAAGTATATGGCTGCTATTCAACCCTCCGTGCACCACACTGTGCCCAGGCACCGGAAGAACTTCTATGTGGATCGTCACGTCTAATACTGAATGCATTGCCATCCTTTGCCTAGACAGGGGAGGGCAATCCAAGGACAGCCTATCAATCTGCAGTTTGGATTTCCTGACTTTTGTTAGCTTGTTCATAGTTTTAACATGACTAAAATATAGAGTTTTGTATGTTCATCTGAAGTGTCCAGCTAATGCCAACCTCTGCTCTGGTTCAAACGCTAACAAAAACAACACAGCGAGACCACTACTCCACGGGAAGATTGACTCATACATTAGCCACGACGCTATCTGGGTCAGAAACAACAAACAAGGTGAATGAGGTAAGGGAGGTCATTCTTCATAGCAATAGTCTCAGGAGAATGGGAGAATCCAAAAATAAGACATTTGTTGACTAGATGCCCTTGAGCTGGCAACCAAGCTGACCTGGTAACGGAGCCAACCTCAGACATCAGTCTAGGCTTGCTGTTGCCAAGCAATCCAAGTAAAGAGTGAAAGTTAGCAAGAGAGAGATGCTATGATTTAATAGATTAAGAAATAGGCTAGAAGCCACTCGCTCCTGAGTTTCACTCCTGGCACTGACAACAGCTGATTGTACTCTGTGGATTTGAAAAGTGCATTTTGAAACACAGGTGGACATAAGAGTGCATTTAGGGGTGGATATAATGGCTCTTCCCCTACACATGTTCCTATTGCCTGTCATTAGCACCAACTGCAATCTGTATATTTCAGCCTATGTGATATAGTCCAAACCACCTGAAACACAGCTCCCCAGCTTCTCATCTGCAGCACAGTTGGATGTGACCTTAGGAGCAAAGTCTGAGTGTCAGACACTTTCTACAGCCTGCCAGTAGCTCAGTGTCCTGATCAGTACAGCTTGGATTCAGGAAGTTTAAGTCATTTAAGCTCTGTTGAGTTTAACGGAGTCGTTCCAGCCATATGACCTGGAAATCTTGCTTGCTACCCTTGCTTCCTCTAAATCCTGTTCTTGAAAGTTTTACTACTGACATTTATAGGGAACCCCTTGCTCCAGGCCTGGCCCATAAGATTGCCCTGTCATGGGTGAAGCTCTGCAGTTGTTTAAATCTGCATGTTGCTACATGGTAGTGATGTTCTAGCTGACAACGTAGTCACTCTGATTTGTAAAAATCAATACTGGCAACTTACTGGAGCCTGATGTTTTCTATAATTTGAATTTCTGACAGAGCAAAATCTTCTGGACTCTTACTTCTCTAAACTAAAAAATTATAATGGTATTTTTTCTCCATTTCCTGGGAAATGTTTCTAAAAATGTTTTTAGAGAGGAAAAATCCTAGAAAAACATCATTAGAAAAAAAATCTGCTGAATTTTTTTCATGAAAATCTCAGCTCATACTTACTGATACGGTAGATACAGAGTTTTTGGCACATGTATGACTCTTGAAGGTGACAGTATCCACTTAACTCAAATTCAATTACGCCCTCTCTTCTTGCTGTATCTGCCTGGCTTCTATATTTTCAGTAATCAAAATAAAAGCCAATTGATTTTAGGTTCCTATGAAGGTATAATGCTTCTGCAACCTTGGAGGTGGTAGTGCACTGAAAGGAAAAAATCTCCAGCACCCTCTACTGTCTGCACACAACCTATGCGAGGGACCCACCACCACTGATTTTTAACATTTACAGTATACACGTCAGCATTTTGGGGGGGGGGGGGAGGGGACGCTTCACAGGCGCTGGGGAAACCTGGGCAGTAAAAGAGTCTGAGTCAAATGACCTATTTTAGATGTCCAGTTTCAGATGAGATTAATCACATCCTTTGGGTTGTCTGTTGAGTACAAAGGAAGTGTAAACAATTTGTTCAGAGGTAGGCATGCTTGTAGACACCAGTATTTTATCAGATAAAGCCCACGAAGAAAACTAGCTAGAAGCTAGAAGAAGCTAGAAGAAAACGAGTGCTAAGGGGAGACATCACAACGGATGGTTTCATCAGATATTGCGTCTGTGTATGTGAAGGCTAAATTTGGGAGAAAGCAGAGCAAGAAAACTTTGCTCCTGAGGATCCTTGCAGGATAGAGATTCTGCTCTTCGGCAGCTAAAGAAAGGCATGAAATTCCAAGGAACAATAATGTAACGTAGTGGAGCCAGAAGTGCAGAAATATACTGCTTTGCTGAGTAAGTATCTATTTGCCACTAAATCTGTGCTCCACCCAACTCATTCCCATGTCAGCCCAAGTAGCTGAATTTCAGGAGCCATATTTTTGTCATAATAAGCCACCTATCTCCTGTCACCAACACATCAGAAGGAATAAGACCTTCCAAAAAATACATTACAAAGATGTGATATTCTGCTTCAGTATTTCTAAAAATCTGGCTGACTTTAAATGTCTGCGCTAAGGAGATCCTCTCCTAAATAATTTAGATGAATTAATGTCATTATTAAGGAGGCAGCATGAGATTTTTTTTTAAATGCACGTAATAATGTAGTTGCCTATGACCATGTTGGAGATAAGAATTAAACACGTTTTCACCAGCAGCAGCTTCCGTTATGGAAGAGATGTGATTCACACCTCCTCTCACCATTATGGCTGTTGCATATAAGAACTAGTGCATTGCAACTATGTAATTAAACACAGAAATCACAGAGATGCTATTAAATGTCATCTGTCAGAAAATAAAGTCACCAGTTGGCCCTACAAAATGGCATTTAAAACCACAGTTAAATAAAAATTGTATTTTTAAAAGAACTGAGCGAGTATCTTTGTTTATTCCATGTATGCTAGCAGCAATTTAACCTCACAAAGTAGTAATTTTAAGCAGTTCTAGTTGCAATGATTCATCACCATGAATGATTTTGCCTCTCACAACAAATCAGGGTGGTGTGAATGGTTTGTTTTCGTGCTCCTATAAACTCTGACTAGGCACTTCACAGTTTTTTCTTTGTTTGTTTATTAGTTTCCAACAGAAAAATAATCTGAAGAATTAAAGGAAGAGACCTGAATATAATGATGATCTCAAAACTTATTTACTCTTCTATATCTGTTTAGGAGCACCCACAGCTCACTTCCTCCTAGTCACTTCTCCTCTGTATTTTTCCATGTTCAAGTACATTCATGCAAGACGGAGCATTATCGTTTTGACAATTACACAAACCTAAGAGAATTCAAATGCCAGGTACAATTGGAAAGCTCTGTTTTGGACAAATTCTGAATTCTGTTTTCTTTTCAAAACAGAAGTGTGAAGTAAGAGAGACATCATTTTTTCCAGCAAAGTGGAAATCAGTGCATCTCAACACCCAGTTAGCACATCTGGGGTTTGACCCAACTCATTTTTTACATGACCCAAGAAGGCAGCCAGAGCGGCTGTCTGTTAATGTACAGGGCCAGCAGAAGAGCTCTATCTTCAACTGACTTTGAATACAGCTCCGTGAGTGCAGCACTTCTGAAATCAGCCTGAGCCATTTTTCAAAGGTTCTATTTGCCACAACACCCATGTCCAAAAGGCCCACATTTGGTGATAAATATACATCAGCACGAACACTGCTCTAAATGGTCTTTCTCTTCTACCTATGTCAAGAGATTTTCAGCCCTGCTTGAGAGAAACTATGATTTTTCTGTAACTCCCCATATAGCTCTTTAACTGCTTTCTGAAATGGTTTCCCTTTTGTACTATATGCAAAAGTATATCCTGGAGCAACCTGCTAAACAGAGATTATGTGAGAACTTTCAACTGGTTAAGCCACTTTTTCCAAGACGTATACTTGAATGGAGACGTGTCTTTATTTCTACAGTCTACCACGAAAGAAAATAGCGCACAGCAGTGTGATCAACAAATTTACCATTGATTGGGAAAGGGACTGAAACATGTCCTCAAAGCATCCTACTACTGTATGGCATGGCCAGTTACCACAGAAGCAAAGCACTGCCTTAGAGATGAGATGTTGCGTTTGATTACTGCTGTGATAGCCGACTTCGTGCCACCGTCCTGGCTGACTGGGTCTGGATCTTACAGTCATTTCAGTTACTCACTCTTCTGAACTTGTCTGCAGACTAGCCTTTCATTTAAGAAAAACCAATCATTCATTTTACACCCATTTTGTTAGCATTTACAACCCATAACTAGCCAAAAGAGGTACTCCAAATGAAACGTGTACAAATTGTTAATATACCACTGGCCATCTCACTGAAGAGATCAGTTGGACTCTGCTTAGTGGGGATGAAGAAGGTAATATCCTGAAATGGCTGCCAGGGACAATGAAGCTTTACACCCTCACTGCACTCTCTCTCATGACCAAATAAGTGACTGCTTAACATGAGCCTTGCTGCTATGTCTTTATAAGAGGAAAATTACTACAGCTAAGACTTTTCCAACTGGAAATGATTATCCCTTTGTTCCTACTGAGGGTGCTCCTTGGCAGGCAGCCCAGACACCACAGGTAATGGTCGCAATAGGAGGTGCCACAACGACACTGGCATTTCGTTGTGGGGCAGAAAAAGGGGAAAATGCACTATCTGGGATCCCAACACAAACAGCTCAGAGTAAGCCCATTTGTCAGAGTGGCAAGTGACCTTTTCTGTTCACCTGTGATTAAAGAACCAGATTTGTTCATTAAGGCCAATAAACCAAATTAAGACAGCTGGGTGCAGGGGATTCAAGCAGCTTTTGCCATCCCACTCCTTGAACTCATCTTATTAGAGTAGCCTGGGAAGTGGAAGGAGTAACTCAGGGCAGGTCAGGGCAAAGCAGTTTTAAATCTGTGTCTCTCGACCCGTTGTTAATCATCTATTCTCTTTCTATAAATGAATTTGGAATGTGGAGCAAATCATACTAAAAGATTTCTCCTCCTTGCTGAATACTTCAGGAGCTTTAAGGAATTCAACTTAGGAGCGCTGCTTCATTCAAGGCTGTTGATTAGTTCCACTGTGGAGTGCACTAGACAAGACAATAAGTGGACGACAGACACAGTGATTCATAGATTACTCTGCTGAGAGTTGCAGGTGTTTTAGGATCGAATGAAAGGAAAAGAGGTTGGGTCGGTTCTTAAACCGCCTTCCTGTTAAAGGATTAGCACGGGTAACTCGGAGTTATTAAAACTGCTTTCATAAATGTAAAAGTTGAAGTTTTTCCTCTAATGTCTTTCTTTCCTCCCATCTCCTCTTTCCTAGTAAACATCTCGTACATCTAATGTCTTATGAAAGCAATTCACTTGGGAAGGGGGCTGGATCCTCAGCTGGTGTAAACAGGAAGAGTTCCCTGATAACTTTGTGCAGAAGAAAGTGGTCTGCGCCAAAAAATGGATCTTTTAACTGAAGCACCAAAACTTTTGTTGCTTACCAGGGACCATTGGATGTTATAAAATATGTGCACCTACTGAAAACTGAGGTATATAACTGTAAAGTCCTTTTCCCTTATCAGTATAAAGTATAAATGCTACAGTGTTAAAGGCTTTTAGTGAAGTTAGAGAAGAGAGCATATTATGCACTTCACTGAAGCCAACAGAGAAGTTTTTATCTCTCTGTGGAGAGTGCGAACACAGCTTCCCATTGCCCCCAACTGTGCAGCGACGTTTCCCCACCTGGTGAGATGCTGGAGGACCAGCACAGGCAGGCTGCAAGGCAGCAGCCTTGGCTGGCCTGGGAAGGTGTCTCCCCACCGTCCGGGGTATGATAGAGGGGTCACTCTGCCAGAACGCACTGCTAGCTGTTCCCACGGTGGCACGTTAGTGGGGAGCAAAGACAAAGGGGGTTTGCTCTCTCCAGGAATGCAATCTGAAGGAAACAACTATAACTTAATAGCATGCCCTGATTACCTAAAGTGGGGAGCTGACACAGCTACAAGTGCAAATGCAGCAGCCCCTCTTCACATGGACCGTCAGGGAAGGGATTCACACATTCCTAGCAAAAGTTTGCAAGTTCCACCTTTTTCTAAGATAAAGCAAAGGCCAAAGTCTCTCCGTTGCCTTTCAGAGCATCTAACACTGACGTTTCCTCTTCCAACCAAACCAGTCTGCCAAGCCTTGTGGTACCCTGTGTTTATATAATGCAAGCCCTCGAGGAACAAGTCACCAACATACTTTTAAATGTGACGCTCAAAATGGGTATGCAAATCCCACATTTCATGCATCATGGGGTGTTTTACACTTTGGCAAGAAATGAAAGTCACCTAAGAAACAATTTCCATAATAGGGTGATGAGCATAATAGAAAGATGTTTACAATGCTAAGCATATAAAATTGATGTGTCTGGTTTGAAATAGCTTCTGCACAGCAAGACATGTAGTTCACATGTGAAAATGATGTTTTCAGTGACTATGATGTATACTTCGAAAAGTTCAATAATATAATCTGCTGTTCTGCAATCACAGCCTAAAATAGGAACTAGGAAGTGTTATTAGTTAAAAAAGAAATTTGTGTAAACTGTGTATTATGATTAAGGCATTGCAGTTCTCTGGGATTTAGACTTGAGCAGATTCCAAGCATGTTAAAAAAAGTCTATTCAGTTAAAGAAAAAACTATTCGGTGTATCTGTTGAATTACAGAAGATGCTCTTAACAGAATAGATAAGCAATGCCAAGAACATGTGGTTAAATGACCATACCAGCATTTTTCACTTTTATAAACATAAATAAAGCAGAGCTTTCTTTTTATCTCTGGTATTTTGGGGATAATTGGTTTTTAAATCAAATTTTCCAGTTCTGCCATGCTCTTTAAAGAGTATTTTATCAAGTATTTTTACTTGCCAGTAGAACTATATTTCTTTGTCTTCATTTTCTTCTTTCTGCACAACTTGATCTGGAACCATCAAAGCAGATTTGGGCTCTAGTGCCCTAAGAGAGGGCTTCTGTGCTGGCATGTCTGTGGGAGCCAGCAGCAGGCCCACAGCCAAGGGTGGACCTCCACAGTGGGGGCTGCAGGGACTCCACGCTACTGGCCAACACTTCCCAGCCTAGCCTCTCTGATTTCCGTGGGACCGTTCTCTGGACATTGGGGGAGCAATCCTTGATGTACTTTTCTTGCAACCTGGTAAGCAAAATTTGCCAAGTCATGGAGAGTGAGCTAACCCCAGGAGATCTGGAATGAAACCAGGGCTTTCAAAAGCTGGTGAAGAGACTTCGTCCCCATGCCAGGGCAGAGCCTGGCACAGAGACAGGGAAGACCACAGCTGCTCCCCAGTCAGACCTCAAAACAGGGCAAAAAAGCCTCAAGGGTTGCCTAAGGTTTTACACAGTGGTTGGTACACACCAGTGAAGGACTGGATGCAGCTGTAAGACAGCTATCTTGTATGGTGGGTGGGAAAAAAGAGGATATTCATTAGCACCGGGCCACAGCTCCTCCACTTAGCCTGGAGGGAAAATTCAGGCCTGTATACAGCAGCCAAGAATAGCCAGGGTAGGAGCATCTTGGCCACGTCACCCACATCAAGGGGTACTGTCCCAGCGGGGAAGCAGCAGGATTCCCAGGGAGACTCCTGGCTGCTTTACTAGTTGCATTTGTCAGTATGAAGAGGCAGGGGGAAGAGGAAGACCACAAGGGGCAAGACAAGGATGCTTCTCCACATATGTCCTCGCCAAGAGCTTGCCTGTTTCAGCTGCGAAGTCCAACATAACATTTCAGCAAGCATTTCAGTGCAGACGTAAATAAAATTTGAAGATCGTCCACAAAGCACTTTGCACTGTTTTGGGACAGACGGCTCTGTACTGTGCATAGAGGTATGAACTAATACTGCTAGAAAGAAAAGCGATAAAAATATTAAAAGGCACAATAGACCACTGAAGCAAGATCATTCAGTGCTAAAGTTACTTCAGACTGACCCAGCATATTAGGTATTTGCCAAATAAACTACACTTCCCAAACTCCCCAGCCAGGAAGCCACGAGAACACTGCAGAGACGCTTGTCTGGCCTATACCGTGAGCAGCGTTAAGGCGCTCCACAGTGAACTAACTGCATGTTGTCCTGGCTGGGTACAGCACAGAGAATAACCAGACCCTTTTATCACCCCCAGCCTGATCCTAGCTGCCTCACCTGCCAAGAACCCTATGAAAACACTTGTTTGTATTTTGTCATATCACATTAAATTGAAATATTTCATTGACCGGCTGGGAAAGGATAATAGAAAGCAGCCTTTCAAGGTGATCTGCCCTTCCAAATGTAATCTTTAGCTAACTAATAATTAACCAGCTATTTATTGGTCAGTTAATTTTGCTAAAGATATGAAGTTCCAGGCAATGTACTAGTGAGGAAATCCTACATGGACGTACTTCTGTGTTAATTAAGCTCAAGTGAAAGGATATTTCGGCTAACCCTATTAATCCAGAAGATCTTTAGGGCACAAACTCCATCTCACTGTTTCCACATCACTACGGTCTCACCCCCGAACAGACCGCTGCAGGTTCTTCCTCTTTCTTTCTGCCGTTCTCCCTTTGTCAGCTGGTGGCACAGCTAACCTTGCATTTTCATAAAGAGCTGTCTACAGGCTCCTCTGTCCTGCTCTGACTTCAGCAACCTTTTTCCTACAGATTTGGCCTGCCAAGCTCAGTGGCACTCTGTCACCTCCATTTGGGATAAGGGATTTCCTTCTCTAGGGTACCTCTGGCTGGTAGCACCTTCTTCAATTTCATCCGAGCAAGCACACGTAAATACTGTTTTCTGCTGCCACTCAAACCACCACAAGCAGAGTGGATACGGTGCAAATGCTGGGGCGGGGGGGAGCCACCTGTACGAACGGCAGCGGGTTAAGCCTCTGGCTGTGGAAGCGGCTGCCGGGGTGAGCGCAGGTGTGGCTGGGGCTCAGCACCCCCAGGGCCCGCACGCCCCAGCCTGCAGCAACAAAAATTTGCAGTGTGCCTGAAGCCCCCTTGTGGAATGATGTTTTAAAAACTACTCGGAAAAGAGAGGCATTGTTTTAATTTAAGAGCACGAAGGACTTATTTTTAGCTTTTGCAGGGTCTGATCCTGCAGGTGCTGAATACTTCAAGCTCCCAGGGGAGCGGGACTGAAGGCTGGCAGTATCTTTTGGGGTTGTACTGGAAGTGGCCAGGGAGGACCCGAGGGAAAATCTGACTGTGTATCGTCTTTAAACATCAGCACAATGTTTGCCTCACATCTCAGTAATTCCCTAGCATGGGCTTCTGGTTGCTTTTTTCACTTTGGTTTTGGTTTAGCCTAGAATTGGGGATTTTGCTTTTGAGGCATTACTTATAACCCTTTGATGTGATTCTCTGCTCTGCTCTGCTGCAGGACTAGGCCGACTTTCCAGTGTGTGCCATTGTAAAAAGGGTGTTTTTGTTTGTCCAAGCACTATTTTCACTTATCACTTCTGCCTGATAAATTGTGAGATATGAAGTTGCTTATGATTTCACTTTCACTGAAAATGTCGCAGCACTTTAAGATGTCACACACTTGGAAAATCCCAAGAGCAATACAGGACCCGGTAAGTGGCACATTTGCTACTCCTGAAACAGAGATATTGGTTTGTAAGGTACTTGGAGAGAGAAGTAAAATTAACATGCATTTTTTTCCAACACTCATTTTGCAGAACGTATCAGGGAGAGAACGAAAAAAATACAATAGGGTGTTTCTAATAAACTAGGAGAGAAACTTTTTTGACTTTCATGATGTACATATGGCCGTTAATTTCAATGTCATATTATGATTTTTGGCTGAGCCAACAG
Source organism: Struthio camelus (assembly GCF_040807025.1). Taxonomy (NCBI): domain Eukaryota; kingdom Metazoa; phylum Chordata; class Aves; order Struthioniformes; family Struthionidae; genus Struthio; species Struthio camelus. The sequence continues at coordinate 28,224,522 of NC_090950.1, read as the reverse complement.
TATGCATGCACGTATAGAAGCAAGCAAAACAAATGCATTTTGTATTCAAATTTATACAACTCCATACATTTTTATGCTGTTTATTTGAAAATTAATTTTGGCTTAGGCCTTAGAGACAGCAAATGTTGTCAAGATTTGAGGGCTACCTGAAAAGCCTTGGGGACAGCATTACCCTTATGCATAAGAAACAGCAAAATAAAATACAAATAAATGAATTTCCAAATACGTCATGGCTAATCCCTTGAGCTGACCTGCAAATGAATTATAGAGGGTTTGCTACAGGACTGAGTAGATCTTGTGATTTCACTGAGAGATTTATCTTATTTTCCAACTTATTTTCATATCTTATTTCCTTTTCTTTTAGAATTAGACTGTAAATAAAAGAGCTAAGACTGAATGAAGCTCCCTTTCACCACATTCATATTGGATTGATAAATTAAAATGGCGAGATGAGTTTTGTATGACCCATCCTCAAGGATTTGGGAAATTTAGCCGATGCAAAACAAGGCATTAATTTGGAGAGGCCTAGCTACTTACAATGCTTAGTATTCTGACAATGATGAATGGCATCATTCCAAGCAAATGGTAATTTCACTTTTTGTGACAGTACTTTAGAGCAAAACCGACTTTCTTCACACAAAGAATTTGCAATCCTATTGAACACAGGCTGTACCTGAATATCAGAAATCCTTCATTGTTTAAGTATCATCTGATATTCTTGATTGGCTCCAGACTGAAGGTTGCAGTTGAATTAGGGAGAACGGAGGTTAAGTCCTAACCTTGAAAGATTTAGCAGCCATTGAAACACTGCCTTTGGGCACTTATTGGCCTGTATTTATCAAAAAACTTTTCAATTCAATGAGGGGAGGGAGAAAACACAAAACTTGTCACATTCATCAAGTGAAGCCACTGGAAAGACATCTACAGAAGAACACCCAAAAAGCATAATCTTTCAGAAGAGCTGATAGAAATGGTAATTGGATGGGATGAAGAATAATACTTCTAAAGCAGGGGTAGTAGAGAGTATAACTAAAAAATCAAGGTCAGAAGAAGAGAATGTATCCTTTTCAACTCAATAAAACTTACATTTGGCTTTTGTGTAATGAAAAATATTCCAGGTACCATTTCTAATTTTTTCCTGCATAAACACTTCTAAGTGAAAACAGGATTACAGACAAACTGGAAGCAAGTTTTCTTTTCGTATACGTGCAGCAAATATAAAAGCATTGTTAGCAGATAAAATTTAAAAAAATGGTTTCAGGACTTCCCTATTATTTAGAAATGTGGCACAGCCTTCAGAAACACAGAGAGCATCTTTAAAAAAAGCATATCCCTGAGGTACTCAAGAGCCCTCTTCTATGATTGGCAAAGAGTACTAACATTGTCTCCTAAATAGGGAACAGAAATGATGAATCATAAAAACTTGATTGCAGTTCTTCCTGCCTCCCTACTAACAAGCTAATCAGAGACTGCGAACCAAGTGTCATGTGTAAACGGATGAGTTGTACATGGATGCTATATTGTCCCATTTTTATCTTGCACAAACACCTCTGGCCTGAACTTTGAAGGCTTTTGGCACATTTCTTAGGTTTTGTATCAGGGGTCCTATCCAGCTGGAGAAGAAAGGGAAATACTGAAGTGTTGTGTCGCTCTACTCGGCTGAGTTGCACGGATGCAGGTGTCTCCTTACTGACGAAGACATCAGCTAAGGGGAAAAAAATCTGCAAAAGGTCAGTATCTGCAGACAGAAAGCCTACACTACACTCCCTAAACAGTTAACAGAAACAGCACCTACTACCAAAACATCCTCACAAATAACAACGGTAATGAAAGTTCGGATGAAAGCATTTGTTAATTTTCCATAGTCTAAGGAATTTGGCTATCAATGCCTATTAATCTAAGAAATACAGCATTCTATTTGTCAAGAGCTTCCCAGGATGTAAAGCTAAAGGAATATGCTATGATTTATACTGACAACATTTTCTTTGCTAGACCAGGTACCATATTTTAGGATTAAGGCGTGTTTAGCAATAGCATTGACTAATCTATTCAAAGCACTATTGCTCATCAGAGAAGCTTTCTTTCTCTGAGGTATCTGAAAAATAACCTTTGTGAACCAAAATGGCAGGCCATTCCTTTCTCAAAAACGTTATACCCAACACATTACAGGATAGGTCAGCGAAGACACATTAACATGTTGAAAACTGCAATGAAAGACTGTGTCTGTGAGAGACAAAAATATATAGCAGCAGCCTGAAAATCTGCAGTTCGGGGTGAAACATACCATCTGTTCTTCACCTTGACATCAAGAAAACAGTTACTGGGATGCCCTGTTGTGCCTAGGCATTTGTAGACGTATGGTATGTTTTACCATTAACTGCAAATTTCCTTACTTTTACTGTTTTCTGTCACAGCATAATGTTTTCTTTAATGTGGATTTGTTGCGTGAATGTATTTATTGTATGTTTCAATTTTTTCCCAGCCACTCCCTTCCTCATCTTGGCTTTTTAGTGGTGTCTCTGCAACCTGGGCCAGGCTGTACTGCAGAAGGAATCAGGGTCCTCGGGAGGCCAGCTGCCCCGTGGGACCTCAGATGCCCAGATTTCGGGGTTAGAAATGCTGTAACCTGTGACGGAGATTCCCACCTGGGGCTTTGCGCTTTCCTCCATGCTGCTCCCTGTGCTCAGATAAGCCTTTAAATCAACATCTGACGAGTACCTCATTTCTCCTCCCTTAACTTTCACCTCAGCCTCTGCTCCCTTTGCCAAATCTCCCCAAGCTGAGCACCACCCTGCGGTTGGCCCATCTCCTCAAGTACTTTCTTAAGCTTTTTATTTTCCTGTCTGAACTGGATTGAACATGTCTTTGGCCACATTTAGCTCTGGCATGAGCAGAATCAACATTGCCCCCTGCTTGCACCAGTGCTGGATTTCATTGCTTGTCCTGCATTGGTAACCCCTGGAAGGAAAAACTGAAGCTCAAAGGAAAAGACAGATACTCCTGGGCAAATTCAGCAAGTCGCACATAATTCCTACATGGCCCCAGCTGAGGTAAACTCATGTATACCTCAGTGTCTCAGTAAGAGCCAAGGAAGGACTTTTCAGGACATAGCCCATTAACTACAGAGGCAGGAACAGGATGGCTGTAGTCCATGCAGTAATGGTGAGACTGGAAAGATTACCATGCTCATGATGAAAGAAAGAGGCATTTATAAGATCAGGGCTTTTAGGTAAAATCTGATTGCAAAAGTCAAGAAAAATAAATATGCATAAGCTATGAAAGGAAAACTAACCGCTCACACCCCACAACAGAAAAATCAGGAAAATTCCTATATCGCCTGCAATTATTCAGAGCCAGATCTTAATATGCCATCTCAGGAATCCTCAAAGCTGACCTTTGATATCAATGTAAGTCTTGACTGAGCAGAAGCTGAACAAGCACCTCAGGATTTGGCCCTCAGACATTTAGCAATCAATGTTATTTTGCAGTGTACATTTCCCAAAATACACTAAAAGTATAAGTAAAATCTTGACAACAGCATGCTCTGTGAAAGTAAAGTAAACAGGTCATTATATGTGGCTGTGGTGGTATACGTGATTTTCCAAAAAAGCCTGTTTTGTGGGAAATTACTGAATTAATTACTACATGGCATAAAAGGAGTATATTCTACAATGATTTCATCATGCTTCTATGAATTTATTATCTGCTTCATGCCACCTGTTTAGCTGTCCGTTCAACTAGCTGCATATTGAGGCATCACTGGGGGGCAAAACTACTAAAATTCCTGGAGACCATCTGCTTACTAATAACCCACAAACCTATATTTTCATCTCTGCAACGTATCAACCCTTATTGCCAGACATTGTACATTAATGATCGTTATTTAATTAACAGATGAAGAAGCCCTTAAAGCTGCACTGCCAGATTTTGAACTTGATCTTCTCTCATTTGCTGTCATGCAAGACCAGATAAATGACAAGTATTTCGAGAGTCTGCAAAGGCCCTTTAGAACAGCTGCACAGTCTTCACCCCTTCTTTGCAGCAGGTTTCTCACTTAAGAAAAAAACACGCTTCATTACATCGCCTCTTACTTGAGCTGCAAGGGTCTATTCAAGGAAGATAAGCCTCTTAGAAATGAAGTAGCGTTGAATTTAGGTTTTGAGTGACAGGAGGAAGGTTTATCCATTCAGCAGACAATACTGCTTTCTCTGCATTAATCTAGGAGGCGGACAATGATCTGTTTTTAAGGCCGCATCTCATCTCTTTCCCACAGCAGAAGGTGATTAGAGTTAGGAAGCAGGGACTGTGAAAGAAAACTGAGCGCTATCTCTCCAGCCCTCCTGTTTCCTGAACGGGCAGGAGGGAAGTTCTCGGCCAAGTGCATCAATCACAGATTCACAATCAGGATGTGCTGGTTTATCAGTTGCTGACCGTAGGCTGGCAGGTGAGGGCACAGGCACCGTGGCCCTGGCAAAGTAAATCATTGTTATCTTTGTAGATAAAGATATGAACATGATGGAGAGAGTTTCATAACTGTGCGTGTCTTGTATTAATTATAGGCCGTACACAGGGGGAAACAACTCCCCAGTATCAACCCACAGTAGGTAATAAGTGTCAGAAAATACTTTTCATTAAGTGGGCCCAGTCGAGGGATTCCTTATCAGCTAAGAGCGTCAACATTTCTGATTACAATCCTCTACTTACCCATAACAGCAACACTTTGTACTTGCAAGGCAGCTTCCATCAGATGATCTCAAAACACTTACAAAAGAGGGCCACATTGTTCCTGTTTTGCAGAGAGGGAAACTAAGTAACCGAGAAGCAGATTTGTCTGAGACCACAGCGGCGGAATGGAAATTGAACCCAGAAATTTTCACTCTCTCCTTCCTCGCCAGGATCTCCTGGCATATTACAAATAATTGCAACTACCAAGAGTTTGGTTGCTCAGTGAACATCCCCTTAATGACATTTGAAAACATTTAAACTTTTTGTATCTCTCACCATTTCTGTTTTCCACTTTCAAGGAGCAACCTGTGATTTCAGCCAACTCTCCAGCAGGAAAAATTCATTACTGGAACCAACACAAGAGTTGTACAACCTCAATCTGCTCAAAAGTACTGGCATTTTTTTTTTCTTTTCTGAAATCTGTGGCTCCAGCTGTCAGGCTAGAGTGTTTTTAAGCACTTTAAGTTTTCAAGCACACATGCATAGGCATGAACAGACAAGGTAGTGAAAAGAAACATACAGAAATGTGAACAACTACACCACAAGAAAGTCCTAGTTTGGGCTGATACACAGGACAAAACATCAAGCTTTCTAAGCAGAGTTGTTAAACAATTATCAATACATATTATTTAAAGAAAATCATTAAAGTCACAAGTCAATTTCAATTAATTATAATTGTACTTAAGTCTTCATGAACTAACGCTGCAAACACTAACCAAACCTGAATAATCAGGATTCTTTTCCCCATTTCACAAGGTAAAGTGAGGCACCGGCATTAAGCGACGTGGCCGCAGAAGCCCATGCCAGAGCCGGGGTTCGCATCCAGGAGCCTGGCGCTCCTGCCCGCGTGCTCGACCGCACGCTCCCTGCGAACACAGGCGTGCAGAATACTCTGCTCTCCCGAGGCACACGTGAAGTGAGACCTGCCCTTCACTCTTTTGAACTCTGCTGGTACAAAGGATCAGAACTTACACATTTCTTTTAATTTTTTTTAATTTTTTTTTGTAGTCCCCACATTTCAGTACTGCAATATTTTAACCCCTCTTTCCCCACACTCTAGTAAATAGTTTTATGGGGAGGTTCATTCTGGAAACCTAACGGAGGTTATGCCTACCACTGCAGGCTATCACAATCCACCATGAGATATGAGGACCTAAAAAGCTAAGGAACAAATAAACAGATCAGAGATACCGGCACAAGCTGCCTGACGAACTGCTTGAAGCACAGCGAGCAAGCCTAGGTCTATATGAGTTGAGAGGCAAAACAAGAAAAAGAAAAAAAAAAAGAAAAAAAAAGAAAAAGAAAAAATAAACTTCCTAAAAGTATTTCTGCTATTTTATGTAATACCCTGTGGACACTATTTTTAAATAAGCAAATTCGCCCATAATGCAAACAGCATTTTCTACATCACAAGGACTTTGTTCTGTCCCAGAGTAAAGTAACTAAAGGGAATCCCTTTTCATTGCCAGAAGCACTGAATAACTTTTAAGGGGCAACACAGCAACTTTCATTTCTGTTAGCGACAGCCCACAGATCAAAATGAACTGTGTTCCAGAAACACAGCAAATGTTCCACAAATAAGAAGCGTATTGACACATTTTCTCTTCACCCCTTTGTGCTAAGCCTGTGTAACTGCGCTTCAGTGAAAGGCTTTTTGTTATTCTTATCTCTGTGCCTCAAAATTCCTCAAAACACATCTGTCACAGCACAGCTTGATAGCCAGCTCCTAACAACTCCTGTGTCACAGCTCTCCTATCTCCCACCAACCTCCCAGGTGGGAAGAAGTTTGCACAAACATTTCTTTTGCTCATCAGACCATGTCTAGCTTGCCTAGTCAGCACTACCCAACCCAAAACTGCTTTTCCCACTGCACAGTCCCAAGTCGCCCTCTTTTTTCTTTGTCCTTATTTTTCTCCCTCTCTTTTTTTATTCTTTTTTTTTTTTTAGGAGACTTAATTGCTTCATTTCAGTTGTTATGTTTAACCTCAGGAAATGGTACTATAGACATGGCAAACAACTTTCTGGTTGTTTCAATCAGTACCATATTATAAAGTACAGCCAGTTAAGAATCCTATTCATTTTCTTGCCCTGTCATCTTGATCTTATTTGAATGTCTGGGGAGCAGGAGGTGCTTGGTTGGCCCAGGATTTCAGAAGTGGGGGCAGGAGCGTCTGTGCAATGTGTTAGAGACACTGAAAGTTTTCATTTTGACTCCTTAATGAGAGCGACCTTTGCCACGGGCTGATGAGTTCCATACCTGTCCTGGTGTGTTTTCTGAAAACATTTGACACTGCTTGCAGGTTTGACGGGGATATGACTAATGAAGTCTTGGTATAAAAATAATGGGCTGCAATTGCAAGTCATTTGTGTGAAACCAAACTCCTTAAAAACTTGTCTCTGCTCACTTTCTGTTTTCTAAATGAGTCAATAATACGAATCAGATGGCTTGAAGGAATAGACCCCCAAATATTTCCTCTCTCCCTTCTGTAAATTAGCTGCCATTTTGTGCAATTTTTGTTGCCTCCAGGCACGGTTTAAATTGGACTGTAGTTACTAAATTGCTGGAGCTATTGCAAAATGTGTAGGCTAATACATAATACCTTGTTTTTGTTAAATGTATAGTAACAGCTCTTCTTGTGAGGTCAAGAGGCCCAGACTGCTACTACTTAGAATGCATAACAATTTTATGCAACGTAATCAGGAGGCAGACAGGAGTGCCTGCTTCTGCTGTAAGTTTTAAATAATCAGCAGAAGTGTATGTATTGTTTTCACCATCCTTTGTCTGTTGTGGAGGCAGAGGGGTGCCTCTCCCACCACCATGCCTCGCCTTCGCACCCCAGTCCCTGCTGCTGGCTTTGCTCACACCTGGCTTTGGGGGGAGCTCCCCAGCAGAGCGCTCCTGTGGGGGATCAGAAGGGCAGGAGCCTCCCAGCCCTGCTGCAGGACGCCGCTGCGGAGCCGCGCCGCAGTGCCTCATCCTCCATCATCAAAAGTCAAATTCTCTTTTTAATTGCATAGGTGCACAATAAACCTAATCACCCAAGCTGTGATTTTATAATACATGAAAGATACATAAAAATATCTTGGAAAGTCTTTAACTCTATTAAATCCACAGCACAAAGGGATGTGTCACCAACTCTTGCAATTTTAGCATTAGTATTGATAATTCATGTTTTTCTTACACCTCATCTCTTGGAGTCATGTAAATATATGAGAATTTTAAATTGCTATTAGAAGAACAAGTTTATAACATTAAAGAAGAAAGACCGAAATTCTCATCCAAACTACTTTAGAGATTCCAAACCTCAAAGAAAAATAAGAAGAAACCCATGTGCTTTTTTAACTTTCCTACTTCAGAGTCACCTGATTCATGATTTTTGATGACTAGGAACTGGAAAAACTGCAACAATGGCTATGAAGTTTTCCATCATAAACTGTTATAACCACTTTTAATCTAGCCTGACCACTGTTTGATGACAAAATCCATACTTGCTGACTTCCTCTAATAGTCCATTGTATCCAACCATTGCAGAGAGCAGAAGGGAAACAAACCTATGATGCACATATAGTCCCACTGTGTAGTGCACTAGTGGCAAAGTGTTCGCCTAGTATGGCACAACCATTTTAGGGCTCGTGTGGAATAGGATTGGTCACAGTTGCAGGCATTTACAGCCACCACCAGGAGTTTTGATTGATGTTGAAACACACAATCTTATATTTTATATAAGATATCATTTTAGCCGCATTTGGATAGGCAATTGAAAAGCAAAAGGTCACATTTTTCCTTTAATTCAGGGGTATATATACCACACAAGTAGAAGCGCACATTGCGTACAGGTGCATGTGTGTATACATGCATGTGTGTATACATGCATGTGCACGGAAGAAATATGGGCACAGGTTACACGTATTTCCCATTACAAACTGAGTAGCCCCATTATATCAAAGCTCATTTGCGCTCAGAATGTGCAGAGTTAGGAACATGTGTAAACCTTTGCAGGACCAGGGCCTAAGTATGCACTCAGCTTTAGACTCCAGATTTAAACATGCTGATCTTAGTCCCTAGGACAAATGCAAAACTTCATATAACTAAATATAGACAGCGTACAAGAGATTTTGTTTTGTTTTGTTCAGCAGCTCCCCTGTGACCCAACAGAAGTTACGAAACAGAATGAATGTAATAGAGCGTTCATTCACTGCTTATTGATGTTGCCTCACCCTTGGGCATATTTGCAAAATTTCCTTCTACATAATAAAAAATGGCATGTCACTTACTACGGCCAGCAGTATTGTGGGTTGGCACTAGTCAAACACAGAGGCTATTATCTGTTAAATGCATGCTGCTCCTTCAACACAAAGGCATTCTTGGACTCAGATGAAGGTGGTATTCTTCTAAGCTGAATTTCAGTGAGGATGGTACAATGTTTTGTTGGTCAATGTTTTGTTGCCCAGAGATAGGACAGTTTCTTCGTGGAAAGTTTGCTTACTACACAAACCTACTTTGTTAAATGGACTCATAGCTATGTTGTAGGAGATACAGGCCCCATTTATATCTTCCTTTTCCTACATAAAGGAATAAATCTACCAGCACCTACATTTCTTTCTCACCAGCCCCAAGCAGCTGCCACCAAAGCATTACCCAGGGGCACACCAGAAATCCTCCCACATTCAACTCTGCAGCTGCTACTGGAGACAGGAGGTCTTACAGTCCACTTGTTGCTCTCTTCATCCAAGAATTCACTGATAAATATGCATTATGCCTAACTGAGGAGCTTTGCTCCTGCCTTCCCACATCCTGCACTGACGCAGCCAAGCATTGCAAGAAGAGGACTCCAACACCTAGGTAACACAGGTGTCTGCCTCTGCTCTCCGGGCCATACCCAGCCCATCTCCAGCCAAGAAGGGGACCTGGCAGAACCTCTCCTTTAGGTGCCAGCTACACAAATAAAATGAACAATAACCACAAATTCAAGCATTTTTATTTCTAGTAACAGCTGCCAACCTCTACGGTCTGAGAGCATGTCACCTAGCTTTAGCTGAGGCATTTCTGAAGTGGTCACCCAGCCTCCCTCTACAAAGGAGAAAGATACATTAGGCACTTCACCTTGCATGGATGGACTCAGTCTGCAGAACCTATCTTCTGGCTGTTAACCACTGAGGAAACTTCATGGTCAGATTAGACTAGATAACAAACATTCAGATAGCTCAAGTTGGACAAGATAAATCTCATCCTTTGTGACAATGGTTAGGAAAATTCACCTGCAGGGAAGTTGTTTCATATTTGCCTAGATCAAAGCCTCTCATATTTTCCTTTAAAATATATGGTACCTGCTATGGCACAGAGTGGGTGGTTGGCCAAATTGTCCAGCTTGGTATGGCATTTTCTACTCTCTAACTCCACCTTTGTTTGTACTGGCTCAGTTCTCACTTATAGGTAACTGTGCACATATTTTTGCACTCCTAGTGAACCGCAGAGCAGATTGTAGCTAGACATAGACATAATTTGCAGTTTGGGTACAAACAGATAATTAGACTTCCACTCTTCCAAAATTTGTGGCAGCAGCCTAGAGCGGGTGCAAAATTACTAGGTTAAAATTGCATCTTACACCTTGACACCAGTTCTGAAAAGGCTGGTCCTAGAACATTAAATAGAAGATAAATATATATGTAGCCAGGAACAAAATGGTGTAAGCTAGCTAGGATTCTTTTTAATGTATCTCCTTAATTCAAGGGGTCCATTATATGTAATGCTCAAGAGGAGAAAAGAAGGACTTGTACTGACGTGTGTGTGGGGAGGGGGAGTGTTATGGTTTAGGTACCAGCTTTCCTTTTGCTCACACAAGGGCTAATTCATAGGTTAAGTGGAGGATTATAAATGATAGAAATGCAGCAGCCCTTTTCCTTTCCCTCATGCTTTTCATATAAATAGAAAGAAGCCTTCACTGTCCCTCCTGCAAGGGTGTCGAGATTTCCATAGCTCTGTGAGAGGACCTGCCATTTCTGTCACTCTACTACCCGTTGTCCCTTTGTCCCCACAAATTACCTCACAGCATTTTATTTCAGTTTAGAGAAGAATAATTCACAGCCTCAGAAGAAGATAAGACCAAATATCTGAGGATATACTTCTTTAAGAAAAGCCTGGACTCTAACCATGCTCAGGACAATGTGAGCCCAGTCCTGCTTTCACTGATTCACGAGAGTTTTGTCACCAACTTCAACAGAAACAAGCTAAGCCCTTTGCAAGATGTCTCTCACAACGCAGCATCCCACTTGGTGCTACAGCACACGTGAAGTCAGAAGGCAGCTTTGAGCACATTTAGTCAGTGGGAACAAGACGACAGCGTGGAAATTCAAGCGCTGACCTACTATCAGTCTCCCTCTTGGTACCCAGCAGTGCTGCCCTTCCAGAATAACTATTTCTTTGACTGGCAAAACTATAAATAGCAAGTAAATGCTTAAAAAAATTAAACAGGTTTGTTGCAAATTAAGGGCCTAAGGCTGCAAAGTCTCATGACACCAACAAATGTGTGTGCGTGAACAGGCAGCCCCATAGGGCAACTCATGATCCAAAGTTACTGACTGGCATGTCCGCAGAACCGCAACAATGGGTTTGCTTAAAGGAAACCTTTGTGGGTTTTGGTCAGTCTGAAACACAGCGATAGCTACAGGGAGGTCCATTACGCCCTTGTGTGTACGTTGCATCTCTCAGGGACAACATAAACATGCTGCAGATTGCTGCATTTTTCATAGTAGGTGAGCATACGTTGTTGAGCAAAACAGTAAATAACGCTCTGATATAAAGCTCACATAACTGTTATTTGCTGGCATGAAAATTAAGGCTTCCCCTTGTGTTCCAGTAACTTGAACATTTCCCTTTGATAGTTTCCTTGTTTGTTTGTTTCAATTTTGTTTGTTTTAATGAAACGCTTGGAATTTTAGCACAGGATCTGTGAGTAGCCCTTTTCCTTGACTCCTCCCTGCTAAAACCTTGACTTCTTCTTGAATGCACAACTGAGACATGTTCGCTGTGTTCTTGGAGGGAGAGAGGAAACGGGAAAAAAAGTGAATTTGAAAAATGTATTTTTTGTGTGGGATAAATGCACATTCCACACGTGTTCTTGGTAAGATGAATGGGAATCCTAAATAAAAGAAGGTCTTTGGGTTTTGAAGAGTGAAGTGGAGAACCAAAAAATGTCCTTTCATGAAAAAATAGTTTAGGATCATCTATACTTGTTTTTCATGTATTTTCTATGGAAACGTTGCCAGAGCTCACAGTTTCCACCTCAGGTACATTTTCCCTAGCTAATTAAACCCTCTTTCCTCACATGACAAATGGGCCCTTCTCAGGAAAGGGCATGATTGCAGACGCGGATGAAGTCAAAGAGGGCATTCTTAGTGATTAGACATGAAATACAGACTTTGAAAATACAGGGATTTTGAAGGTAAAGAGTGAATAACTTACTGCATCCTCAGGGTAAAAATAATTTATGCATCCTTTACCTAAGTGAGTTTTCTCTATCTGTTTATTTTGGTTTTTAAAAGTCTATTTATCCAGTTAGGTCTACTTTCAGAGATGTATTTCCCATGGCTCTCCTCTTCTGCATAATGCTTGCACGTTTTTCAAGCCAAATTCATTAGCAATAGTGCCTCAATGATATGTGAGCCTTCAAACATGGTATACCCTTACCAAAGGTGGAGAAACAGGGAGAAAGCACAGGCAAGAATGTGCAGTGTTTGGAGCTGGTGTTCAGCTCTCCCAGCTGATGTTAATTCATCACAGAAGTTCAGTTCCATATTGCCAACAGGCAGAATTCAAAAATCTTGAGTCCACTCTTAAAATTTTGAGTTTAAATATGAGTTTAAATATGTAAAAAGATACTAGGTTTAGTGCTTTAGGCCGTTTTCAAGCACCGCTTTTCAACAAAGGGTGCTGGAAACAGACCTTTTTTAAATGAAAGCCGAGATTCTCATGAAGTAATTTAAGTCCAGCAGCTTCAAGAAAAGTCCATGATGTCATAAGAGTTGGCTAGATTCTTAACTCCTCATTTATTAAATAATCATGAGTCATCAGACATCTTAGACAGTTCCCCCATGAATCCCTACAGATCATTAGGCTGTGATATGGGAAAGGAGATGGATTTTCCTAGTCTAGGGGGCAGGTGCAGATAGAGACTGGCCAGCACAAACTGGAACGGCAGGCGGGTCATTGCTTCCCCATATTCCTCCTATCTCCAGTATTCAGTACTGCCTCTTACTGCCCTTTCCAAGTTGTTTTTCCTACAAAGGTTTGGGCAGGCAGGTGTCACCTCTTGATGCTCGTGGCCTACGGAGAAGCGTGTAAGTTTTTTTTCTGTCCCCAGCAAGGTCCACCAAGCATCAGGAAATGACAAGACTTGAACCGAGGAACTGGGACACAGTACAGAGCAGACAGACAGAGAGATACCAATTACATTCAATTCCTCCCTCATCCTAGAGATCAAGGACCACTGTTATTTTCTTACCGGTGCTGTTTCTTCCTAGTTCAGATACAGTAAACTCCTCTAGTTTAAATGTGAAATTGGTGTGGGCAAAAAGAAAACGGACAAACCTATTCTTCCTATATTCCAAGTAATTTCTGTACATGACACTGCTCATTTGGGGCTCCACAGAGAACACTTACCTCAGAGAAAAAGGGAATGGATTTGCAACCCAGCAGACACTGAACCATCACTGACCCACGATCTTAGGTAAGACTCCCTGCCTCGGTTTCCCTATTTTGCAAAATAGGACCTTTGTAAAGAAGTCTTCCAAAGCATAGTATAAAGACCTGTACCAGCTATCAGTAAAAATACTATGTAGGTGTTGGGAGTAATTACTAGACCTTACAAACTCTGTTAAGAAAGAAAAAATCCTTTCATTTTCTATCAGGCATTAAGCTGCCTATTAAAGGATCAGGTCCATTGTTAAATAATGAAGCAAACCCTCACTAGTTCAGATCTTGTTCCTACTGAATTCATAAGAAATAACTCTGCAGATTGGAGGCTGGCACTTTGGAACCATAGTGCTTTCCTGTTCAGGTGCAAAGAGTTAGAAAGTAGCTGTGTAGAAAAGGTTGGTCTTGTACAGGTGTGATTTAAAATGAAGAACTTAACATTTTTGGAAATAAGAGATAAGAGACTATATACATGGCTGCGTCATTCTTTTCTTCCAGTTCCGTAGAGACGTTACGAACCTCTACGCAGAACGTACAGAAGCAATACAAAAATGAGCCGTAATCACAGAGCAGAGACACACTACTCACCTGTGGTTCAATGTGGAAAAAAAAAAGTCTAAGTTCATGATGCAATACATGTGAGGAAACGGAGCTCGTGGAAGTCTACCATTTTCTGTGTCATGTGAGGAAACGGAGCTCGTGGAAGTCTACCATTTTCTGTGTGTATTTGAAGTGGTTTCCAGCACGAGGCCTGCAGTGCACAGACCGCCTGAGCACCCAAAGCACTCTTTCCAAGGACGCTCCTGCATTTCTCTTCTGATGATCTGTTAAGTTTTCCAGAGGGGAAAGACTATCCCCCTTGCCTTTCATCCCTAACTTATCCTGAAACAACCTTGCTTGCTTCACCCCTTGCAATGACGAAACAAGATGAAAACCGGGAGTAGAGAACAGCTACAGAGGCCTGAGGCATTCATGCAGCCAGAGGGATTCGCCTGCGCGATGTCTGGTTGCCAGCACACAAGTCGGGTCACAAAATACAGGTACTTTACCTGCGGCTGTGAGAGCAGGATCCTACTAAGCACTCCTCTGAGCTCCCCACAGCCACTGGCTCCAGCAGCTCACGGGGACAGAGATTCATCCCACAGCGTGAGCTGTGGAGGCAGGATGCTATCACAGGCCTCTGGCATCATTCTGGGAATTGCTGTTCATCAAGTCTTAGGACTAGGAAAAAATACTTGCTTCTCAGGGCTAAAACCAACAATAAACTTGCCACATACATGTAACTCTTTTCTGCTGCATCCTCAGGGATAGTAAAAACATACCTGCAAAATTAGGACCCGTTTTGCAGTCCCTGCTCATGTGACAGTAAGACTGCTTGCGTGAGCTGGGGCTACTTGCACAGTCAAAGGGCTGCAGGATTGGGCCCTTAATCACTAAAAAGTACACTACCCACCAATAGTTACCTAATTTAGCAGAATACATTACCTCTCTGCTTCATAAATCTTAATTAAAGCTGTTAGTTTTCCTATTATAAGATCAAGAAACGCCCCATTAAAGTTAAGCAGTTTTTCCAAGTAATTATAAACATTATATGGTGTGAGTGTAAAGATGTATATAACATTCCACTTCCAATTATTTTGCATACCCTGAAAAGCATTATCTATTAAATAAAAAACTTGCAGAATTTCATTAATGCACGATTTTTTAATCTCCCAAAAGTCAAAGCTGTCCCACAGGAGCATATATACTCAATGTTGGCTCCTTATAATACAATTTAATGCTCACAAACACAACTAAAGTATTTAGGCATTTACAGAGGTTGTCATAAGTGCTTTTCTTATTTTTGATCAAATTCAAGTCTACACTTAATACAGTTAACTGTAGTTATTTAATTTCAAAACTCAAGAATCCAACCTCAAAAATTTATAACAATATAAATTTAGTTACATTGATATAGGATATGTATGCTACTGGGAAACCATTTTTCAGTAAGAAGTGTAGAACTCTAAGGTCTAAAAGGAGTTATTTTTAAAAGTAAGCATTATTTCAAATAAAGCTTGTCAGATTTCAAATAATATTTTCCTACTCGTCTGCAAAATGATTTTATAATTTTTAGTGGTATATTTCAAGCCAGTGCTAAATGCTACCACAAACTGAATATATTTTAATTATACTTTCCCTTTTGATGAGAATTTCATGTAAATACTGAACAAATATTAAACTGAGACATTGCAAATATCTTAAATACATTATTAACCAAAGCACTTCATTTCCTAGCAACTAGCTAGAGAATGAAATTTGGAAAATTATTCTTAGCTCCCCTAAGACACTGAATTTATTGCCTTACCACATTAACAATTAAAAGGTATATGCACGATATTAGATGTTAAAATATAATGGAAGGAGCTTAACATCTGCTCATAGGAGGCAAGCAACCAACTCCTGCCCTTGAAAGTAACCTAATCAGGCTTGCAAGAATGTAATATTTTATTTTTAAGTAAAATATTATTCTCCACAAACTGTTGAGAGTCAATCAGGCACATAAAAAAAGGAGGAAAAAGAAAAGCACTGAGAGCTGCAGACCCAGCTGATGCTGATAATCTTTGATCCAATAGAGTTTAATATCATCCTTCAGAGCTGACAGTACATTATTAATTGAAACATTGGGGCTGAACTATGTCCTTTTCTGTAGTAATCATAATATAATTATATCCCATAGGCAGAAATGCTATTTCTACCTCTGCCCCTGAAAAAGTAATCTACAAACTGGCTTAAAAATGTGTGAAACCAAATAGTACACCAACACATTTATGGCATCAGTACTTGGGGGTCCCTAAATCATAATGTATATTCTGAGGAAACACATAAAGAAATGAGAATTTCAAACAGATTATCTTTAGATAATACTTTGTGAAAGCATCTTGGATAACTTGATTTCAAACTATCTGGCTGGATTTCTTTTTGTAATTTTTTTTCTGCTTTTAGTTTTTGCACAGATGTAGCTATATAAATAACAGTATTTCCTGGAATCCCTGAAACATCAAACCAAACATTTTCCAATATTAAATGATTGCATTCCATTATGTCATTACCACTTAGAATAGTCTATAAATTCATTGACTGAAGAGTTTAATAGCAATGCCTGATCTATTATATACCATACTTTTATTAATAGAAAAATCAGCCTCTTCTGTAACATTAGCACGTTACCCTTTCTAGTAAATCATATCAAATCACATTAGTGAAAAAGTCGCCAAGTCAAATGGGAGTTTGGTGCCAGTTTTCTTTTTCTTTTCCTCCTTCTTTTTCTTGAGAGAGAGAGAGAGCAAGAGAGGGGGATTAAATTTCTTACTAAACTTGTGGCAACGCATATAAAATATAATAATAATCCTTTAACATTCCTATCATGATTTTGGTCCTAGCGCTTAAACCAACAGAAGCCTGAAGGAGTTAATGGTCTAAAATGTGCAATAATTCAGAAAGATACGTTGGGTGGTTTTCAGTACATGTTTTTTGAAAGATGGACTCTGGAGCAGACAGATCAGCTTTGCAAAAAGAAGAGAGGGGGGAGAAAAAAAAGGGGGGGACTCTACAACCAATCAAACCAAATGCCAGAGCAGAGGGCAAAGGGATATGGAAACTGAGAAGATAGACTTCCAAGTCCTTTCCTGAAAGTGCTTGGATTTTGAGGAGAGTCCAACATCGGCTGACAAAAGTGTCTTTGTGCTGCGACACTGGGGAGAACGAAGGAGAGCTCGGGAAACCTAATGAAAACAGGCCAAGCCTTGTACATTAGACCCCATGGAGAACTTTGAATCATATGAGCTGCAGACAAGCACTGAGTATGTAATGCCAAATTAAAGACCACCAAATATGGGCAGCATCGGAGCAATACCAGGGCAGATGTACTCGCAGCACGCAGGACAACGCACTGCTCCGCAGTTTGCCTTGCCGCAGCGGCTGCAGATACCCAAACCCAGCAGAGGGCACAGCTGGGGGGACACAGTGTAGCTCCCTGCATGGAGCTATACTGATCTACACCACCAAAGAATCTTGCCTGAAAAGAAGAAAAATAAAACACACCTTTTAAAACTTTTTTCTGCAACTAGCTTGAATACTAGCATTGTTAATGCACATGCTGCAAAGAGAGTGCCTGACCTGCAGCTCCCACTGCAAAGCCCCTGTCTGGAACTCTCCTTGCCTCCCTCACACCCCCGATCTGCTCGGGTCTCCTACTTTGTTGTTTCCTTGTATTTCGCGATAGACAGTGCATTTCGTCTCGCCTGCAGAGAGAAATCCTGCCTGATACAAGTAGTTGTGGGCCTTGTTAGCAAGGTGCAACCTTTTCAGCTCTGACTCACACAAAGCACACGACTCTTCAGCTCTTTTCTTCTAAACCTCTTTGCTGTGGGATTTCTCCAAGCAGCGAGTTGAGAACAAAAATATAAATAGCAAACTCTTCGCACTTATCTATCAGGACGCTTCAGCTGCGCTACCAAGGTGTTTGCGATCTGCCTTCTACCTCCTTCCTCCTTTTGCACCAATATCATTGCAGCACAGCATCCCTGCCATTCAAATTAGGCCGAAAGCAAGGAAAGGCAGGGCTCACACTTCCTCAGGTTGTTCTGCATGCTACCTGGCACCCAGATTTTGCGGCCGTGCTTTGGGTACGGTGGGCTCCTGCTTTGGACTCCGTTGCCGAGCTCTGTGGGAGCTCGGGTGAGCCTCAGCACCTTGGCTTGGGCTGCACATTTCATAAGGCAGAGATCAGCTGTCTATCTATGTACAGTATCCAGTATAACAGAGTCTCTAAGTGATACCACAGCATAAAAAAATGCACAGTCTAAACCTGAATGCTGATATAGGAAAAGCGGAGACAATTATTACAGAAAACAAGCATGATTAACCAGGTCTAAATTACAAACAGTAATACTGCGATTGTGTAGCCTGCCCTCCCAGGACTCCTGCAGCATCCTTTCTTTACTATCGGCCCAAAAAAAGAACATCCTGTGCTCATTAGTTATTTCTTACACTGCTACCCTTCAGCAGTCAGGAACTGCTGAAGTCTTTAATGACCCTGCATGGAAAAGATGGTTCAAGAAGGTGTTTCTAAGCTGCGCTAAACACATTAGAACGGTATATAATAACGACACAATGATCATGTTCCTGCTTTCACACAAATCGGTAGAAAAAGCTGCAATTAATTTGAATGAGGGCAGAGGAAGACCTTGCATGTATCAGGCCTGAAACTTGTACTCCTTTTACCGGTTTTATCCCAGTGTTACCAGAATTACTATAGATTTAAACTTCATAATCTCATAATCCTGATAAAATCTCTGAAGGAACTGCGTACAGCCCTTTGGAGACGTGAAGTGGTAAACAAATGCTAAGCGGCCTTTTCCAGAACATAGACATTTTCACTGAGTGAAAATGCAGCTTCACAACCGCCACGGAGTGACTTACACTCTCCCAGTCCTGCTTCTGCACTGCACAAACACTACTGCAGAGCATTTAAGAGCAACAGAAAAGAGCGTGACCATTCTTCCACTCCTTCCTGTTCCTTTCCTGATCATTACCAGCGCTTAGCAGATGTGCCAAGAGGGCTGCTAAGCCTAGAGCCAGGACGAGGCAGAACAGGGGCAACCGAATCCATGGCTACATGCAACAAAACGGCTTGCAGGCGGGCAGCCGTCCCTTTCCGAGTGCAGACACAAAGGAATGTGAGCTCTTCCTTCTTGTGTAAAGGACCCAATTATGTAAGCGCAGTGCAAAGACGGGTGAATTTTGCCCTAAAAAGCATTGAAAAATGTGCTTTTCATTAACTTAATATGCTCTGTCCAGTGCACCTTAGCCAAGGAAAACTCCTGGGCACACGGGTGTGAATTTTGCCCCAGGAAGCACAGCTGAATGGAGTATTCTCTGTTTTAAGAGCACTGTTTAAAGCAGAGATACCATCTCGCTCTGCTAGGGAGATAAGAGTGGGAGCCAGCAGAAAAGAAACTGAAACAAAAGAAACCTGCGGTGCGGGTGGGGGGAATCAATGGAGTAATTTTTCACTCCCTGTCATTTCCATCATATTAAATGAGATTTTAAAGTACTGGTCCAGTTTCTCAACTGGTGTAAACTGGCATAGCTCCTTAATAGTCAACAAAGCTAAGCCTATTTACAGCAGTGCAGGACTTGGCCCTGTTAAGTTCAAAAGGTATGGTTGGAGAAAATAATTCACACCCAGGGTTGCCACATCACTGGCACACATACACCAGCACATTCTTGTACTATCCAGAGGGCCATCTCCAGTTTCAAACATTAGCAAGCATAAATTGCCCAGAGTTCATGATTAATATGTCATCTCCCTATAATGGGGAAAGTGCTAGAGAACGTGTAGCATAGTTAGTGGTGCTCAGCAAGGCAGGCCCGCTGCATCTCAGGGTCCGTCAGCATTTCCATTATAAACCACATTTTTCAGGGGTTTACTGCTTGCATATATTTAAACCCCAGTGGGCTCAAACTAAGCGCACTGGTTTGTAGATTGGATATGTAGGGGCTTTCTTCCCCCTTTAATCAATTTGGCTGCTTTTTGTATAAAACCCCAGGAAGTTCTCCAAATTCCAGCTGAATTTGTCCTCCAACTTTTTAGACCAGTTCTCAGGGCTAAATGGGGGGGGGGGGGGGGGGAGGAAGGAGGGTGTTGTTGAGCAGTGGGAAGAAGAGAAAAAGAGGAAGGACAAAAAAAAAATCAAAGTTAAGTAATTAGAAAAGACTAGACACATTTTCTCTCTGAATAACAAATGTGAAAAGAAAATCCCCTATATTTAAAGTAACACTTGGAAAAATGACCACTCTGTTTCCTCCATAGCATCTGAGCCAAATTCTTGTTTCAGTTACATCAGCCAGTACAGCAATATTGACTTGAGTGAGGTCATGCTAGTGTAAGTGACCTCTGTTGGCCAAACCGAACCGTCTGTACACCACTGGAAATCTGGGGCAACCTCTGACTTTGGTGGGATTGCCCTGGATTTACACCAGTGTAGTTGAGGGAAGCATTTGGCCCAATAATTCTTTAAATACACATTTTTTTTTCTCTGACTGTGAAACCTCAGTGAAGTTAGTGGCATTACATGGGCTATAAATCACTACAGAATTTGGTGCTTTGTTTTACGCCAAATTTTTTCTGATATTGTATATTTCTGGCAAAAATTGCCCTTCATTTATACCATGGCAACCACCCTAATAACAAGGTTTTGCATTAGTGTATAGCTGAGGACAGCAGTCATCCAGAAGCTGGATCCTACCCTGGTTCCTTCCGGATCCAGCAAGATGCTGCATCTCAGGATACCCTGCAACAGCTTCCCTAGAGCTTGCAGACTCCTGGAGAGCCTTATGCCTCTGCAGAGACTTGTTTGCAGACCAAAAGAAGCAAGGTTAGGTGAGTTTGATCCAGGCAGTCAGAAAGGGCTGAGACGGCCAGACTGACCTGCACCTCGAAGCCCAGGAACTCCAGTATCCCTGGGCTCCAAACTGTGCAGGGAAGGAGCCTTTCCAGCTTACCGCCCTCTCAGCTACTGCATCTAAGCATTCATACTCCCAGCCTTTCGGTCTGCTCTGTTTTGTTTTATTGACTAGCCTACTTTTTTTGGCTGTTTGTTACAAAACACAGCTTTCCACTTTCTGTAGTATGCCTGCAATGGGTTCAAACAGATGTAAATCCTCAAGGGGCCAGACTTGTGTCAAATCAGATCCTGAGACATTGACACTGGCATTCCCCCATCGCTGCTGCTCAGTGTAGCTACAGATGCAAATCCAATGTCATACAAACACAGCCATTCCGGGTTTTCCAAAATCTTGTAAAAATAAATATTTTGTTTGAATTCAGTTTCTTTTCCTTTCTCTGCCTCTTTCTTCACTCCGTGTGCATCCCTCCTGCCAGAGGGTGTGCTCATCTCCACAACTCCGGCAGAGGCCGTTTTCTCTAAGTCGACCATAATAGTGACACAAACTCCAGTTCGCTTCTCCTTACAGCCCAAAACTTCCTCCCATCTTTTCTCAAGGTGTTTTTTTCTCCTGTCCTTTCATCACAGACCTCCCAGGCCGTTGTATCATGTTGGATCCTTTCAATTTATCCTTTAAATAAGGAATGAAAAAACTGTTCATTCTCTCCCTCCTTCACCCATGCTCTCTTTCTCCTCCCATTCCTGCCTTCCACTCTCATTTCATTGTCCGTGTTTTCTTCCTGCTCCCAGTCTGTAGTGCCACCGCATTTAAATAGTTCAGCATATTCGCAACTGGCCCTCTCCACCTTTCTGCTTAGGGCTCTTAGATGTATAGATCTATATAATGATTCAAGCAAGAGGATTTCTATCTACTGATTATGAGATAATTCAAAATGTGCTTACAAAATATTTTATCAAAACAACCCTACAGGTCAATTCTTTGTCTTACTAAAGCTGATGGGACTATTCAAATTAACTTCAGAAGTCCACATGAATTTTTTGGCCTCAGATTTATTTTCAGGCTGGCCTTAAATATTCCTTTCCAAGTAATCAAATTTATAAACAGTCTAGCTACAATAAGCCCATTTGATTATTAAAAGTTACTATACCTATTGGTGCACCGTAATACACTGAATTTTCCCAGCAAGAATTAGCTATTATCCTGAATGGCCCTGTTTCAAATTTTGTGGGAGGGTTTACTTTCACTAAAGAGGTCATCATGGAAATGACAAGGAAGCTTCTCAAAGTTATTTGCACACATTAAGTGGGAGAAAATAATTAATTCACTTCTTCATCTCTTATTTGAATACTGATAGAGAGACCAATTTGGACCTGAAATCAGATTCAGTGTTTCGATTGTCTGAGGCAACGTCTACACTGCCGACATTTTTTAAAAGTTCCTTTTATCCTTAGATGCATTAATGCCATATCCATAAAACTTCCCACTCTTCTGTATAGAGTTAAGTCAAAATAAATGCTAGAAAGAGTAGTGAATTAAAAAAAAAAAAAAGACCATAATAATCCCAGATGCTGCAGAAGCCTGGATTTGTTTCAGAAGTTAAAGACTAATTCAGAGGCATCTGATCCCAGTGTTTTGACTCAGGTCCTTCTTTACAATTTATATGAAGGTTTTTTCCAACTCTAACACATGGTCTGTATGTTTCTATTGTCATTTTCCAAAAGACAGAACATACCTCTGGCCTAAACAAAGGGTAAGGAAAGAGGTTTTCTTCTTCCAGCATCACTGGCTGTTTCTCATGCTAGTGAAGTGTGGGAGAGGGACCTTTTTGCTTGTACACCTAGCACCGTGAAGGCTTTTATATATTATCATTAAATTGATACAAAACACCAACAGAGAGCATTCATCTCATTTCTTTAAAGCCGTGGGTTTTCTGAGCTGCTTATTCAACCACTTTAACAGTCCCAAAAAAAGTGACTTGCACCACACGTGTCTTTTCAGTGGGAACCATAGGTGATATGATCAAAGTTAGCCTACACCTAATCAGGTTGTGAGAAATAATCGCGAATATTTTTTTAAGATGTGTTCAATACAGCAAAGGGCAAAGACTTATTAGTCTTTCCCTCATTTATTACCATTTGGGTGAAATTCAC
This sequence comes from Struthio camelus, assembly GCF_040807025.1. Classification (NCBI taxonomy): domain Eukaryota; kingdom Metazoa; phylum Chordata; class Aves; order Struthioniformes; family Struthionidae; genus Struthio; species Struthio camelus. The sequence continues at coordinate 28,201,503 of NC_090950.1, read as the reverse complement.
ATTATTTTCATTAATATTGTTCCCGCCATATCAATTATTATAAGGTGCACTCAACAACGTGGCTATTTTATACCTCAAGCAAAATACCTTTGAATGCATTTTCTCAAGCAAACAAGGTTTACATCCTAATGCAAGATACACTGCTGTACAAAACTAATGCCATATGTCTGTCTATTTTTTCAGTCATCGCATCAGCGACAGAATCTGACTGGTAGGTTTGACATGGAAAAGAATGTTGGAATCTGCAAAAGAAAACAAGCAACAGCACAGGAAGTTGGATGGTGTGGATTAGAGCACCACTTGAAAGTATGCTAAAACAATGAATTTCTCCTACTGTAGCAAAAGAAATCTATCACCGCAGATTTAGTCATAAATCGTCATATTGGTACATAGAGAGGAGGAATCTCATATGGAAAGACTTTGCTATAAATTGAACATCCCTAATCTGCAACCATCAGGCAACCTAAACCAGCAACGGCTCTGTTTCGCCATGGTATGCGTGTATATCTTTATAAAATAGCGTCTTCGGTTTCTGCTAATTCAGAATTCCTAAACACCTGGATGCTCCCATGTCATGAAATAAATGCTTGTAGAATAAAAATTTACAGTCCACCACATGCATTAAATTTGTTTAAACACTTTTTCAAAGCGAGGCCCTTTTTTAAATTGCGAGTTGTATTTTATAATGGAGAGCCAGCTCTCTGGCAAGCCTCCATTCTTCCAGCCCTGACAGACTGTTTGTCAGTTAAACTCCCCTTGTCATGTATCCCCACCACTGCCAACTCATGCACGGAGACCTTCACTTTTACTGCTACCACTTGCACCCTGTGCAACCTTTGTCATTGATCACTGATCCAATCCAGTGCCCACATGTTCTTCAAGTGCCTACACAAGTAATGAGGTACTTGTGGTGTAAAATTAAACTGTCAACTGTCAGCGATTGATAACCACAGCGAGAGCTGACCTAGAACACCTGCACCCGTGGCCAAGACAGGTGTGACACGTTTGATCGCTGAGGCCTACTAGGCAGTGTGACCCAACGGTGTCCCTCCATGGATTTTGCGTGTGACAGAGCAGTCGTATTTCAGCCCTGGATTTCAAAAGCTAGCGTGGAGGGAGCCCCCTCCTCTGATCAATATGCGCCCTGGCCACCTCTGGTAAAAGTCTTTTATGATCTTGTTAATCTATTAGCGGCCAGGGTGGTGGCTGCAACATGAGCTACACCAAATTTTTGTAGTGACAGATATTTACGGCAATTAAGTGTCTTTCTGCCTCCCTTCCTTCTCTCTTCATCCCCCTCTTCACCACCGCCCCCCCCAATTCTTCTTCATCCTCAGCTTGGCAGCAGCTCGCGCATTTATCAACATTGTCACCCCCCTTTATCAGTGGTTTTGTGAATGTGTCAGGGCTCAGTCGGGGCCTCCGTTCCCTTATGCACATTGATTTAGAAACAACACTGAGTATCATTTACGGCTATGTTTGTAGTATAAAGCCTCCCGTTCTGCTTCTCTGTTACTCTGTGTGGCAGAAGCGTAGAGCTGAACATTTCTTTGGTGTCATTTAAGTAAACTCAGTCTCATTTTGTTGAAAGCATTGAATAAGAAATGTCTCTTCTCCCTTCTTGCACGTTCCATCACCACTATAGGGATATACACATTCTTCTTCACCTAGCTATAATCAGCTTTAACCTCAGCTACTACAGTATTTACCCTGCAGTTGATATTTGAGATTTTTTTTCAATTATTGGTTTTTCACATTAAACAAAAAGGTGCTTTTAAGACATACAATGTCTTTAAAAAATCCTGAAACAAGTCAGAAAATAATGGCAGGAAGGTTTTTCCCCTCCCCTCAAACAGTTGCACTATATTAAGTTCGTGTGATGAGAAGATAAAAATCTATTAACTTGCAGCTGACCTTATCGACACAAGGATCTCTGCAGACATTACAGGAACCATATCTCTTCTGACTTTTACATCCAGAACCTCATGCACCAGTGTCCCAAACCAAATATAAAATCTTCCTGATGAGTGAAAGAGTGACACAAATTCAGATTCTGGTCTCGCTGCCTGGCAGGAGACACAGGGTCCTCTGGGGCCTGGGACTGGCCTCTACTTTCAATTTAACTTCAGGGGCGTTTTTTTGCCATATGCTACCAGGGCTCTGAATCAAAACTGTTTCCATAGGACCATATGCTACAAGGCAAATGTGCTGGAAACAGAAAGGCTTTCTGCTCCCCCATATCACCATGATGTATTGCAAACATAATTAAAGGTGAGTAACGCGCGCAGTCCTGTTTCGGTTAATCATTCCTTTTTTCAACTGAAGCCAGCATAAAACAAACCAATTTTCAAATTATACCAGAAGTCCATCTAAATACACATTGCTCACAAACACGTACACCTCCCACATTTTCATGCTGCCCTATGTGTAGGGCTCCTCCCCTGCGCGGACCGTAGCTCTGGACATGCATGCTTTTAAATAACAGCTCTTTTGAGCAGAGCAAGGCTTCATATTTGTCTCACGTTTCTCTCATGTCAGAAAAAAGTGAGATATGGAACAATCAAAAGCACCACTATGATCATGGTGCTAAAAGGTAGGGACTGGGCAATCACCTGGTCTTCGAAAGCCGGGGAAGCAGTCAGCAGCAATGGGACGTAACTGCCCTTCAGAAGAACGCAGCAGCATTTTCTGCTAGCCAGCTCTGCTTGCCAGGAGGTAGCAAGTTCCCATACATTTAGAAATAACACTTTATAGGATGCCAGCAAGGCTGCACCCCAAACAGGCCACAGTTGGATTACATCAAGTGAAACTGGAGTGTAGTTAACACCACCAAACCCACAAGACCAATACTTGTGCAGTTTGCCAATGTCACTTACACCTAAAATTCCAGGGGTAATCCAGACAGCAGCATATTTAAGGGGAATTTGTTGGGACTCGGATGACTCTCAGAGAAATTCAGTAATCAGCTCAGATCTATGGGCTAGATTTTATGTACCCGCATCATAGACCAGAGTCAAGGTTCTGCTTCTCCGGAGCTTACCATCACCCAAGCCATTAACATCACAGCTAATGCATCACCCTATTCCTCCAGTCTTCAATTAACAGATAAACTCCCAAAGCCAATGAAACATGCAATAGCCAAACATTTTTAAGATGTAGCTGGAATTCAAGCTAACAGCTTTGGAAGCTGTGCAAATAAGCAGACCAGCATGCAGCATAGAGTTTCTTAGCATGCAGTTATTGTCTCCAAACCAGGGAGTTTATGACACTGAACGCAGGACAGCGTTCTGGGAAGTCCTGTGACTCGCATCTCATGTCCTTATGCTCTCCTCTGGACATCCACCACAGGAGACAGGATACTGGGCTGGAGAGACATGTGGTCTAACCCAGGACATCTGGTTTTATGTTTGTGAGCATGCTCACGTAGTTTTCTAGCAGTACCTGGAAAATCCTCAAATGTGCTATAAACTTGAAAGGCCAATATCCCTTCAAAGCTTCCGGACTGCTGCCGGCATGCCAATGCAAACCACTAGAGGAACTCCAAATAGGACTGATACCAGTGCTGTATCCTTCTCCATTCCACCTCACATGCATGATACTTCAGAGAGCTGGATGAGCTTGTGGTTAGGACATGGGACTGGCCAAGTGTTATGCTGTATTCCTGTTTCAGCCCCCTGCTTTCCTCTGAGACTGCTAGGAAAATGGTTTCATTTCTGTGTGCCCCAGTTTCCTCCTACTTCACAAGAGCTAATAATAACACCTATTCCATGGAGGTGCTGGGAAGTGAGTTCCAGTGGTTGGATATGCATAAGCCCCATTCATATCATAAGTAATAAAAATATATTATAAATGCCTAACAATAAAGAAATAACATGGCTCAAGCCACTGCTGGTTGTGGTTGTGGTTTTGCAAAACAGAAAATCCTACTGATGGGGAAAATTGCTGATGATTTGCTTCATGGAAAGAAAAAATAAACAAATACAAGGTAACGTGAAACAAAGCAATGGTTTGAACAGTGATGCTCTTTATATTAGCAACTGGGACATGTTGAAAGAATTGGATGTTGATTCAAATGTTTCCAAAGTTCAGAAAAGTAATTTAGAGCTCTGTGTGCTGAATGCAGTGAACCTGATGCTAGGATTGCAAACAGCTATTGTTAATCATCTATTCCGGGCTCTAGCGTCTAATACTGAAACTATGGACTGTAGCGTCACTGTATATGTGAACAAAACCCTGGTATTTTTACTGTATATGCAGCCTTTCTTTTGGCCTAAAACATTTTATTTGCTTTACTGAAAGCAGGTTCTGTAATTTGTGTAGTAGAAGGAAAGCAGATACATTGCTTCTCACCGATGCTGCCTGCTGTGAGAAAGACACACTGAGATCTAGGAATACAAACCAACTGAAATAGAGATCAGTATGTAAAATATGTCTGGAGTACCACATACAGTACATGCTCTAGCATGTTCCATGAAGGAGAAATTAATGATACGTGGAAAGCTCATTCCAAATGATTGCAGTGACCAAAACTCTTGAACCTAGAATCTTTCTTTTTTTTCTCTAAATCCAGAGAGACTCTCTCTTGTTTTTATTCTAATCACAGAGCTGACCAGAAAATCAGAACTTCCTAAACCACCCAAGTGGAAGTGAAAGATCTGATCTCAGAGCAGCAAGGACAAAACAGAGACTAGATTATGTGACTCTCATCCTGGCATTTTGAAATCTAGACCTGTGCACACCTATTGGCATCAAAAACAGAGATACACAAAAGAAAATTAAAAAGCTAAACTCTTGGGCATTCCTTGGGACAAAATAAGTTGGCAAGATGTGACATCAAAGATCAGTTGTTTACATATTGGAAGATCTGTCTGCTTGTCTCTTAGCATTGATTTTTACGGTACAAAAATATTATTTCAGTGACAAGGATGTAAACCTTATTCAAAACAGGATCTAAACCATATCCTGCAAGTGAGGCATCTCTTCAGATAGCCTGCCTGCACTCACAGCATACTGAAGGCATGCTGATTTTAGTCTTCAGTGTTTGTTAAGAGGGTCACAATATCAGGAAGCAGGAGAAGGCTCATCAAAGCTTCTTTGCTTGCCTTCACCGCTCATCAACTAGACAGTACCTTGTTTTTTAAAATTGAGCGGAAATGCATCTCCAGTGACCCATTGTTAGAAACTTCCTTTTGTCTTTAAGTTTGTTGGAAGGAGTATGGGGGCCCCTTTTAACTCTTTTCCAATAGGTAATTTCCCTTAATTAGGGCTCTCATTAGAAGTGAGAATTTATCAGACGTGATTAAAGAAGCATCTCGTCTCTTTCCTATTGCCTCAAAAGGCACATATTTTGATCTCCCAGCGTGTACTGCAAACACAGATAAGCACAGGCACTGAGCTCACAGATCACAGTTGAAATTTGGCCTGCCCATAAAGTTCATGTTTGGATCTCAGCATCCTCAGAGCTTCCCTCTGAATTCCAGGGTGACAAAATCATCGTCGTCGGGGCGCATGTGGAGCTCCTGTGGGAGGCAGGAAGCCGACCAGATACAAGCAACATAACTGAGCTTCAGGGCTTAGGTCTGGGCCCTTCTAAACATTTTTTTCCTGAAAAGCCTTGTGAGCATTGCAGTGAGGCAATGCAGCACCTAGCAGGATCTTCTTATGCGGGGAGAAGCGGTGGCCTGAGGTACACCGATAATGCCAGGCAAGACACTGGGTCCTAGCTGTGATCTGTCATCCTGCACACTGATCAGAGGTGGTTACCCACCAGGGCTCCCAGGGAAGTCAGCAGCACTTGTCCACCGGGGAAATTGCCTGCCTACATTTCCTTCCACGTCATTCTTTCAGAGCCATCCATTTCAGGCAGACCATACCCTCAATATGGAAGTGCAGCTCCCACCAACGCCAGTGAGGGTTTTGTAAAAAGAATGGAATATAGCAGAGGAAAGCCTGCACTGCTCTAAGTTTGAGAAATCTGATTGATGCAACTCTTGCTAAACTAAAAACCTAGGGTCATATAACATTTTTGCTCTACAGGTGCAGCCCTCTTTGCCATCAATATCCTATACATTGGCCCTACACCTGACACCTTCTTTTCAAGGTCTGACCCGTTTGCTTTGAGAACAAAGAGCAGTCTCCCATGGACTTCAAAGGCAGCTGGATTGGGCCATTATGTTAAAATGTACTTGTGCTGTCAACAATTTTGTTTACCTCCAATAAACATTAAAGATAAACCCATGGGTTGGTGTACTACTTTATATAGCAAGTGTAGAGATACAATTTTGTTTTGTTTTGTTTCTATGAACCAACTAGAAACACCAAAACTCAGAACATAATAGAAAGAATATTAGTTTGAACAAAGCGTTTTCCCCAGTCTGCAAATTACTATTATACATAAGACAATGGTATGCACTTGCTCTCATTTATGATCTAGTATTTACAGTCACATTGAGCACAAAGTAAGTCATTAATTTGATAATAATAAAGAAGCAATGAGAACTTTCCCAAACATTAGCAGACACTCAAAATCTAAGAATCATCTAAAATCTGAGGTGTGGTAAATATTCATCTACATGTGTGTCACCAGCTACCATCTGGCCTCTCTTCCCCTTGCAAGAACAAGCATTCCATCCTATGACAGATACAATCAACCTTTAATTTTATTTTTCTCTCATAATGTTACTAAAGAGCTAAAAAGATAATTTCCTTCTACCACAAAGCAATTCCACTGTGGTGGAACAAACTGTTATCTTAAGTTTCACAGAGCAATTGTTCAATAATTCCTGTTTGTGGCTCTTTTCCAAATCCTTGAGAACAGCTCAGACTGCCAACCCATCCAAAAAAAAAAATCACAACAGAAGCTGAAAAGCACTTGCTGTCACTCAGAAGTTCAGCGGTGGCACACACAGCCATTTCTCTCAGAACAAACTCCAGCCCTGTGATTCTGACACACAGAAATGCACTGTCTGTTTGAAGACAATTGCCTGGAAAGATATAAGCTGCGAGGCCGTAAATGTGTCACAGCACTGGCCCTCTGAGATGGTGTTATCTTGGCTTGGTGGATTCAGTGAATTGGAAGCTCTGGGAGGAAAAATAATAAGGATACTTGGCATTTCTGCAGTATTTTCTACATGCTAAGTGCAGTACAAGCTTTAAGCAATTAATATTTATTAAAGAAGAATGGAAGGGTGTTTTGTTGCGTGGAAGGAAACTGATAACATGCATTTCTTCAGTGAAAGTAATAAAATGTTCCGTTTCTATGGAGAAAATAAGAAATAATAACAGCCCTTACTCACAGAGTGCCCTTCATTTCAAAATCACTATTAATTTTAGATTCTGAGCTCACTGAGGAAGGGACAGTCATTTACTACAGATTTGTACAATGACTAGCACAACAGGGCGCTGCCCTGCCTGTCGGTGGGAGTTACCGTCATACAAATATTAAAGCAATATTAATCATCACAAGTGAAAGTGTAGCATTCAGAAGCCATTTCATCTCTGGGCCTGAGCCGAGCTTGGAATGGGGCAAGGAAGGAGGTCCTTACGCTCAGTCTGGCCAGCACAGGTCTCAGCACAGGGCACTCCCACGGTCCTGCAGAGTCCTCCCAGAAACCAAAGCCACAACCTGTTCTCCCCTGAAACGCCCCAACATAACCCTACAGCATCCTGCCTGGGATTTGCCCATGCCCCACCCCCAGAATTATGGTTTTGCAGGAAATTAGGGGTGGAAGAGGGATTTGTCTTAATGAATGAAAACTACTAGCTCTGAAAAATCAAATTTTCTAGAGCAAGAGAAATTCAGAATTTTGCCAGCTCTAATATATTTGGTCATCTTAGCCTAAGAAAGAAGTACCCCAAGGCTGAACCTGCACATGGGCTATGCATACATTTCTCGTGAAAGGTGCACAAGCCTGACAGCCAAGATTTTGAAGAGGTAGGTGCCTACTAACTAGTGGCAGACCTAGCTGCTGGATAAACCTGGTGTTACCACCAGTGTACTTGCCTCATAGTTAACCCTAAAGTTAAAAGGAAAGGAAAAGGTGGTTTTTATTCAGGAGTGTAGGAAACTACAGTCAATTAGAGATAATCTGACAGGTTGGAAGTGGATTAATTGCAAATGTTGGCTTTATCCAAATCTTTCTTACATCGTTTTCACTTTGGTGTAAATCCACTTATTCCAAAAAAGCTATTTTCATTCTACAGTAGAGTAAAATAAAATAATGGAGCCTAGAGCCCCTCTTCTTCTTCTTAGCTGCTGAAAAGCCACCACCCTCTAGTTAGAGTAACACAGCAGGCTCTTCAGGGATGGAATACACTTTTTCACCTAGCATCTATCTTTGTTTCAATAAGAGCACCCTTAAAAATACCTTGAGCATTATGGAAAGATGCTCTCCAGACAGAAGAGGGAAAATAAATGGAAATAACTAAACATCAGCTGCAGAACTGCTTGGCTCTCAGTGACTGCACACTACAAAAAGGCAATGAGTTTTAGAGTAGGTGCAACTGAGATAAAAACGTGTAATGCAAATATAGGCCTCACTTTAGCAGTCTGACCTATTGGAGCCCACTAATCCACCAGAACATATAGGGACTGATCCTCAGCTAACACTGAGCATCAGCATGAGTCCGTTGCCTTGAGGTTAGAGTCCTGTCTAATGGAAATCAGTACACTTTCACGGTTGGAAGGATGGAGCTCCAGTCAGCATAGCTGAGCATATCTCTGTTGCAGGCCAAGGGGCTTTCCCCACTGCCCATCTGCTGAGGATGAAGCTTTAGAGAAGCAACATCAATTATGATGGGGGAGAGGAGAAGCCATATTATAGTGTATTTGCTGATGCATGAATCAGGTATGACACTTTAGAGAGTCCCGTGCTCAGGAGTACGGGTACTGTGTTGAAATAATTTTTAGGAATGAAAATATTTGGTAATTTTTATTTTTTTCTGTGACTTGCTAAGCAAGCAACATTTATAAGGCCAAATTCTTTCAACAGATCCTCATGTATAAAGCTTCCTAGACCTTAACATGGATTTGAGGGCATCTCTCTGTTTCATCCCAAATACAGGTCCCCATATTCAATAATTTACCTATTCACCTATCAGTGAACTCAGTGAATCCTCCTGGTTTGATTTAGCTGAGCTGATGGAGACTTTTCCTTTAAATTTTTTCTGACTGCTTGTAAGGCTCAAGAGACAGATGGAAGAATGGCTACCATGGGGTAAAACACACAGGCATGCACATGACTTGACATGCTGACTCTGCTGCTCTGGGTTTATGCCATGAGCCTGTAAATCACCACTCTTCCAGAAAACAATAGCTACCTCTTGTTTAAATAAAACTGCACCTGCTATATTAACATACCAACAAACAATTGCTTTGTTTTTTGCTAAGCATCCAGGCTGAAGCCACACTGTTTCCTGACCTATATACTGGAAGACTTAATCTTAGAAGGGTATAGAATTTTCATGCAGCACAGCAATGTTTTGTGGTGATCACCTTCCTTCCTTCTTTTGTACTGTGGCAGTATGCATCTTGTTTAGATTTCAACAGGTTTGTTTCTGTCACAGTCCTCCAGCTTCCAAGACCTGTTGCAGCCCTTATTTGGCAAATGTTCCTTTTTTTTTTGTTTCCTATCTTGGAATATCACAAGCTCTTAACTGCCATTTGGGCCATTTCGAACCGTTTTTCAGAAGATTTTTCTCCCTTTGAAAGAGTTTGGACAAAGCAGGAGCCAGCTGAACATTTCTTTGCCAAATGTTCAATCATCGCTAAATCATTTTGTTCACCCTGCAGTAGGTTAATTATGATGTCCGTTTCAAGTTTATTTATCTCTGCTCAATGCTTGTTTGTTGATTGAGCTGGGACCCTTTTCTAATGGACTTATTTTGCTCCAATAAGGTGCTTACCAGTGACTGAAAAATAGACTGTTTGAAAAGGTTGTGTTACAGATATAAGCAGCAGTAAAAGTTTTGCAGGAGAAGTGTGCAAATGATACAGATGGCATAACTTCTCTGTTTCGGTGAGAAATGCAGATAGGAGTTCTACTGCGGCATTGCTAAGCCAAAAGACTCTTTATTCCTTGGTCTAAGCCCCAAAAAAGCCCAAAGCTAGCCCCAGCCAGCATGTTTCCTCTAAACTGCATCTTCTGTCATGCTTGCTATTGTGCTTGAAATAACCATCCTCTTTATACTCACCTCACCTCCTCCAGCTGCTTTGAACACTTCCTTACAATCAGCTTTCCAGGAATCCACTGCACAGTGCCCACTCCTCCTCACATCCTCTTCCTGAAATGCTACCCCACGCCAAGTTTCCTGTTTGTCTTGTATGTCTTTCGGCCAGATCCGGCAGCTCCTGATTCACGCAAATATTTCCACTCTCAGCTACTTGAAACCAATTGACCTTACTGCGGCAGAACAGGCCTTAGCACTGCACTCCACAGCCTGCGATTCGATTCAAGACAGACACGAACACTGAAGCTTCAACCATTTAAAACCATGTCTGAATTTGTAAAATGCTGTCTGAATGCAGACTGTTCTACCTAATTATTTTGGCAGTGGTAATAACACTTGTCCTGCTCCTGCAGGTACTACTAAGGGGTAGTTCCTCTGTCTTTTAACCTAATGACAACACTGCTGCCTAACCAGAAGCTGACTTAATGCAGTAGCTCAGAATTAATGAGAATTGTATAAACCTACACTTTAAGAGTTTTTAGTGAAACCTTGAGGTGAGGTTGCAAAGACAATCTTCAAAGGTCACCTAATTAATTAACAGATCCTGATTATGAGGGTGGGTGGGATTTCAACAAATCAAGCAAGCACACTAGTCTGTACTGACTATTGCTTGACTCTTTCATAAGAGTAACAAGCTGCTCATCCCTCATCTACAAAGTTTGCATTCAGTTCATCCTCGTTATTGTTCCCTTCCAATCAATATATTAAATTACTTTAAAAAAAGCTGTGAGCAAGATGTTACATCTGGAGAAATTCCCATTTCTAAGACTCCTATACGGGGGAAGAAATTCCCCCGAAAACCAGGTTAACCTCCTGGTCCCTGTCAGTAAGATCTGTAACTACCACATGAAAGAGTGCCGCTTCTGTGAAGCCCTGCCTTCCTTAGCACCTGACCTGCCACATCCCTCACGGTCTGTGATGTGTCCCATAAATAACTCCACTCAGCTGGAATCAAAGTAGGGCCAAGGCATAGCCATTTTCTCTGAATGTCTAATAAAATGCCTTGGCCAAAATTTTCAGGAGCAGCAGGTGATTTGGCTGCCTCCAGCTCTGAGAGCCCAGAGTGCCTTTCATGAGGCACCTGCTTTGCGTCATATCATTTCCAGCACCAAAAACACCAGTGGAAATCATTTGACTGCAGGGACTGCATCTCTGGAGATCACATTGGAGCTGAAGGTCTCAAAGGTGACAGTAGCTTTCTGCAGGGGTTCTGTTGCCATGTCATGAGAGAGGGGCCCTAGTGTGGGACAGCCTGGTACTGTGAAGCCTTTGCAGCCCAGCTTCAGCTTGGGATCAAGAGTAACCAGTAGACCTTATAAATTAGAAGAAGCTGAGCCAAAGCTCCGGATCCAGCTTCTTGACACCAGGCTATTTGAAATGTGGATCAAGAACAAAAGTCTCCTCTAATAACAGCTTGTTTCGTGCAATGAAAACGTACACTGTTGGGTTCACAAGCTGAATTCCCAACTGCTTGGCCATTTTCCTTTGACTTCCCAAAATTATTGAAGTGTGAGAGTTTGGACCTCTTCATAGTTTTTGAGTGACTGGAATGTCATTTGGTCACAGAATCACGTGTCCCCTGTAACTGCTGTGTCTGAGGGTCAGGTCTTGCATTTGCCTGCATTGGCCAAGTTCAACATCCACTTGTGTATCTGGGGAACAGCTAATTCCTGCAAAGCCTTCACTCACTGGCCTCCCTTTATTTTGTTATCCTTTATTTTGTTATTTTGGGGCTTCCTTCTCTCTTTGATCCTTCCAAAAGACAGAGAGCTTCATCACTGACCCTCCCAAATATGGCAGTCATCATGCTCACATCGGTCTGTGGAATATGGAAGTTATCTGAAGTGCTTTCTGCGTCTCCCAATCTTGCAAGGGTCAGAGGCACAGGAGGAGGCCATTCCCATCCCCACTGGGCAAAACAAGGGCAAAATAAATACCTTTGTCCTTACCCCAAACTGTTATCTGCTTGCCACGGGGTGGGTAACCTCCCACAAAGACCCTGGGGAGTCTTTGGCATCACTGCCAGTAGGCCGGAGGCATAAGAGTATTTCTCTCTTCTTTTAGTTGTGTGGATGATGGAGAGGTAGACCTCTCTCTGCCTTGCTCTCTGGAGGAACAGGGAACTCTGCTGTGGTGCTGCTGCCAGATACAACATCTTCTAAGAAGAAGCACCAGCTAATATGCCCAAAGGGTAAAGAGAAGATTAGAGGGGGATCACTTGGCCTCACAGTGAAGCCAGGGTGAACTGTTACTGTCTTCTCCTCACCTGAGTCTCCCTTCCCATAACTTTGCCCCCCACACCTTCCTCCTGCTCTAACCACTAGAGAGCACCTCCCTTCCTTTTTATCAGTCAGGCTTACAGATTGAATGTTATCAATTGACAGCTTTAAAGCTACGGAATTGTATAAATTAAATACAGTCTGCAGCAAATATACTGAGGAGCTAGAATTTATACACACACTAGATATGGGAGCTCTTAGTTATTACCCACTTAAGGCTATGGCACTGATGAATGGTAAGGCCACCCTATCCCTGAAGGCACTTTTCATTACCTACAGTATAGGAATATTGAGAGAGTGTGTGTATGTATCCAGCATGACTACTCATTTCCATAGTTCTCCATCAGGTTTGCATTCAGTTTATAAAATAAAAAATTACTCTAGGGACATATTTCACTCATTCCAGAGCCCTTTTTCTCTCTCTTCCCCCCCCCCCCCGCCCCACTCCTTCAGCCTATATCCAGGCTTTCTCTTTCCTTCTTCTAGTCCCAATTCTGTAACAATGCCTTTAAATCTGATGGTGTTTATTAAATGAAACAACTTAATTACTATCAATATATAATGTTGTGCACTTCCACCTCAGCCGAGACATCTGATCCCATTCTGCTCCTGACCTTTAATGGCCATCAAATCAAAGAAATTTTGGTCAGCTCAGTACAGATCTGACACATGCCCAGGTCAGGAAGATGAAGGGACACTAATCTACCATGTTACCCTGTCCATTGTTTAATACCTTTTTCAATAGAATCTAATAACTGGAGAAATGCCAGTTTTCTGTCCAGTTTGGGTTAAAACCTCTTTCATTGAAAATAAATAATTATAGAACATTCTGAATAGCCCAGGGTTTACATAATTGGTGCCTCTTAGACAGAGAAATATACGTGCCTTTGAAGTTTGCAAGGAGAGGAATTTAGGAATTCAAATCAGTGGCAACGCTCCTGAGTGTGCTCCACTCTCCACCTTGGAGGGGCAATTGCCAAAGGAGGTTTAATTAAGGGAAGTGAAAACCACTTTCATTCACCAAGGTAACACAACAAGTGCATTGCTTCCTCTGAATCGGAGGAAAATAGCAGGAATGCTTCCACTCAACAACAGCTATTCTGCAGGCTAGGACTCAAGTCCTTCAGAAGAAAATGTGTCATAAAATAACCAGTAACACAGCACCCCATGCATAAAGACAACAGGAGTGTTTACGTTCAGTCATTGCTATTTATACATATTGTTTCTCTAGTGCTAAACAAAACAAGTTTTCCCATACCAAAGTCACGGACACTGCCAGGAGAGCTAGACAGTCTGTCTGGATTGGACTAATAGCTTGACCTATTGACGGGGCAGCTGAATGTAGCAATATTTTACATCAGGCTCACTTTGCTAATGCACTTGCATTGGGCCGCTCTCGAAGCAGCCCCACACTCCAGAAAACTAACTGTAGCACAAAAACATCACATCAAGACTGATACTGGCAACTCTCTGGAAAACTAGCCCCAGCTGCCTTAAATGTAAGGGCAGGAAACTAGGGATTGCCAGGTTTCCAATCAGACCTTCCTTTTCATTTGTAAAAGAGGGAGACCACAAATCATATTTGCCTGGCTTTCGAAAACACCAGTCATGGAAGCTGAGCAGAAAACACAGAAGGATGTTTTTGTTAATTACTCATTTCTCCACTACCCATTCTTTACCTTAAGTCATTAGTCATGTAACAGAGCAGGTATGTAACAAAAAACAGCAACTGAGATTTATATGACATCTTTCAACCCGAGGGTCCTGAAGCATTTTACATAGCTGCGATTACCTCATGCCACTGCTTTGTAACTAGAGCTCTTCATTTCTCTTGCTGGGTCAAAGTCTCAAGGGCCAAAACTGCCCTCAGATTAGCAGGGTAAAACACCCTCCATCATGCCACAGGTGCTACTCCAGGTTGTAAAGATCTTTGCAGATCTGCAAAGAAAGACTCGATTCCTTCCAGCTCCTGTTTGAAGCAAGCACAAGCAGAAAGCGGTGGGCATGCTCAAGCTCCGTAAGGCTCAGCCTCCTCTTGCTAGTTGTGTAAAGAAAATTGGGAGGAACGCCATTTTACTTTAGTGGAATTATTCTGATGCAACTTAAAGCAGAATTTGTAGTCAATCCTCACCCAGTCACTTTCTTGAAAAGGAATTCAGGGTTTGGCTGTACATACAGAAGAATCACTTCACAACCACTGAATATATTTTTGGTGTAACTGAAACCTTTAGTGATTTTTCTTAAAGGGAAACCTTGCCCATTTAGGGTCGACTCTGCATGGCAGTTTTGCCACTTACTTCACTGACAGTAGGACTGAGGATGTATCAGAGCACGGCAGACCCGTGTGTAACACCTCAGCGCCTTTGGTTATCAAACTCTTTGGGAATCACAAAACAGTATTCTCCTTTACTTTGGAGAAAAGTTTACTCCTGACTTAAATTAAACAAACACTAAGCCTTGATTTGAAGTCTGTGACCAAATTCTGTTCTCATTCACACCAAAGTAAGCCTAGAGGGAAGCTGCCAAAATTAATGGGGAGCGCATCTCAGCCTCGGCAACGATCAGAGCTGAACACGGGAGCTCATACATATTCCCAAGTCAGCTTTACAGAGGAATTTTAACACTGCCATTACATGCTTCATCCACAGTTTTCAGAGAAACAAAAATCTACTCTCACACAAAGCTGAAATGCAAAATATCCTTCAGCTTCAACAATCAAAACACAAAAGCATTTTTCCTCTTAAATTGCCATGCAAACATTTTCCCATTTTCCAGCCAGCCAGCCGTTCTCTGCATCTAATCTTACTTCTGGTTACCCTAAGCAGAAAATAGTGGTGAGCTTAAAAGGCATGAGTCAACTTCCATAACCAAAAAGGGCACAACTTAGACCGCCAAATCACATTTTGAGTCTTTCATAGAGCATTCTGAGATAAAAGGTCACAGTTTTATTCAAACTAAGACCAGTACTGCTGATACCTAATTTTGCTTCTATTACTTTATTAATAGCCTACTGACATTTGCAACATACAGCTTTTCCTTAGGTCTATATTGTGATTATCACACATAGGCACAAATACTATTTCTTGTTGCTGTATTTGTTGTGTTCAGTATGTATTTTTAAACTCCTGTTGCTAGTCTATACCTATGTCATCTTTACAGGTTTGAGCTCAGTTAACCCTTTTATGTTCTCTTTGCAATAAGCTGCAGCAGTCAATAGGTGATAAATGACCTTTTAAACTGCATTAACGTATGCATGTGAAAAAATTCTTTGACAGCTTTATGTAGTGCAGCAGTCACTAAAAGTAGGATTTAAAATATAGAACAAAAACGGCATTTAAGAGTTAAGTGTAAAGGCACATTCAAATGTTGCTTACACTGTAAACATGTTGAACCTGTATTTATAGCTAAAAATAAACCTATATCTTCAACAGATATTTTTCATATTGGTCAAAATTGAAAATAAGTTAAAGTAAAGTAATTTGACCATGTCAGGTAAACTCTTTAAAAATGTTTTAAATGAGGGATAAAACTGTTTACAAGTTTTTAACTGTAAAATATTTCTTTTCTTCTTGTATCTTGCCAATATCAATAAAGAAACAACATGTATAAATATATATAAACAGACACTTGGCATAAGAACACATTTCATGAAATATGAGTAATAGAGCAGGAAAATTCAAAGTATATTTCTTTTTTACTGTATTGAATGGACAGGTTACCGTAAAGAATACATTATGTGCAGATGGATGAAAATACAAAGTGTAGAGAGGATATGTAGGATATGAACAGTGTGTTCATTTCCAGGTAGAAATGCAAACATTTTGGTTCATTTCAGATCTCACTTACACTGCGCTATTTGGTGTCATTTCATTGACTCCAGTGTATTTGGACTTCAGTCCAGGAAAGCACTTAAACACATGCTTAGCTTTAAGCGCACAATAGTCCCCTTGAAGTCAAATTAAGCACATATTTACGTGCTTTGCTGGATCGGGGCCATACTACAGATTTACACAGATGTAAGTGAGCTCAGATGAGCTCAAGCCACAATGTTTGTGTCCACATTCAAATCCAATTGGCAAATGCTTTCAAAAGCTGGAGGTATTTGGATTAAGGGTTTTGGTCCA
Source organism: Struthio camelus (assembly GCF_040807025.1). Taxonomy (NCBI): domain Eukaryota; kingdom Metazoa; phylum Chordata; class Aves; order Struthioniformes; family Struthionidae; genus Struthio; species Struthio camelus. Next base: position 28,184,873 of record NC_090950.1, on the reverse strand, counting down.
AGCCAATCTGTAACTTTAGTACCTGAACCCGCATTTCTTGTGCGCCCAAAACTCCCATCGGCATTAGTGGAAGCTTTGGAGGCACAAGAAGTACAAGAGCAAGACCTCTGGGACTGAAGACCCAATTTACTTGAACCTGGTTTGTAATTTTCTTTAATTTTTAGATTAAAACAAATTCCCACCAGAATTCAGCCCTCGCTCTGTTACATTTCTCACCCAGCATTTGGATTTTTGTTTATCATATTACTATTGCTTTTGGCTTGCATTTACCTTATTATATAACATTAACCTAGGAAAACCTAATGGGTACAGTCAAATAGCTGTCAACATAAAGCACTTATAAACAAGTGCCATTAGCGAACCAGCAAAGAGCATAGAAACTAATTTATGTTAACTCTGTTAAAGTTAGATAAACACAGCTTTACAATTTTTAATTGCAAACAATGCCTCAGCCTGGTCAGAAGTTACGTTCCATGTTTTTAAACAGACTTTGCCAATCCAGCAAACGGACACTGCAGGCTGGACTCCCATCTACAAATAAATTAGCTAAGAAGCGAGTGAGCCCACATTAACACACAAAATGACACACACTGTTACTTACACCATGGGCAATTGCTTCTAGTCTGTCTAACATCTCCCACAGCTCAGAGCAGCCAAAGTGAATGTATATCCCCACTGGCAGGAGGTAGATAGATACAGCACCAAAGCAAAACTTGGCAGGTTTCTACATGCCTCTGTTATTCCTAAGCACCTTTTCTGCTGACCAGTGTTCTTACTCTTTACCTGAAGCATCAAATGGGCAAACCCCTTCTACATGTACATGGAAAACATCATCTTTAAATGATCAGGAATGGAAATTATCACCTACAATTCTCTAACTCTAATATGTTCTGTATGTATCAGCAGGTTCCTACATTTTTATTACTCAAGCCAGAGCTGGCTTCTAGCCCTGCAAAGACTGTGGCTCCCATAAAAGTGGGAAATGCTGGCACTGCAATGGAAAGTTCCCTGCCCCTACCTCCCCACCCTTAGTACTGATGGTAGCACAAGAAGTTGCAAAGCCATTTTAGTTCAGTGCCAGGTTAAAACAAGAATGTATTTGCCACTTCAGTAACTCCTTCTCTACAAAGAATTCTGCATGCAACAGACTCTGATGCATGCATCTCCTACCAACTACTGATATAGCTCCAGTCTCAAAAATGGTCGGCAAAGGCTTCGTGGGAAAGAAGAGGCTGCTTCTGCTATTTTTATGAGACTCATTCTTAAAGGATTTGCACATTTTTCTTGTTTATTGACCGAAAATAGAGTTAGATGATGCTATTCTATCACCTCCCTTGCTGAAGATACAGCAGCAACACTGGGAAATCCCGCTTCACGTGAACACCTCCCAGTGCACAACAGTTAGGAACATTTAGCTTCCAAGAGACAGCCATTCTTTTGAGCATGCTCAGACGAGGCTTTCCTCTCTCATGAGTTTCTGAACTGGGGAAGCACAAATCTGCAGAAACATACTGGTTTCTGCTGATGACTGATAATGATCTAGACCTGCAGCCAAAAATTAACGATTTTTTTTATATATATACTTCAAGAGAAATATACAAAATATGACAGAATTACAGCGTTGAAAGAGGAAACAAGAATATAGGCTCTAACAGTCAAGTCTGGAGCTGAAAGTAGAACAAGATGTGGCATCTAACATATTTTCCCATAGCGTTTTAGCTGTGGATAGGGAGACTGTGTTGGCTTGCCACTCACCTGAGCTAATCTCCAACATCATCTGAAAAGCACACAGGGAAAAAATCCTCCTTCTTTTGCTCCAGGGTTGGATTTTGTAACCAACACTGAAAAATCAGTGCCAGCAGACACAACACTGAGTAAGTAAAATACTTTCTTTGAGCTGGTGAATATAACTACTGACAAAAATGGGGGCTAGTCCCACGGGTGGGGGCTCGTTTTTCTCAGCCACCCTGGGAGCAAGTACTGGACCTGCCAGGTGCTTGTTTCCCACTGACTCCCTCGCCAGTCCCTCCTTGGTCCTCCTCTCCTCCTGAAGCCCAAGGAGACAGTGATGGCTGGTGGGTAGCAGGCTCTACCAGGCGGCTCTGGGAGGAAAACCCACGTGAGGTTAGGCAAAAGGTCAAGGCTGTGATTTCACGTTCTTCTTAGTGCTGTTATTATTTTGCAGACAAGCCCCAGATAGACATAAATGCAGTTCCACTAACTTCAGTGGAATCACAGCTGAGCAGGGACCTGCCCCATTGTGTGGAGGTGATGTTCAGGAGAAGCAGGAAGCACCCTGGCAATCTCTTTCTTCCGATGTGCACTGAGTAATCTTCACTCTTAGATTTCCCATCATACATGAGTCCTATCATATCTCAAACCATCTGGCACGTAAGGTATGCAAACATACAGAAGATTCTCTGAAAACCGGAGAAATCCTGATGCAGCCACAGGAAGAAATCAGATCAAAAAGGAAGCCTGACTTCCAACATTCTGCAGCCTGGATACTTGAAAGGCTCCAGGACAACATCAGGTGGCACACAATCCTATTTCGTTAGCACAGAATTATAAAAGCAGATGTGCTCTCTTCCACACACACCCCTTTTTTTTGTTTTTTGTTTTGTTTTGTTAAACACCTTAGTTCAACAGCCTTTCCTCCCTTGAACACTCAGGAAGTTAGCAATGATGCAACGCAAGTATAATTTTTTGCTTTTCTTCAACTGATGTTACTCATTTCAAGAATTTTTTTTAAGATTTTAAGGAGTTAAAAAAAAAAAAACAAGATCAGTATAGCTGCAATAACAGAAAGATATCCTAAAAGCTATTTTATAATTGCTCTGTGGGCAAGAAAACACAAGGGTGACACAAGATGGGTAGTCCTGATAATTCTGTATATCAGGAAATGGCATAGGAGATGGATAGATGAAATAATGTTGTTATATAGCCATGTAAGTAACCCTATAAAGATGTTCCCAGAAACTAGAGGCCAGGCTATCTCACTGTGATCCTAACCTCTCAAACAACTGACACTTCATGAAAGAACACAATCCCCAAGAGCATCCAGAAGTCCAAAAGGGAGAAAATAATTCTTATTTTTAAAATAAAAGTTACTTTTAAATGTTAGAGACTAGAGCAAACTGACAGAGTGAAGATTCCCCTTTATCTACCCTCTACTTGCCCTAGACTTAAACTAGGATGAACAGCCAGCAGAGCAGGTCCATCTGTTGCCAAAGTGAACTCTGCTCTCACATCAGTTTTATGCCAGTTTAGCTCCATTTACTTTGGGGCTGTTACTTCTGCTTTAGAGCAGTAAGAAACAAAATTAGAGCCAGCACTATCTATGTGGTTTCTGTGGCTTACAGGACATATGGCTGGGCAGGCCACATCTGATTGGCCTCAGAAAGGTCTGTCTGCATCAATTCCTCTGAGGATCAGGGGAAAGGTATCTTGGAGAAGAAAAGGATAAGAAACTCCAAGAGCTAGAGAGTTTGGCTGAAAACACCAACAGTAAAAAAAAACTTTTCTCTTGCTAGCCTCCTGCAGAATGCGTCTTCAAGCTATTGGCAGATTTAAACACGCAGAGAATGTTTTACTAAAATATCTTCTGTATCAAGATGATCCAGACAATTTCTGAAATTAGTATCTTCTTCCAACTTAATATGTATTCACGATGGTACTTCTATCAACTCAGTGTAGTGTCAAAATACAGCAGTAGAGGTTAATATTTGGACATAATTGTTTTTCTCATCTTTCATATCACTACTTCCTTTCCTTTTTCTTTGTTCCTTAACCTCTTTTTTACTGCCGTTAAATTCCTTGCTTTTATTCTTTTGCAGAAGTTAAGTCTTCCAGCCTGCTCTGATGCTGTTAGACATCAGTTTAGGCTCAGACTTATTACTTCTGATATGTCATTCCATAGGCAGGGAGCCTAAAGCAACATTGTTCTCTCCAGCTCTTGCAAGCTTCATCTGGATCTTCACTGCCTCACAGCGTATATAGCTATTTCTGCGGATCAAGAATGGTAAGAATATATCTGGACATGAACAGTAAGTCCAGCACCTTAATTCAGCACTGGAAACATCTTGGAAACTAGTGGCAATGCCAAGCCCTGACATAAGTACATAAATATGAACATTTAGTTGCACACAGTCACTCTAAGCCTCTCAAGGAGGAAGCTGACTGGGAGGTCAGGATACATGGAGGTGACTTAGCCATGTTAGTTTGCTGAGCTCATGCATATATATATATGTATATGTATGTATGTATGTATGTATGTATGTATGTGTGTGTGTGTGTGTGTGTGTATTACTATATAAATAACTGATACAGCACTGGGGAGAGGAAATCATGAAGAACAGCATATTCAAGGCATATTTAGTATTTGGAAAATACCGAATGTCTCTTAAATCAGATGTCCTGAATTACTTTAATATTCCTGTGCAGAAAGGTGCCACAGAAACTGATTTGTTTGCCTGCTTTTGCTGAGAGGTCTGACAGCAATCCATCAAGTATGTGCTGTCTCCCCAGCCTGCTCTCTCCCCATCATACCTGCCTACCATCTGGTCGCTTCAGTCGTATTTCCGGTGCTGCTTTCACTGCTGACAGCAAGAGATAGCCCTTTCTTTTCAGTGAAATGCAGAAGGCTGTCAGGACTAGTTTGATGGTTACTGGCTGTTATATGCACAAGGTGCATAAACAAAGCAGGTAAAAAGACATCAAATATTTTCTTATTCTTTCTGCTCTACTAAGTACACTGTGACAACAGGAGGGGCAACCTTTTGAAAAGGAAATATGGTCATCAGAATGAAAACTCCCTTTCCCCGCAGCTTTTGCTCTTTTTTGTCTTTCCTACAGTGTTAGTTGTGCGCCCTTTTCTCATTCATGCTACTGAAAGTGGGCACTGACAGGGTAAAATTCTATTTAAAATCCCCAAAAGAGATTTTAAGGTTATATCTCAGTCCTTAGACAAGTTATAACTGGAAGAAGAAATATCCATGATTTAGTGTGTAATAAACAAACTGCCAACGTCATGGTGGCATCTTCTCTCATAATCACTTCCCTCAACATTTGGAGTTGTTGCATGTATCATCCGTATTCCCTCTGATGCCCAACCACATTTAATTTTCCTTCTATAAATGACTTCCCAAAGAAAAGTGTGTGGGAATTATTACATGGCAAAGTATATTTTTAAAAGATGAACAAGGCTGAGTGTAAAACAACTGCTGAAGTGAGGAGCTAACATAGCAGAGGCTTATCTTGTTAATCTCATGAAAGGAATTCCGAACCTAGGGAGACACATTCACATACTTTAGCCAAAAAGCTAGGGAACAAGTCTGCTAGAGTCAGTTTTGGAAGACCAGCTTTGACATTGCAATAATCTCCTGAGGTGTTCCCCATCAGTGAATCTGGATCAAACTGTCCAGTTGGCTTTAAGAGGACTCTTCCTTTGAAGGGCTGGGATCAATGGAGAACTTTTAATAGCAGATCTAAGTGCCACCAGCGTGTCCTACCCAGCAGCCTGATCCAAAATCAAACATTTTACACTGCGAGCAAATTATGTTAACTAACAGCATGTAGTACTTCTGCCCACGGCAACCCTATGTACAGTGCGCAAAGCACTATTACCTTGGTTTCCAAAGACTCTCCATATCTACAGGAAATTATACTTAAAATCATTGCACTGGTAACAAAATGGTAATCAGAAGTAAGAAAGTTGTTAAATAAAGCCCATTTTACTGCCTAACTTCAAGGAAAGCTATAAAATTATCAGTCCTCTCTTTCCTCAGTGTATTTCTTCCATCATCTGTGATGCTCCATGGGGTATTTCTCTATGTTAAATCTGTGATGGTTTGGCTCCAAATTATCCGAACATAAAACTAAGCTTACGAAGCCTCACTCAGAGGTAGCGTGGACCCTTTTTATTGGCACAGACTTAAAAAGAACCTTAATAAGCCTTATAGGCTTGGGGGACATTTTGGTTGCTGGCACTTGCCAGCCACACAGCTCGAGTCCCTTTTGCAGCACATGGGCGGAAAGCACGCTGGAACCACAACCCATGGAGTTTATAGTGCTGGATTATCTGCCTGTATTGCCCTCTTCCTTCCCAGCGGATCTCAGAACTATTTTCTTTGAAAGCAAGTAGGTGACGCAGCAAGGATACTATAGCTTAATGCAGCTTGATCGCTCAAGGTTATGGACACAGCCAAAAATAACAGGGGTATCTAAAATGGCATGAGGGGGGCCATTTGCTGGTGAAGGGAGAGATCTAATGGGATTAAAGCTGAAGCACATCTACCAATGTACAAGCAGGAAGCCTAGCGCTATACAGCCCCTACTCCATTTCTTTTCAGAATTTTATTTCTCACCTTCAGTGGTACTGTAACTGCATTTGCAGGGCAGCACGAATGAATTTTAATCTGCATTTCTCTGGGTTCTAAACTCTGCACAGGCTGCCCATGTTTGTACAGAGCTCAGCGCAGTAGGCATCCAATCCTGCCTGGGTTCTGTGCTTGCTGCTTTAATTCAAGTAATAATAAATAATAATGTCAGGTTGGAAATAAATCTTCTGGGTTTTAGTCCACATATAATCTTTAAGCATGGTGCTTAGTGATACCACCATTTGGGAAGCTCTGCTCCAACCCATTCTAGGTCAAATTCTGTGGAACCTGTTCTAGCTCAGTCTTGGTTTGGTTTTTACTTGAGGACAGTTCAGGACACATCATTTTACCTTTTCTCTCCTTCTGGGCCTGTTATCAGATGTTAAGGACAATACACAATTTTATTCCCTCAGATATCTCTGATATACCTGGCCTGGACTGGCCTTGTGCATCAGTTCTTCATTTCAAAGTTATGTTGGCTTTATCTGGTCCCTTTGTGTTTTGCACAGACTACTGAGTAGTAATTATTCGTGTATGCAGAGTATACACGCTTGATATCACTTACACAGTCAGTGACTACTCAGATACTGCTTACTATAAGAAATGACAGAATCAAGACAAACATATAATACTATTTTCCTTTTACAATTAACAAGTCTTAGTTATTGATGAAAATTATCATTATCCTAAAATGGTAACAAAAAACAGTAGGAGTACAAAGCGGTGCTTTTAAGTCAGATACAGCTATGGTATCCTTTTGCTTTTCTGTGTTGTGTACTCTAGATTGATTTTCCAAGCCAGTCCTTGCAGACAAAATTACATTAAGCACCTAAAAAAGTAAAATACAAGCACTGCTTCAAAATTCTTTCAAACATATATCCTTTTCTTCTTTCATATAGAGTCACGAAGAGACTGGGAAAGCTTAAAACTCACCAAAAGGATTGCTTAATTCCTCACCAAGGCGCAAATAGGTAAAATGTGTGAAAAAGTCACTACACTAAATTTAAACTGGAAAGAGTTTTAAAGAAGGAAAAGTTTATCATTTCAGTCAAATATCTGAAAGTTTTTTTTACATTAGAAATAAAAATACCATTGTTGACTCAAGTTATGTTTTAGACATGTTCGGGGTGATTTTTTTTCCGGTGGTCAGTGCTTATCTCTCACACGCCTTCCATTTGTTCTGAGTTGAAACAGGGAGTCATTAAATGAAATACATTCAACAGTCCTTACTAGAGGTACCAGGTACTTTCAGCAGCAAATATTTCTTTGAAGAATACAAATTCAGCCTATTTGGAGAACTTAGGAGTGCTATTTGGAGTGCTTAGGACACAGAGACCTACAGCACAGGCCAGGCACAATGCGAGCTGGCATTGTGCAAGATCCCCATCACATTGCACCTGCGCTCCTCAAACACCGCTGCAGCACCCTTCCACTGCTGTCCTGAGCCAGTCCTCAGCAGACAAGGAGAGTCGAAGTGCACAGGGAATGGATGAGAGACAGTAGAAAACAAATACGTGAATTCACTGTGGTCCCCCCAGCAGCTACATTCGTATTTCATCATAATGGCTACAATGCCTCTTAAATGAGGCCAGATTATAGGGCCAACCTAATTCATTTACGCTGATGTAAATCCAGGTATCTATTACAACATCACATGCTGGGTCTCACCACAGAACAAAAGCTGCTGATAAAAACCCCAGAGGAAGAAGGGAAGTGGATTACTCCTGACCAGACCCAATCCGAAACCCGTTGAAGTCAATACAACTGCCATCAGTTTCAGTGGGTTTGGGATCAGGCCCACAAGGAACACTTAGCCAGTTCTGCTTCCAAAATGCAAAATCCTTTTCCATTGACTTTGCCAGTTTGGTGTTAATACATGTGTGAAGGAGCTTTAGGGGGGAGGTGTTTTGAGTTTTTTTTAAACTGAGGAATGATTTCACCCTTTCCAGCATGTGGACCCTTTTGTGCAGAAAACAGGGGAGTGGGCAGGAGGCTTTCTACAAATATGGCAGCTCCCTGTCACAGCTTCCCAGTGGAGGGTGTATTTGTCCTGTGCAGCATCACAGGAACCCCTCCCCCCCCATCCTTCCTAAAACTTCCTATTCCCTAAAGCAGGGTTTGCAATATATACATTACACTGAAAGGCAAGGCAGAGAGCTCTCTGCTGTTCACTTGCTGCTGCATGACTAATTTACAAACACAGCATCCCAGAATGATGTACAGTCTGACAGTAGTAACATGCAAACATGCAGCCTGCTGAAAATTTGGTGAGGTCTGACCTTAATGGTTAAGTACTAGCATCAATGTTTTAACCGATAGTCGGTGCTCAGGTAGCACTTTAAAGCCCCCATGCCTAATTCAGGATTCAACGTCCCTGAACGCCAGCCACCATTTTGCTATCTGCACCAGGTTAGTTCCGGCTCTCAGCTGCAGAAGTGCAAATCTGGAGTGACGAAACGACGTGAGCGAAGATCCTCCACTTACTCAAACCATGCCTTTCCCAATGAAAAAAGGGAAGGCTTTATAACAGCCAGGACTGCTGGAACCACACTGAATCTAGGTACCGGAAGAAATTCCCTTAGACAGAGGTGAGCCACCTTGCAGTAATATAAGACTTACTGGAGTTTGGCATCATTTAATTCTCCCTTTCTCCAGCAAACGACTTGTCTTGAAACATCCTCTAGCTTTATCTAACATCACTTGCTAAGTTTTTATGTTCCACACGTACCATACAACATGCTGTTGCCTATGTGGCTTTTCAGGTTAAGGACTATACCTTTTTGTGGTTTTGTGTAGCATGTAGCGTAACAGGCCTCAAAATTAGATGTGGACCTTTACACGCTGCCACAGTATAAACAGTTTCAGTAGTGTACATGTATGCAGCAAAATCATCTGAAACCAAACATTTTCCCACTGCACACAATAAACATCCATAATAAATCGTGTTATACAAAACATATTTATGGCTAATTTTTTTAATTTAAACCACCTGGAAAAATCTGTTAGATTGGTTGATACCAAGTTCTCAATATTGTAGTAATCTAATGATATCTAATAGACAAAATAGTATAATATTACAACATTCTCAAAGCTCTCCATTTTCTGTAACCCTCTCAGAGATCAAGCTGGCAGAACTCATTTTTTGCAATTTTATACCTACCTAGTGATGCGATCGCCAAAAATAACCTATTTGTAGAAGTCTTGCTCTTCTGGTTTTAAACCTACCATAATCAAGAAACAGAACAACGCACTGCTTTGCATTAGAATAGGGGTTTGGGTCAGGGAGCAAGGGCTAAAGCTATGTGGCAGTTTCCATTCTACATATTATTTTACAGGTAATTTAAGCTTAGTTAAGAGTTTAAACATGACTAAAAGTTGTGCACACATTCAAACACATGAGCAAATCTTCATTTAAAAAAAAAAAGAAAAGCCATAATTTTACTATATCTCTTTTCTGAACGGAGATTTTGCTCTGATATATGCTTTTCTAAACACTAGGAGTCAATGCCAAAGGGGAAAGAGTGTTTCTGTTTTATAAAATAAGCCCAGTCTTGCAACCCTTCCCCCATAAAACTCACATGCCCATCACAGTTCAACCAAGATTTCCAAAAAGACATGAGATCATCACAGATCTTGTTGAATCAGCTTCTCTTTTGTCAATACAAATCACTACTTGAACTGTGTGCTCTGTATCTGCAATGAACACTGGCAGCTTACTAGTTGCTGGACTAGTTTTAAAGCACAGACCATACCTTTTTAGCTACTTCCTTGCCTCTTGTTGTTTCTGGGACTTGGAGGCCATGTGGTACATTTCAGCCTTAACTTTGAATTTCCTTTATTTTGTAGATCAAACTTTGACATTCCCTTAAGGTAGTGGGGTTTTATGTCATTGCATATATCCTAGTTTAAAAGATAATGCTTCACTGAAACAGACGAGAATATTAAACCCTGAAATAAAAAGAATTGTATTTCATTTCCCAGCTCCTATTGCTGGATTAGCTCACATTTCTTTCTCTTTGTTAGATATTTAGCACCAAATACAATACTCATTGCAGGCTAACTTCCCTCCTCTAACATGAGTGTATGGCTCGCATTTCTTCCAACAGCACTGGAGAAGGACTGTGCCTTGCTATAGCCTGGAAATAGTTCCAGGATGATACAAGGTCTGAAATGCAAACAAAGGGGAGGGAGCATAAAGTCAGTGAGCAATCAGGCCTGGTTCCTTTATCCCCTGGGCGTTTTAATGTTTGTGCTTAAGTTGGCAATGCAAAGAGACAAAGAGTCTTGGATGGCTCTGTGGGTAACAACACCCACTTCTCCCCAGCCGCTCCTTTATACAGATCCCCTTCCACAACCTCTGTGTTCCTTAGCTGAGTTCGTCTGCCAGCAAACACCTCTCTCATGCAGCCCTTGCAGTGATGGGGTTCCTAGAGGCGCTTTCTGATGCTTATTGATGGTGTGGTCCATATCTTAATCTATATTGGGCATGTCTGGTTCCTGGTTTAGATTTTAAGAACTGGAGTGGTAACTGAATGAGAGTTAAGAGCATGGCAGGAAACCACTGGAAAGCCATTACAAAACAGCTTCTGTAATTGCAGCTTTGTGAACCCAGCCCTCCTCCCTTCTCCATCTTCTACCCCCAGCTTGTATATCCTATTTCTCCTTCCCTTCTTGTCTGTAAAATCCACCTGTGGGCCTTAGCCCTGCAATTGGCATTTGAACACAGTGGGGCAGGGCATCCCCAAGCCCAGCACCGGAGCAATTCCAGAGCCTCCTGCAATACCTATAAACAGCAGCACTGAAGGAAAAGAGCAGTGGATTGTGAACAAGTTTCTCATTCTCATTCAGACAATAGTCTGAACTGAACTCAGTTTTTTTAATGGCCATTTAGTTTTTTAAAAGTGCATTCCAGTGATCGCAGTCTTGGGTCATGTCTACATATGAAACGGCACTGCTTTAACTAGGTGCATAGATTATAAAACCAGGAGGAATGGTCTGCTCTGACCTCCTATATAATACAGGCTACATGAATTCCCTAAGTTAATTCCTGTTTGGATTAGCTCATATCTTTTTAGAAAAATAGCCAGCTTTAATTAAGAAAAAGGAATTCCAGTGATGTTGAAATCTACCCAGCTCTCTAGTAAATTGTTTTAATGGTTAAATACCTTCAGTACTTAAAATATAAACTGTATTTCTAATCTGCATTTGTTTAGTTCTAGCTCTGTCTACTGGATAATATTATACTTCTATATGCGAGTTTGAAAAGCCATGTATGATTAAACCTCTTTCTGCTTTTCGTGTAGGAACTCATAGCCTCTCTGTAAGCCATTCCTTGCCTAACTAAACTAAAATGATATAAAATTGATTGTATTAAATGATGGCAGAAGAGCACTGAGTTGCTCCAAAAATGACAGCAAATCTAGTTAAACTTTAAATAAACAAATATGATAAATTATTAGTTGGAAGTCTGAGTGTCTGAATAGGCCCTTCCAGAGTTAAAGTACATCTGTTTAGAAAATGGTTTACAGCAAAGCAAAGCAATTTCTGTGGACAAGGCTTCATTAGCTGAGATTTATAAAACTCCTGCTTCCCCAATTCCCTTTTCTTCTCTACCCTCCAGCAGTTTAGAGTAACCACTATTGCTTTTCTTTTGTTCTACCACACTATGTACCTGTTCTTCAGCAACTTAGATGACTTTATCAGAGAACTGTACTGTCCGAGATAGCCAGAAATATCTTCTCTATCTGGACATCTTTACTTACATGTAAAATCAATAAATATTTTATAACAAATATTCCCAGCACAGAAATACATAATCAGTGCATTTGGGAAGTATCCCAAGGAACAACATACAGGCTCATGTATAGTGGCAAGGTCCATACACATATCAGCTCTGTGTCTGTGCTCCCTATGTAGGTCCACAAAATTTCAAAGCCTGTAGAGATGTACATACATAGGTGTACAGGCTGCCAGCACCCCCAGAAATCTATAGATACTGCATTTCATCTCTAAACAAGGACATACATTAATTGCAATTGCACATACCAAGTGTATTTTACCTGCCTTTCTCTCTGTATGTGTTCCCATATATATAAGTTTTCTATATAGCTCCATGCCAAAAACAGAAGAGTATGTTACAAATGCACACACGTGCACACAGAGACAGATACACACATATGTGAGCTTGAATAACTAGGTGAATAGGTGAATATGAACACTAATAGCCATTTATGGCAACAACAATGAAAGCTGTCCCTGGAGCCTGCCTATGGTACAGCAGCCAAAATGATTGAGTATCTACAGGGCACTGCTACAGCAATGGCACTCACATGGGCCTCCTTTTAGAAATGATTAATATTTAACTGACTTTCTGAACTTGGCTTTGTTTTTAGTTATGATTAGATAGCGTGGTGCACAGAGCAGTCCCACTAAGTACCGTGTGGGGTGTCCGAGCAGCTTCCACTCACGCTTCATGAGGAGAGAGACAGAAAGAGAAAAGGAGAGAGAGGGAGAGATATAAGGCAGTAAAAAAATATGCTCAGCTCTGTTTGTATTTGTTTGGAAAGAAAAGGGGGGAAAAGCTGCCTGAGAGGCCAGTGTAATAAGATGCTGTAGCTTTTATGAAAGAGGTGAAATAATTTTAAACACAGACACACAATGAGTTTATTTATTTAGAAACTTGTTAAATAGAGTCTGGGAATTCAAATATTCAATGTTGACATTGTACAGAGCTGGCAGAGAGCCAGGCCCAGCTCTCTGGAGGGACCCAATGGCCACAGCGCCCAGGCCCTCGCCCCTCCCAGCCCACTAAATAGGTAAAAGCCATTAGTTATACCCACAAGCAGTATCTGAATCCGAGTCAAATAATGTTGCCTCAGCCAGCCAACTTCAAAGGCGTGTAAGTGTGTTTGGCTTTTTAGCGCTGGAACTGCAGCAATATGTCACACTTTTGAAAGAGTTTTGTAAACAGTTCCTTCCCCTTTGTAGAAACATTTCTTAAGTTTCTTGTACCCCATGTAAACAGCGTTAATTAACAAGGGTTACATTTTTCATTTACAAGCAGAGCTGTATTAATAATGAGCTCGCTTTTTGGACTGTCCTTTTTCTTTGTGTCTCTTTTTCTCCCCCCACCACTACAGACTTCAGGGAAGCAGCTGGGAGAACCTCGGGGAGCGGGCGAGGGGCTGCTCCGCAAGGGGGGCTCAGCACCACAGCGGCAGTGCTGGCCCAAGCGGCAGAAAGTTCCCAAATTCAATGAAGCCTATTGACCCCGACTAAGAGACGTGGAAGAGAAAGAGAGAATAAGAGAACGAGAGAGAGGCAGAGAGAGAGAGAGGGAAAGAGAGAGAGGGACGGAAGGAAACAGAGCAGGAGAGAGAAAAAGAAAGCAAGAAAGTGAGAGAGAGACAGAGAGAAAAACAGAGAGAAGGAGAGACAGAGAGAGATAGAAAGAGAGAAAGAAAGAAAGAGAAAAGAGAAAAGGAACAAAGAAAAAAGAAAAAGGAAAGAAAAAAGAAAAAAGGAAAGGAAAAAAGAGGAAAGGAAAAAAGAGGAAAGGAAAAAAGAGGAAAGGAAAAAAGAGGAAAGGAAAAAAGAGGAAAGGAAAAAAGAGGAAAGGAAAAAAAGGAAAGGAAAAAAAAGGAAAGGAAAAAAAGGAAAGGAAAAAAAAGGAAAGGAAAAAAAAAAAGGCACACACACGCTCTCCATCCTGAAAAGGGTTAATGAAGTGCCTCGTGAAAATGTGCCCGGCATATAATGGGAACGTCTCGGCCGTCCCCCGGAGCCTCCGGTGCCTGCAGCCCGCCGCTCAGAAGCCCTCCGGGGACAGTGCCGCGCCGGGGATGCCGCCGGGCCGGGCCGGGCCGGGCCGGGCCATGGCGGGCGGGGGCGGCGGGGCCGGGGCTCCGTGCGGAGTCGCCGCGGGGCCGGGCCGAGCGGGCAGCGGCGGGGCCGGGCCGGGCCGGGGCCGTGCGGCGGCGGGGCGGCAGTGCCGAGGCGCGGGGCGAGGTGTCTTCCCTTGCCGGGCTGCGCCGCCTCCCCGCCCCGCGCCTCCGCCGCCGGCAGCACCTTATTCGTCTGCCCCGAACTACGGCGAGCTGCTTTGGCGAAGCGGGCAGCAGGGCTGGGGAGCGTATTTACGCAAAATGCCAACTGCAATAAAGACGTACTAAGGCAGAGGCAATGGTAAAATAACGGCAAATAAACAGCCTCGCTAACAGGGCTGGGAGCCTGGACATGGCAAACATTTCCCTTCTCAAAAACAAATTCCCGGACAGAGTCTTAAACAGGCAAATAAACTTGCCAGCTCTGTTTTTCAATCAAGGCTTTTAAGTACTAGACTGAGGCAAATTACAGGCGCAGGAAAACCTGCTGAAACTTAGGAAAGTGTTATTTTACTATCTCAGATGGTTAGAGGGATCTGGATCTACCTTGGCTGCACTAAATTGCCTGTAAAAAAGTGGTGATAAAGTGTAAAAGTAACAAGTGCCTCCTTATTCACGTGTGTTCCCCTAATCTGATCACCTTCTGTCTCTTTATGAGGCTACTGGGTGGCTCGGGGCTACCCCTAGGCTGGCTGCAGGGATCCGGCAGCGTGCGGGCTTGCGGCGGACCCGTGCTGGGGCGGGGGTTATTCAGGGATACGATTTCATCAGGCGGGCACAAACTCAGCAGAGCAGAAGAGCAGCTGCCCCGGGTGCAGGGGTCCTGCCCCAGCGGAGCTCGGAGCGGGGCCGCCGCACAGGTGCAGCGCGGCTGCGGGCGGCCGGGCCCCGCACGCCGGCCCCGCTCTGCCGCGCCGCCGGGCCGCGCTCCGCACACCGCTCCTCAGCAGCCTGCCTTCCAAAAGTGTGGGAGAGAGAAAGATTTTACCTCGTCTTCTCCCTTATTTTTGCAGCCGAGCATTTAGAAAATTAACTGGCTACTCCCAGCGTGGCTTCTTTTGTTTTTTCTGATTTTTTTTTGGGGGGGAGGGGATCCTTTAAATTATTTTTTCAATTTTACACAGAGGCTAAGAAATTGCGCTCTTCAGGTATTCTCCCTTAATTGCAAGCAAAAAGCTTTCCTGAATACTAGCGAAAAATCACACAATCGGGGCGTTTTTTACTTCACGCACAAAGAAGTAAAAGTGAAATAATAAAAGAATTGCATTTGATCCCAATTTATATGATTTTCCATGTAATAGCGTGAAGGCTACAAAACATTTTCTATTCACAGCCCAGAAAGAACGAATTGAAAAACTGAAAACTTTTCTTGCTGAACGACTAAATTCCAGGGTCGCCTACAACCCTCCTTCCACTTGCCATGAAACTGAGACGCTCTTCAGGGGAAAAGAAACAGTGTTTCAAAATACAAAAATCCCAGCTTTTTAAATATGATTTCCTTTATGAGCGGATTGTAACTGAAGGATTATATAATGCAACGCATCTGTCTGGGGGAAACTGCTGTTGCAGCAGCGAAAGCCAAGACATGCAGCCCAAAGAAGAAACTTTTTTTTTGTGTAAATGGCCAAATCTATCCCTGCAGAGCAGCGGCAGCAAGAGCAGCCTTGCAACGTTATACATGAAAGAAAAGGAAGGGAAAGAAAAGAAATCCTGACGGTTTGGTAGGGGACGTGTCACTCTTTTTACATAATTAGCCCAAAAGTAAGGTTGGCAACCTGGAGATTTAATAACATATTTGTATTCAAATCGCCTTGCGCTGGATTATCCACTTTTAAATCACCTAATCAAATGCAGGTTGTTGCTGTTATTGTTAAGCTTCAAAGAAAAGCTGATGATGATCCAGAGATATTTTGCTTCCCCTTTTCCACGCTGCTCTATTTTTTCCCTTAACAAATAAAGAGTAAATAAGCATCTGCTTTTTACGTCACGCAACTTATGCAACATTTCATCTGACTTTTTTTTTGCCTGCCCATTTTTTCAGTCGAGAATGTAAGCTGCAATCGGCATGAATTTCAAGCGAAGCTTGCCCAGATGTGTCAGTGAAAATAAAGACATCAGCTGCTTTTAAAATAGGACGCGAAAGCTGGCGAAGTTTTGTTGTTGCTTCCCTCTTTTTTAAAAACACTGCTGCAGTTAAAAGCAAAGATCCCTATCATAAAGGAGAAACAGATGGAGTGAGCGTAAGACAAATAATTAAATAAATCGGCATTTGCGTGTCGATGGCTGAGACCTAGCCTAGCAGAATAGAGACCTTTGGGCGGCCAAACTGTATAAAAAGTGCTGGAAAGGCGCCTGAAATTACAACATTTAGATCAACTTTTAACGGGTGACTCCAGCAGGCTGGGAACTGCTCCGCGGTGTCCGGCGGCCCCGCTCCCCCCGGCGCGGCCCCTTCCACGCGTCCACCCGGCGCATCCCGGCGGAGCGGGGCGGCGGCGGGCGGCTCCCGCTGGCCCCGCTGCCCCGCGCCCGGCCCCGCCGCCGGCCCCTCCCGCGGGGGCCGCCCCGGCTCCGCGCTGCGACCGCACCGCTCCGCGCTGCGCTGACAGCGCCTGCGGGGCTGCGCGCTGGGGACCACCAGGGCTCCCCCGTGCACAGCCTCCTTGCAGCACAGCGGGCTCCCCACGCGTGCGCCGCTCCCGTGTCCGCTTTGGCTTGATTTTACCCGGCTACGCATATATAAACATATATATTGTTTTTTAATATTTTTCTGGCACAAGCCGGCAGCCGACCAGCCCTCGAGGCGGGCAGGGCCAGGGGGGTCCCCGCGAGCTCTGCACCGGCAACTTGTTCCCGAGACTCGCCGCCTTCCCCCGCAGCCTGGAGCAGACCTGCCGCTGGCTCCCCCCTCCCCACCCTCCCGTGTGCATGGATGTACACACACACACACATATACACACACACGCACACACACACACACACACACACGGCCCCCAGCCCTTGCAGACAGCCGACAGCGCCCACTATAGGGCCCGGAGCCTCTCGCAACCCCCCCTTCGACCCCCCCCTCCAGCCCCCGGCAGCAGCAGCAACTTCCAGCGCTCGCCACTGAACTTTTCCTCAACTCCTTCCCCACCTCCCGCCGGGCGCCCCGCAGCCCCCAGGCCGGCTCCCGGCGGCCGTGGCCCTCGGCCCCCCGCGCCCGGGATGCTCCGCCGCCCGCCGGGACGGCTCCGGGGCTAAGGCCGGGGCCGGGCCGGGCCGGGGATGCGGCAGGTTGCCTGCGAGCTCCGCGGCGCATCAGACATATCATGCAACATGGCAGAGAGCGAGGGTGAAAAGCCAAGAGAAAGGGGTATTGCACCTACTTGCGGCCAGCTTCCTTGCCCTGCCTTTGGATCGCATGCTGCCAGTCCCGCGGCCGATGCTGGCGGGGGGGCCTTTTTTTTTTTCCTCCTGGAGCTTTTCCTCCTTTTTCGCTCCCCCTCTCCCTCTCTCCTCTCCCTCTCCCGCACACACACTCTCCCTTTCTCTCAATCCCGGCTCGCTATCTCTCCAGCATTGTCAGTTTGGACACCTTCGCACATGCGCACGGGCGGCTCCCCCCCGCTCTTCAACATTTCAGCGCCGCCAAAAAAAGTTTGCAGCGATCCATCACCGCCGGTGGGGACCCTGACAGCCGGCACCGGGGCCGGGCCGCGCCGGGGCCGCCGCGCCTGCTCCCCCGGCGCCGCCCGCCGCCCCGCCGGCGCACGGGGCGCGCTGCGCCAGCGGCCCCTGCCCCGTGCCGCGGGGAGCCGCCACCGAGAGCGCGGCCGCGGCGCGGGGGTGCTGCCGCCGCGGCGGGCAGCGCGCTCCGCGTGCCGGCGCGCCCGCGAGTCTTTACAGCGGGAGAAGTCTCTTTTGCTCCCGCCGTGGCAAGAGTAGGAGAGTGGAATAAATTACGCTTTCTTGCTGGCTTTTTATATAATATTAATGCTGCTCTGGCGTCTTTGCAACATTTAAGTAGTGTATTCTCATCCGGCCGCAATTATCATAGATCTCTGCGTATATATAGACGGGGAGATATAGTTTGATTATGTATGCATATCATTAAATTGTACACTTCTCCAGCGCACCCACTTTCCCCACCTTGAACTCGGCTCAGCTACCACCAGTTGGGCAGAAAAAGTGCTTTTAAAACAGTAACACCGACCGCTCTAATCTGTTTTAATTACAGGGCTTGCCAATCAAAGAGAGAGCGTGCTGAAATTGGGAACTCCTTTAGGGGATGGCTGTGTCCGAGGTATGAATCAATCCAAACTACATATAGATTTTCCTCTGGTACAACCTCCTTGCATTAAACAGTTTTGTTCAATACCTTCCATGCGCTATTTATGTTCCCATTAATATCTGTTGCAAATCCTGCCAGACACCATAAAAGAAAATTACAATCTTTCAGACTCGGTGCTGCGCCAGTACATACACGCTGCTCAACTTTTTGTTTTAATAAAATCCTCAGCATCGCCCCTTCCCCCTCCGCCCGGCTGCCCGTGCTGCGGATCGGGGCCGCCCGCCGCCCCCGCCCGCCCGCCCGTCCCCACGCCAGCCTTCCCCTCACGCCACGCCAAGTGGCCCCGGCACCCCATACGCGAGAAATACGCAGCTCCAGTGCCGTAGGGCAAGGGGACCATTTCTCACACGCTTTCCCCCCCCCCCCAAACATCCAACAGAAAGGCGCAAGTACTCGAACTCGCTCTGCAAAGCCGTCCTGATGCCCGTAATTATTTTTAATTTGCAAATAGGACATTTTTAGGATCACGCAGCTGCTGAGTGACCCCAGCAGTCGAGCAGGGGCTTAGCTAAAACCTCCCGCACCTCGAGCCGGAGGAGAAGGAGGAGAGGAAGGGCAAGACTGTGCCCCGGACACCCACGCTGGACTCAGCCCTGCCCACTGCCCCAAACACCTCATCCCCGTCCCTCTCGCAGATCTGCAGCCCCCGGGGGCGCCCGGCCCGGCCAGCCCCGGCGGTGAGGGGCAGGTGCTGCAGCTGGGCCCCCCTGCCCTGCACTGAGACGGCTGCAGGCGGGCTGGGGTTGCCCCCGACCGGCCGCAGGGCACAGGGTGGCCGCCGGGCACCGCGAGTGGGCGCTGGGGATGCTCGGGGCGGGGGACGGAGACGGCAGGGGGACCCCAGGCTGCCAGGGCTCCCCTTTGAGCGTGGGCATTTTCCGACTCTAAGCTTGCTCTCCTCTCTCACGAAGAGGACATTTCCGTTGGCTTCTTTAAAAGGGTGTCTTCAAAACGTCCTCCCGGAGCGACCTGCGGGCAAATCGAAAACGCTCGGGAACCCTGCAAAGCTTCCCCCCTCTCTCTTTTAAACTAAGCCCCTGGCGAAGCCTCTGCACGGGGAGAGGTGTACTGTCCTAGCTCTGCCGCGGATCCGCAAGTCAAGCCAAGCGGCAGCCCCCCGTACTTTCGATTGCTCTGCAAGCCCACCAGGGCTAACGAGTCCCCTTCCCCGCCAACAGCACACCCGCGCGGAAAGCACGCGTGGGTGCCTCGCGACGGCGGCCGGGCCGCGTCGTGCCGTGACGGCGCAGATGCGGCTTTCCCGGGCGGGCAGCCCTGACCCCGGCAGCGCCTGCCTGTCACCGCCACCTGCCCGCCGTCCCAGCGGCCCCGGGAGCCCCAGCAGGTGCCTCGCCGCCCTCCGGGGCACCCGGCCCCCGCCTCGGGCTGCCTCTCGGCTGCCTCCCGCCGATTTCCTGCCCTCCCGGTAGCCCCGTCCGTCGCACACCGCAGCCTCGCCAAGTTTGTCCCCCTCCCCGAAAGCTCCCTGCGAGACCCCCGGGAAATCCGTTTCATTCCTGCGGGGAGGCTTGTCCGCGTTTCTAGCCCTTAGCTCCCTCCTGGATGGGAAAGCGCTGCTTAGTGAAAGCCGGAACGGTCGGGCGTGCGTGGATGTGTGCTTGTTTTCAGCAGAATCATGGTCAACAAGATTTTTTTTTTTTTTTTGAGGGGAGGAATTAAACCTATTTCTAATTCATGCTGGGAGACCAAAAACACCCCCTCACACACAGGTTTCAATGCATTCTCTATAACAGGAAATTTTCTCTTCCTTGCATTATAATTGAACAAGCCTACTTGGAGAAAAGTTGGAATTCTTCATCGAGGTATTTGTTGTGCTATTGTCTTTGTGCAGTGAACTTTACATCGTGTTATTCAATCTCAATCTATATTCTCCTAGCTACCAGTAAGATTAATTTAATCATTGTAATGCAATTATTAATACTGTTTACCCAACGCTTGATTTCAGGTTTGCTGTTAAGAAATTAAGCTTCTTGCTGGGTGACCAAAAAGCTATGCAGGGATTTCCAGTCTACGTTGAAATGAAACAGTCCTCTTTATTTAGTCTCAGAACTCCAGCTTTCAGCCATGGCTCAATTAGCCAAAATGGAAACAATTTTCATTCATTGCAATAACTCACTGTTCTGCTGATCACTTTCAAAATATACACTTTATTATTATATGCTGACCTCAGTGCCGCGAAGTGGCAAGGCTAGAAAGAGGCAGAGGGATCTCTCCAGCCCCCTTGGGCTGTAATTATTAGAAATTAATTGGGTTCAGGACCCTGGGTAGCATGGGTAAATTAATAGCTTGTCTGGTTGTTTAAATCCGAATTCTCAGTCCACAGGAGAGAAAGGGAGGGAGGCTCACAAACGTGAAATCCAGCCCCAAGAGACAGGAGTTTGCTTGTGCCTGCTGAACACCAGCGCACAGCGTAGCCCGGCGAGGGCTGGGGGAGTGGGGACCCTTGGAGTTTATTTTCCTCCTCATTTTCGCCAATGCATTGTTTTCGGGGAGCTATTTAGGGGTTAAAATAAAAAATAAAGATCCTGTGTACTTGGAGCTGTCGTGCGGGAGTAAAAGTGAAAAGGGAGCCTTAGGCAAAAGGAAATTACTGCAAGCCCGCGTGACCTTTCCGAGAGGTAATCAATCAAGTGATCAACAGGGATATTTATCATTGCTAGATGGGGCTACTTTACAAATGCATAGAAGGGGGAGCACGGATATACACACACACACTCGCACGAAAGTTTGGATAAACCCGATAAACCTGAAGACAAATACGTAGACTTTAATCAGCGGGAAGATTGCGCATTTTCTTTTCTGAGCTCCAGAAGGAAAGGAAGGGAGAAAATCACTCGAAAGTTTCCCGGTAAAAAAATACCTCCTGTACTAGGCGGTCACATGGAAGCTGTCCACTTTGCTTTGCAGTCCTGGGAAAGGCTGGGAACGACAGATGTGATTAAAAAAATCTCAAATACAAGGGAAAATATTAGAGAGAGATTGAGGCTTTGATAAGCAGGGTCGGTGTTTGTTTTTATGTAATATGTTTTTATTTGCTGCCTTGAAACTCGGAGGCTGCGGAGCCCAGCGCTGCCTGTTTCTAGTCGCCGAAACGGTTAACTCCGAAAACAAAACAAAACAAAAAACATGCCCCCTATTATACGAAATCAGCGATCTGGTTCAATTAAACTTGCTCTCCGTAGCATAAAGCATCCACCACAATACAGGCAATGAAAACCAACAATAAAAGCAACATGCATTTTCTGCACAGTTTCCTTCTCCCTTGTAAAACATGCCGTCGTGTAAGCACCACACATTTAATTTTGCTTCCTATAACTTATCGGATTCCGTAACAAACCTATTCTGACCACTTATTTTTTTCTTTTGCACTGTGCTTCACGCCCACGCATGCACAAAGCCTCCCTATTTTCGTGCACTGCTCGCCCTCTTGTCTTTAAACGACTTTAAACCGGGGGAGCAAACGCCGGACTCCCCGGTGCCACCCGGTAACTATTATTCTACCACCCCTTGGAGAGAAGTTGGCAGCTAACAATTGCTGCGCGCCATCAGGGCGCACGCAAGCGGCCGGCCCGGGCTGCGGCTGCAGCGCGGCTCGCTGCGCGCAGAAAGAGCTGGGGTGCTGGGAGGCGCTGCCGGGAGCGCGGCTGCCGCCGCCGCGGCTCGGGCTCTCCCCGGCCCCCGCGCGCCGCTGCGCCGGGCACCGCGGGGCCCCGCGGTCTGCGGCGCCCCCGCGCGGCCGCGACGCGGCAACGCAGGGCCCCCGGGCCCTGGGCCCACCGGCTGGGTAGCAGCCCGCTCGCCCGCTCTCCCCCGGAGCAAGGGCTGCCCCGACAGTGGGTTTCTGCTCTCCCGACTGGGGTTCTGCGGCATCTCTCTTTGGTCACACAGGCCTTTGAGAGGATAGTTAAGACTCACATGTTGACAACTGTCAGGAGCAAGTAAGAAAATTAGCCGAGAGTGAATTTAACGGGACATTATGCATTTATAGTCCAATATAGACACTTGCCAGATAGCAAAACTTGCACTAAGTTTCCAGCAGACCTGGAATTATCATGTCCCTGGCAAGAGCATCCCTGGAGTTAGTAAGAATAGAACACATTCAGAAGTTGAGGTACAAGTACAAAACAGCAGTAAACAATGTGAAATACTTCTCTAGAAATATTTCTCCATGAAAATGGTATAGGATGCCAACCATGAAGTACCTCTGCTGTTTCTGTCCACAGGAAGGGCCTAGATTTCCACTCAGATCAAAAGAAAAACAGGAGAGAAAAATTTACAGGCTAGTGGCTAGATTAAGAGATTGAGGTGGAGATTGTTGTGCTAACTTGGGATACAAGATACATTAACGCAATTTCCCACTTTGTCACAGATTTCCTGGGTTACTTTGTGCGTTGGTCCCTTACTCTCGACTTTCCTCCACCCTTCAGCTACAACAGAGAACCAGTGCCTTGCCGAGACCAAGGGCTGAAGGTGGCTCCCAAGATATCCCAGCAATGCCATGCTGATCCTACTTACATATGTTTCGGTGAAAGCAAACACAAAAAGCCAAGGAGATCTAAACTATACATTTTACTTTTACAGGGAAACCCTAAAACAGTGCAAATCAATAGCAGACTTAGAGACTTCAAAGAGGCAAGGATTTCATCCTTAGGTACAGGATCAGCAAAAGGCTGTCTTGGCTCTTCCTCCAGTCCCGAGAAGAATGCAATGCAGAACCATCCCTGAGTATACAACAGCGCTTGCAAATTAACTAATTGCAACAAAAAATAAATTTCCCAGAGAGGCACAACCAATACCCACAACCAAAGCTCCTTTTGGAAGAGTTAAAGCACTTTTTTGACCAAAACTATCCTAAAGATCGTTCAGGGCTCTTATATCCTCAAGAGGTTATGCCCAACCTGCCCTTCTCTTAAAGGAACAGCAGCGGAGACATAATTGGAAAATTAAAGAGAAGGAGGGGGAAAGTAATTACAGCACACTAGAGAAAAACAAACATGTTCTGAATGTAGACAAAACATTAAACAAAGGGGAATTAATAGCACTGCAAATCAAAAGGGGAAAGTGTCAACAGAGATCAGCAGAAAGTGAACATCCTATTACAAGAGAAAATAGAAATAATCAAAATCACAGAGAAACACAGAAGAGGGAAAGAATTTGAAAAGCAATCTGAAATAAAAATAAAGCAACAAAGTAAATTTTACCTCAGCACTCAACAACAGTTAAAGCTGAAGTATAAAGTTTAAAAAAATGAAGTCCTGCCATGCAGGTAACCATTCAGGTCAGCAGGTAAGAAAAAGCCTCAACCTATTACACACAAGAGCTTTGCAATTTATATCAGCTGGGCCAGGCTGGCTTCCTATATGCAAACTGAGCTAGGCAAAGACTAAAAAAAAGTACAGAAAAGGATTTTTTTTTTTCCTTTTCATCCTAGAACTGAGGTGTTACTCTATTAAAGCTAAAACAATGCTCTGTGCATGGCCCACCCTGGACTCAGACCTGCTGCCACTGCAGCAGATGGGAGCACTGACATTTGCTGGATCTGCCACGACCCCAGTCGTACAGGACACGCAGCCTGTGCACCAGGGCTCTTCCTCCTGCCCTGCAGCCCAGAGAGGCTGTGAGGAGGAGAGCCCAGCACGGGGGGTACAAGTGGCAGCTGTCACTGTTTTCTTAATTCCTGAGAAGAGAGCACCATCAAAGCAGCAGCAACATTAGGAGATCCCAGAATCTATAATGCCTACAATTGGTTAACAAGACTTTATCCCTATATAGGGTAACACTGCTGAGAGGTGCTGCCACTCGCACTCCTTCTCCTCTCGTTTCCCCTTCCTCTCTTGCCTCCCAGAGTGGCTATGCAGAAGGGAGAAACCGGGAGGGAACTCATCAGATCTGGGCTTTGAGAAACTGTTGTCCCCTTTAGGCAATTCTTACAATGAAAATAAATGCAGCAAGTGCTGATCAGCTCTAATGGTTAGTAAAACACTGGCTGTGTAGCACATTTCTTTTGCTAAAGCCACATTCCGAAACAGGCTTGTCCAATGCCTTGAAGTCTGGGGAAACTTTGGTTATTAAGCTGTTTAAAGGAGCTTTAATATGACTAAACAGAAGAAAAATATGCAATGGGGTGATGGTGCAAAATCTTCCAGGTAGTAATTCTGTATTAAATCCAATTTTTGTAGTGAAAATCATGTTTGTGTAGCAAAAGCACGATAACGGCCAAGAATTGTAATCAGGACTGTTTAGTTTCCCTTTGTTACTGCTTTATCTGCTTTCGTTCATAGTATTATCACAAGGTAAAGAGTGGGGTTTTTTTTCTGCTTTTGTTTAAAGGAACCACAAATACAGGTTAACACATCAGCTTTAAAAAAAAATCCACAAATCCATTTTTTCCTTTAAAATATAAGGAACATATTCATATTTCACTCCCATTTCTCTCCTGTACAAAAGCATGGGGTCAGAATTAATGAGTAAAGTATTTGTGTGACGTTTTATATTGTATTGGCATTTATATAGTGCTTTTCACAGGCTTCATGTCAAAATGCTTTACAGGGCAATAAATCATACACCTTTCCTGATGAAATTGTATGTAGGCAATTGGACACCTATTCTGCCCTCAGAAATGTCCCATGTGCAAGACACAGGAACTAAGTGTGATGAAACCTGCAGAGGTGTTTTCAAAAAATGGATTTAGGTCAAACCTCTTCCCCAACCCCCCGCCCCAAATATCCTGCAACATGGTAAAAAGTCTGTAGAGTTCACTTGAGCAGCCGCTGGAAAGATCTAATCTTAACAGGACAAAGCTTCTATTACAGTCTGAATTACTGAACATGCAAATTATATTGTGGATCTTACACCTAACACCACTTTTTTGCCTGTAGATTTAAACAATATGTCCATTTATACTGAAAATAAGGATTTTCAAATTGAGTTTGTTTCCGAAAAATAATGTTCACTCACCAGACTGAACCCAAGCACAGAATTTTAGAACCTAGGCTTCCTGTTAGAGTTCACAAATAATTTTTCTAAAATGAATTTAAAAACGTAACGATGCATTTCTGCACTGCTGTCATTTATTTGCATTTTTCAGATGAAGAATAATGAGGTTCTAAGAACTATAGGACTTATTAAACTGACTCTTTTATACATTTATTAGAGTTCCTACAGCGTTTCCAAAGCCACTTTTGCATAGGAAAAAATGGAAGTACTAAAGTCTTTGGGAGAAAAGACGGTTGGGATTGGTAAAGCTTAAACAATAGTACAGTTCCATTGTTCTTCCTGGGGAAACCACAGTGCTTCACCTAATTAAAAACCTAGAATAAATTTTTGGTTCCATTGAGACTGATGAAAGTTTTGCAGAGTGCCATTCCTGGCAGACCTTACCAGTTATCACTTCAATGCAGTCACCTTCGGACTGCAAAAAGGCGATGGCTTAGCAGCAAATGGAAGTTTCTTGCAGTAGCCCAACACAATTTTAAAACCGTATTTCTACCTCCACTATCTGTAAAATATTTAAAATAACATTCTACACATACTGATTGAAGGTTTGAATGCATTAGTAATCAAGTTAGTTACAATTTATCAGCCAGAAGAGCTGCTAGAATAACTTCTAGATATCTATTAAAAGACATACACACACAAAAACTGTTCTCCAAACAGACTTTTAGATTACTAACTGAAGACCCAAGTAATTCAGAAGTAAAGTAAAAGTAAACAGATAAAAACACATCACTGAGTTCCATTAACTTCCACGGGCTATGTGAAGTTGAGGGTACTTGCATCTTTTCAGAAGCAACTGATATCTTGTAAGATCTGAGTATTGGCTATGCAGATGCCAGATACACTGCCACGTAACTAACTAGCGCTGCTTTTTCCTTCTTCTAAGTATCTTAACTCACAAGAACTCAAATTCACACACTGTTGCTGTGCTCTGATGATAACACAGTATAACTTCATCTCTTGATCCTGTGCCTGTACACAACTTATTTTGCAGTTTAAAGAATGATCTGTAAATAATATACACACACATTCACGGAGATGGATGACAACGATAATTAAAACGGTCTTTTCAGTGGGAGACACTAGGTTAAAGTAGAATTTTAAGAGTAGCAAATGTATTAGAGCTCGTAAATTCTATTCTTTCTGGCAGCAATATATTCGAAGATTAAATTAGACTAAATGTTTGTTACAACAAACAGATTTATGTTAGCATTCAGGATTATGCTCCCAGTCAATGTTTATTATGTTTTCGGTCATATTTATTCTAAAGGTCTATTTTTCCTACTTCCATCATTTTTTGATCAGTTTTGTGTAAACTGGAAGCCTTTTGCTTTTTACTTTACAAACTACTACTGCTTAAAGCTTCTAGCAAGTTAGGGCAATCTAGAATGAGTACTGAGAAAAAGGGAAGGAAAAAGCTGGAATAAATTACTATCTAATCAGATCTATCTCACTACTTCTAAGGTACCTATTATTGTAGTATCAAGGTACCAGGTCTTTGATGGCATGTGATCTTTGATCTTAAATGCGACCGATGATAACATTTTTAATTAAACATTTGATTTGATGCCTGCAGTAGCTAACATTAAAATAGCATCATATAAAGAACAAAAGCTTATGTGTACAGAGAATAGCAAATGGTGGCTAGCTATGGCAGTTTTATTGCAACAAAACACCCCAATCTTCCAGTCCCTGCTGAATTAAAATGACCAGTTTCAAAGTTCAAAGTGCGAGTAAAAGGTGCCTAGAAGACAGTGTTCACTCTACTAATATAAAATATGAAATAAAAAAGTTGTCAGGGAAAATTTGAGGGTTTTGCACAAATTAGCCAGAAAACCTAAAATTTTGGGGGGTTGTTTTGCCATTCAGTAGCTAGCAAATATTCCGGTCTTTTGCAATCCTACATTAAGAGTGTTGTTTGAGACTTTCACATCAGCTGAGATAAACCATTTTCTTTCTTTGTCTTCATTCTCTTTGAAAGGTGCTTTCAAATTATAAAAGGTGTTTTTTGACATCTTTGAAAGGTTTTTTTTTTTTTTGCATAGCATTTATTGCCATCTAAGCACAAATGCATTGAAAAACTATACAACTATATTCATAATTGACTTAATGACTATTTCTAAGAGAATTAAGGAGGAATATATGAGAGCACTGTCATTTCAATTTGTTGAAGACAATACAAAAAAACACGTTCACCAAAACATTACATTTATGCAGGGCATAGCATGTATAGACAACTCTGTTGCAGCTAATGAAAGTTAACTATGTTCAATTCCTTCCACATTAGACAGGAATCACTCCTATGTATGTTATATTCTGCTATGTCTGTTTAGGAGGTAAAGAAACACACCACTGTTGATACCTTTATGCCAGAGATGGAATACCAAAAAATTAGGTATCACCGCTTCAATTACACCTAACACCAACATATTTTATAGTCTCACTGTTTCAGATGAGAGCCCTCTCAAGTGCAGTATTGTGATACTTTACTAAACAGTCTTTTTTCGAGTGTCTTTGGAATATTTTCTAAAATATTCCCATTTGCTTCTCTGCTATATTTTCTTTTGTTTTGTTCTCCTCATCATACTATGAGTGTATTCTAATAGTACAATAAACATCTGCTCAGCAACGTTCTTTCCCCAGCATCTCCCCAGAGGTAGATGCACATGCCATGCAATGTTTTGTAAGATTTAAGTTTTTAACTTTGATACAACCCAACATAAAGATATCACCAGGAGTTCTCTGACAGTTCTGCAGTTTAGAGGAGGAGCCTCTTGGTATCTGCTGCCTGGAAGAAGGCAGAGTATAAATAGTTGTCAACTCACAATCTGAGCTCAAAATCAGCCCTTTCTTTCAATCACTACACAGATACGGACAAAAGAATTATAGCAAGAACACACCTTAAACAACAGGTGTCATGTTTCCGAACAATAGATGACACTTTCATTTGTTTATTTTACAGAAAGTATGGCGTTTCCAACAACTACAATAACTTTAAAAAAGCCCATGCAGCTGAAGGAGACCGAGCAGCTGTGGTGGCATTCATGAACAGATCAACTACAGCGCAGCCATTGCAGCACTCCCATCCAGTCACCAGAGACTCAGCAGCCCAACACCAGTTCAGAACCAGTTCAGGAGACTCTCTGTAATAGTACAGCAATGCTCTATTCTCATTTTGTTTTTGAGCAAGATCAGCCAGTCTCTACAATGGCAGAATCTGGCTGAGGAAGTAATGATAAAACCTATAAAAGAGGCAGGAGAGCAAAGACCCTGTTGTCTTCTCCTTTCTTGTGTTTCCTAAGGTAACTATACTTCAGTCTTACATTTTTCAGGAAAGTCCTTGAGGCTATTTCGCAGCAGCCTTTATGACTGAGATCTCATTAGTCAAGAGCAAAATCTCTGATGCAAGCAAGTCCGTGATGGAGTGACAAGGTACAAAGTTGAAAATTAAAAATAATTTTTCCCATCCCAGAAATATTTTTAAGATTGCAAAAGTGTTCCCATTTGTAACAAGATGAACTTAGAAGGGGAGCTCTCTTTGTTGTTTTTTGTTTGTTTGTTTTAACAAAAGCACAGGAAAAGGAAAAGAGCAATCTAACCACAACTTAAGGCAGAACTAGGGCTCTCCTAGAATGGAAAGTCTTTGGGGGTTAAGTCCTTCTCTTCAGACAGGCAGATCAGGGTTAGAACATACTCCCTCTCAATTCTAGTCTGAAAAAGGTTTTATTACAGAAGTTTCACTGAAACTGGCATGTTCCCACAAAATGTTTCAATGGTGAGAAATAGAGTTCTTGAGTGCAGAGCATTGCCAAAAAATTCACAATGATTTCTAGTCAGTGAGCAAGCAAATCTATTATTATTTTACCACCAGTAGAGTAGGATCTCTCTATCCCAGAGGTGCTGTAAATTCATGCCTCAGCTTATCCCTAGCAACTTGTTTGTACATTCGTGCTATTTGGTACCTGAGACAACACAGGGACCTTTTTGAAAGTATTTGAGTATTTTGCATTGTAAATGCTTATACAAAAATAATCAACAAGGCTAAAGAACACAGACAGAAAACTACATCTTTTCCACCCTGTTAGGGTAATTTACATTATATATATAATTTTTATATATTATATATTTATATATGTGTGTGTGTATATATATATATATATGCATGCAAATACACATACAGTCATGTGTGAAGAGATTTTGGAGATCAATCTTTCACAAATATTTACTGTTTAAACCTACATCTTCTAAAGGAGAAGCGGGATCCAGGTTAGTGTCAAAAGATCACTTTCGATAACTTCCTTCAAAAATAACTTGTGGAAAAGTAGGTAAGCATCCACTTTTAATATCAAATAAAATTCCCTTACAGAAGCAGGGGGAGAAAAATGGAAATTAATCAGACAACTGCTATTACTTGTGGTATCTTAATGCAGTTCATCTCTTCTCCCAATCTTTCTGCTGTATCCCACTTGATTTATCTGTTTTGTTTTTGTTTTTGTTTTGTTTTCCTGTTAAGTAATAAGCTCTAAGTTCCTTTGTATGTTTCTAGCATGCCTAACACAAAGTTGTCTAATCTTTGATAAAGAGATCAATATAATATATTTTTTAAAATATATAATATATTTTAAATATATAATATATATATATTTAATATATATATATAATATATTATAATATATATATAATATATTTTTTTTAAAAAATAGACTGGTACTGAATCACTTGTGCAGCTTATTTTGGTCAATAAATGTCAATTTCTGTTTTGCTGATGCCTTCAGCATCACATTCAACAACACAACGTTCACATACAACATCTCAGCTTGCAGGCTAACTTCTCCGGAGCGTTCAGTAAGAAGTACTACTTGTGCGTGCACGGCAACTCTGTCTCCACCGTGTATAATTACACTGCTTATTATTTGCACAGAAAAGAAGAATTTCCTTTTGATATATTGACACACTTTCACCTGTGGTATTTAGGATTTGCCTCTTTCACATGTTGGGAAAGGCCATAATCCGATTTCTAAAAATGTGAAGTCTTTCTGGAGGAGAAAACCTGAAGAGGAGCTGGCTAACATAACCCAGCTGTCATCATGAATCTGATGAAAGGCTTGCTGGACACCAAAGCAAAGGACAATGTGAGTCCCCATCTCAGCTGAACTTGTTTTAGACCTGTGCAGCTAGATATTTTGGAGCAGGTATACTCTTCTTGACCAAATTTTGAGGCTGTACATTTAAAAAGCCGGGGCACTGAGTCAACACTGTTAGGGACTACTGTTGCCTTTCACATGTTGTGAATACCAGATGCAGTTAAACACGTCATATTATCATCCTCATGCTAAGTTCACACAGGCTACTCATTATTAGATTCAATTCACAATAGCAGTAGTGCTTTGCAGTTAGAATGCACTATTCAGTCCACGCTTACTCCACCTTTTTCCAAATTCCTTTGATTTCCCAAAAAACACAGTTCTTGCTATTATCCTCAACAGAACAAACACTGAAAATGAAAAATGAAAACGGGATCTATACATTACAGACAGAAGGACACCTCCATTGGCTAATCTCAAAGAAAATTCAGCTGAGGGAAAGAAATTCAGCTTTTTCTCTTAACGAATTGTTTAGAAAAAGGTGGCAAGAACATACACCCGATACCCAAATTGCAGAGCACAAGAGTTACTGTTATCAGTCTACCAACGTATATTCTGTTCCCAGACTTATACAATTGAGAGAGCCCTCTCCCAGTGGATGTGGAATCAAACTTTAAAGTTCAAGAAGAGCTTATGTGCTCAAAACAAACTTGCAAGAACTCAAATGCTCTGGACAATTTTTAATTAGTTCTGTCTAGAGACACAGCATTCTGAGAAGCTGTAATGTTATATATATCCTCCTTATGTTTCACTATTTACACTGTGTTATTCTCTGGCTATTTCCCAACCTTATTCATTCACCCTAGAGATCAATTTATGCACCAAAATAAAGTATGATCTTATCTTTGCACTGTACAAAAAAATGAAATAAAGCACAGAGACAAAATTTCTCACGGGAGGCAGGGGTTAAGACATTGGACTGGGTGTCAGAGAAGTGGTGTTCTATTCTTGGCTCTACCACTCACTTGCTGTGGGAGCTTGTAGAGCAAGATACAGAGCAGGAGTGGAGACCGTAGCCAATAAATTCCTCCTCTGCAACTTTTCCTCTTTCATTATGCATGAGAGTGAGTTTTTCCAGCATTCAAGCATATATCCGAAGGGTGGGGAAACATGCTTCAACCAAAACATAGAACTAATAGAGAAAGAAAATGAGTGGAAAACATCAATTACAAAGTTTTCTTGGGAGGCTCCGATGTACTGAAACAGAATCCCTATTCACACAAAGAAGATAGAGGACCAAATTCATCCCCGTCTTCAGTAGGCAAGCCTCCAACCATTGCACTGGACTCACACAAGGACTGTCTTTGGCATACTATACTGCTACTATCTGATCCATTTTCTGTTACAGGCAAATTTTCTGAGACAAGAAACAATAAAGACTCAGGCCAAGGG
This sequence comes from Struthio camelus, assembly GCF_040807025.1. Taxonomy (NCBI): domain Eukaryota; kingdom Metazoa; phylum Chordata; class Aves; order Struthioniformes; family Struthionidae; genus Struthio; species Struthio camelus. The sequence goes on along the minus strand of NC_090950.1, from coordinate 28,152,727 downwards.
CAAGAGATTCTGTTTTTAAAAACAGCAACCTCCCCTTCAGTTTTTAAACCAGCAGTCTGACTTTAAAGAGTAAAAGTAGAATTTATTAGGGCAACTTTGATCCAAAAGCCTTAGCTAAGACTATATCCAAATCTGGAGGAGTAATAAACTGCCTGAATTTAAGAATGATAAATTCTCAAGTCCTACTGGAAGCAGTATTGTCATGCACTTCAATAGGAACAGATTCGGTAGTATTTCTTGCTGTAGATAATATTTGGGATCTACTACACAAAGTTGTAACATTTCTTATCAGTTTGGGAGAACTGAAGAAAAAGTAAGCGTGCAGGTCTTCATTCAGGCATGGCCTGGGCTTTCTGGTACCACCTAAGCCAGCTAATGATTCAAGAGGTAGATTTTTGCAATTGACGTTGCGTGTCTAAAATACTGTATCATGAAACTGATTTAACCTAGTCTTATTTATTTTTAATCATTTTACAATGCAGAGAATCTGCACATCATTCTGCTTTGAACCGTGTTCTACATATTCATTACAGGCATATTCACTTGCTGACAACTTTACAGCCTAATCTGAGCTCTTAGGATGAGAAAAACAGAATACTAACCTAGCTGTAGAATATTTTTCAATATTATCTTTTCCTAAACTTTGTATAAGATACATGGGAATAGCATATGCCTTATTCTAAAATTTTAAGAATAATATGAAATCAAAAACTGATCAATAACTTGACAAAAGAAACTGTTGTCCAGTGCCAGTTCTCAAACACAGGTAACACTGGCTATATTATATAGTAAAATACAATATTTTGGCCGAAAAGGAAGGAACAACTAGTTATTCTGTCACTTCCTCAAAAAAAATCAATTTTTCAGAAACATCTGGTTTGAAAATTAGGCCTATGCAGGGTTCCAGTAAGGCAACCAAATATAGGATGTCTCAAGTCATAAGCGATTTGTTAGAAGTGACTTTAAGTTTCCTTACATTAAAAGTATATGATACCTAATTCCCATTCCTTTTCTCGTGTCATATCTGTATTCCCTTTTATCTCTCAGGGCTTGTAATAAACAGGCCCAGCCAGTTGCTTAGGAGAGAAATGGCTTCTTGATATGTGGGAACAATCCTTCCAATCTCATACTTTCTAAAATTTTCTATATTTTAATTGCTGAAATATCTTATGACCACATAGTCTTTAATATTAATCTTTAATCTATGCACACCTGATATATAATGATTATTTCTTAATAAAATACAATTATAAAAAAATCAAGGCAGCTTCAGAGAATGTGTGACTGAAACCATTAATCTGCCTGAGGGATTATTTCAAGATTTATGTGTTTTAGGCAGTATATAAAACACATAATTTCTTGGGACATTGTCGACAAAGGAGAAATTTTTTTAAAACCTGCTTTTTACCAATTGCATTATCAAATTCAATTTTATTAGTTCGAATCTTCTGTGAAGGATATGATTTTAATAACGCATAAAAGGTTTCCCTAGTAGCTGGCTGTTGGCTTTTACTTGATACTTAATGTAATCTGTAATTACTATAGTAGCTCCTGTGTTGGCTAGTGTGTTAAGGTCACTGGAAGGCTATGCTGTGTTGTGCTTGGTGTACAAGAACATCCTTTTGGTGATTGATGTCTACACCCTATGGAAATATTTTAATTTTGTCCTTGAAACATACCTTAAGAAATGCTGTCAATATATATTCTTCCTTTTCAAGGAGTACACAGTACTTGGGAATCTGTAGACAGCCCAAGATCTGTGTCTTTCTGCCAATGGTAGTTCAATAATTTCTCTTTTAGATTTCAAATTTGGTTCCCAAGTCTTCAAACAATGAACATACCTCTAATTTACTAGAAAAGGCTAGTTTTAAAGGTATGCTTATGATACTAAGATCTCCATGGAAAAAACAGTAATAGCTGGTAAATCACCAATCCAGCTATCAGAATCCAATGAATAGTATGTATCCTTCTCAGTCAAATAAATCACTCAAAATTACTCAGCGTTGCAACCAAGTCCCCTGCCTTGCCTTCATTTGATGTTAATTTGTTACAGTGTCAAGAGTCTAGTCAATCTAAATAGATGTATAGAACAATCATGCAAAGAATAATGGCAGAGGCATTTGTTCTTAATCGTTTATGTTTTGCCTTGCACAGGCTTTAAGATGGAAAACACTTTAAGCTCTCACTATATTTAAGAAACAAAAAAGAACTATTGTAGAACCTGGCTTCAAGAAAGTAAAATTTCACCTTATTAAGTGTTGCTCTCTCTTGCGATAATCTTACTTTAAACTATATTCCTGAACTGGCTGAAATACTTGACCAGAATATGCAATTTAGAAACACAGTTAAAACATGACTTGAGCAGGCTTATGTTACAAGACTGAACTGTACTTTAAATAAGCTTAACATTTTCATACAGTAGCCAGGCCCTGCAGCACAGCAGACTTGCAATCCACTGAGCTGTTTGTGGCTTCGTGTGTCATCTGCTGCAGTGGTATTGCGGAGATAAACTTGAAAATAGAAGCAAACTGCTAGAAATATTCCAGAACTGTGGTATTCCAGAGCTTATTAAAATGGACTTTATACTTACAGGATTTCCATGAAACAGATTGACAACAAAAACAGTGGCCAATATTAATCACAGAATCAGTAATTTAACTATTAGTCCACATCTGCTTGTGATACTCACAGGAGATAAACTAACTTTTTCTCCCGGTGATACAACTTTGTTACATTACAAACGATGTTCCTGAGGGGAAAAAATTAGTATGGAAAGTCTTCTGACTGGAGAATGAAAAATCAACTTGACGGAAAGATGGACAGTTTCTGAAAGCTGATTAATGGGTTAATTTCTCTCTGTACTTCATAGTAATTTCTGTACCACACAACGATTTCCATTTAAAGAGATATTTCAGCTGTGTATTTTTTTCTAATTAATTTGTCAAAAAATGTATTTGATGATGAATTGTGGCATATATAATTAATTCTAAAGAAGATCCTTTATCCGCTAGACCCTGTGCAACGTGCCTTCAGCAAGTTTCTGGTTCTGCCTCTCTAAACCTCATCTTTCTAGGTACTTAAATTAAACACTAAGGAACTGCAATGTACAAAAATGCAATTAACTTTAAATTAAGGTTCTTCGCACATTTCTCATCGTAACATAAGCAGTATAATCATAAATTAAGATAACAATTGCACTAATCCAACAACCATGTTTAGTCCTTAGTCTTCTACTATTGTAAGACTTGGTCAATTCAGCCTAAAAGCCACCTTATGTGTAACAAAGAACAAAGACACCTAACAAACTAAAACATTTCAGAAGCAAAGACTGCACGCTGACACTCAATTATAAGCTTTAGAGAAAGATTCTATAAGCTTATTGCAAATCGTTCACTGCAAGTTTCATGTGCTTTCACAAGGAAGAAAAAAAAAAAATCAGGGACAAGCCTCCAAATGTCATTTACGAGTGTCTGCCATTCGTTTTAATAATTTCAAATTCATAGGTTCTGCTCCCACTGAAAGCAACTAGAACATCAATTTAGCAATAGTCATAGGAATAGAAATTTATAAAAATATTTGATCAGTAACATTTTAGTATTAAAAACATCAGTAAAGAATATGTTATCTTCCCCTCCAGTAAAACAAAAGCAAAAGGCCATCTGAGTTCAGTTCTAAAGATTTTTTTTTTCCAGCATAGAACTTGATGCTTTAGCTTGTTGATTGCCTATTTTCCTTATGAAACTTATTCACGTTCACTAAATGACCCGTTTTTCTGTGAGGGTGGGTGTCCTCATCTCCAACTCTAGCCGACAGTGACTTCATTTTTTTTCTGCATCTCCTAGCTCACATTAACAACGTTGTAGCTACTTCTGGGGACCAGATGCACTTAAAATGTAGAAATGAGTCAAGAGGATTTATTATAATCAATTCATCTTAGCTCTTATGATAACTTTAAATTTCCTATAAGACCAACGCAGATGGAAACTAAACATATTCTTGTTCAAGTCTAATAAAAGAATAGAATGCTTTTAAACATTGCTCTCTAACTGCTAAATGACTACAGCATACAGACCAGCAATCCTATGCCCTTGAACAAGACTTGCAATTGTCTCCACTGAAAATTAATTTTGCTGTACTCATCAGCTCTGTTGCATCATTCTTGTCATCAGAAACTTCAGCAAGCACAAGAAACTGAGTAACAAAATATCTAATATTTCTAGGTCATACATGACCAACTTTGCAGGTTTACTTTTTTAATAAATAAAAACATTCTGAAATCAATATTAATAGAGAAGAAAATTGCTATTCAATAAAGCAGCGAGAACTCCAGTTACCTATAAAGCTACTATAACCCTCAATAATTTCTTGGGAGTGCAATCAAAGGATTACAGCATGCAACTTCAATACTATAAAAAAACAACCAGAATAAAAATAGAAAAAACATAAAACCAGTAATTTTCTGGCGCTCCCGTTAAAAGGAAGGGTTAAATTAATACATGGAAAAGATCCTATCAGCTCTGACTCATATGAGTTATTAATTGAACACCTTCTTGGAAACGTGTAGATAAAGTGGTGTACCTTAGAGAATATGAGATAAGGGTGAAAGGAAAGGGAGAGAAATTTGCAGAGTTTTGCCGGTCATTCCCTTAAGTGTCATGCTAAGCTTGTTCAAAGCTGCCTAGAAGAGCATATTATGAAATTTTAACTAAAGCATTGGCTGATGATGAAGAAGATAAAAACTTCAGGATTATACTTAAACATACTTATCTTTAAACACAGAAGAGGCTGTAATGCCAGCTGAATGATATAAAGCTGTTCTAAAACAAGACAAATGCATACTCCATGTGTTATAAGCAGTTCAAGCCGCTTCCTGTGATGAAAAACATGGACTGTACAGTAGACATACTATAGCTAAGTACAATAGATCCCATGATACAGTTGTTTAAAAGAATATTAGGGCGATGAAAGAAGTGATGGAATTCTGCTCTTTAGGAGGCTCAGAGGCTGAAGGAGAGAGAAAAGGTTTAAGTATGCAGGCTTGGTAAGTTTTCCTGATCTTGAAAATATGCTGCATAGAAGACAGTTTTATGCATGAAGAGCCTGGCCTCTCAGGAAACAATAGAGCTCTACGGGCTTACTGCCTTGGGCAAGAGGAGAAGAGGATAGTACTGCTTAGCACTTTTCATCCATAGATGTCAAAAGAAGGTCAGTATTGTTACCGCCATTTTATAGATGAAGAATCTAAGAAGGTAAAGAGCGCAGAAGGGCACATCTGGAGTCAGCAGCAGACTTGGGACCAACACCCCCTTCATCACCTTATTTCAATCGATTTTATCCTTTCTGCCATGTTTTATTCTCCACAGAGTGCAGTGAACTATCTAACTGAACAATTCAGGTAATAGCAATAGAGTAAAGAGAAACAACTTTATTAAAATACTAATTGTCACACTAAAATATTTCACCACAAAATTTTCATAGCTGCCAATATTCTATCATCAATACACAGAAGTCTGATTATCTTTTCAGTAAAAAAACAGGGAAACGCCAGCCTTTAATCTCATTATCATTGCAAAACAGAATGCTGTCGTACCGCATGAGAACTTCAGTTTGCAGCTGTAAAATTCCCACAAGTCTTGTGACTTGGTTGTAACTTTGTTATAGATGATTACCTTTCTCACTCACGTACTTCCCGCATAAGTTCTTAGGAAGCAAAATATTTATTCCACAAAAGCAAACAGAAAACTTATTTAAATAAGAAACAGGGAACGGGATCTGTCCTATAACAGGTATTGCTAGTATAAAGTATACTACATATTGCTATGTATTAGAGAGGCTAGTATTTGCACAACTAGTTTCAAATTTTACAACATATTTTTAGAAACAAAAATAAATTTCAAGAGCAGCTACAAACACAGAACTCTAACACTCATTTCAGTGGGGTCAAGTTTTCAGACAGATTTGTTAGGGTGAATCCTAAAGTATATGGACAGGAAAAAACATCTTTAATTTGTGTAAATATATATTTTAATTAGTTCCTAAGTCAAATATAAAATGACATTTATAACCGTTCTGAGCAAGCCTGAACAAGAAAACATCGAGCATTGGCAAGACAGAAAAATATAGTTCTTAACCAGCATCTGTTGATCACTTAAGTGTAACTGGAATGCTCATTGAAAATACTTTTCTGTACTTTTTTACATGATGATAATTCATTATAGTGCATTGCTGTGAAGCTTAAATAGCATCCATCAAATTTTTGCATTAAAGTGATTTCTGTAACAATTATTTAAATTGCAAAGGTTGCAAAATCTAATAAAAGTTTACCTGTACTTGGGAAAAAAAAAAATCAAGATTTTTACAAATAATTTCATTTAAAATCCCTGAATATGACTCTACTTACACATTAGATTTTGTAATGGATTGAATTTTACTGTTATGTTTTACAAATGAATGGATATTGCCATCTACTGTTGGAAAAAACACAATCAACCGCAAAAGCACATCCAATAGACCTTCAAAACACAGATACAACACGTAGAAGACTTCATCAAAACTTAAGAAAGCAGCTTGCCACGTTGAAATCTTCAAACTACAATGTTTAACTGAACAAAAAGTAGAAAAAGCCTCTTTACTTCTAAACCATCATCATTTTAGCTGGGAATTCTACTTGAATCCAAATGTTCACAACTGCTCTTTCTGTGCAGATAATATGCAAGACCCTTCCGGCTTAATGACAGCAGTTGGAGTTGAATACGCACAAAGTAACAGATGCAGCTAACTAATAAAGCTTAATTTTAAGATAATAATATGCTCAATTTGCTATTATGTCACCGTTAATGGAAAACTATAAATGGAGGAAGCAAAATTCATCCCCGTGTTTCTAGGCAAAGGCTACATAACATAGAACTCTCACTTAAAGACAGACCTTGCTGGGCAGGATCTGACCCATCAAGCAGGTCAAATTCACTTACCGTGGGACCAAGGACCAGAAGCTGCTATCTGAAGCTGCAGTGTCGCAGGTATGGAGTTGCATTAGGTTGGTCTTTCAGAACTTTTCCTTGGGTAAAACAACTTCCTAGCTCAGGCATGCTGAGCTGAATATGGAGCACTGTGCAAAGAAAAGCACTAAGTCATTACGCAGTTCAATTTTCTTTAGTCCATATTTTAATACTTACAAAGATTTGATAACGTGTCTTTACATAGCTATTTATAAAGAAACAATGTAACATTGAGAAGAGATGCATGCTTCTTCCATTGTCTTTTTGCTGGTAAATATCCTAAGATATGACATCAAAATACATTTTAAAACACATTTTAAAAATACATTTTAAAAGTATCCCTTGTTGAGGCAATCTACAAACAGAATTAGAGTACGTTCTATTAATGTTTGCCAGACCTCTCTGAGGTTAAATTGCCTTTGAATAAAACCATTCTTTACTCTTTGATAATTATTATTTCTCCTTAAGACACTTTTTGTTGTCTCATAAGCAAGGTCAACTTGGACTGTTTTGTCAGACCCAAATGTTGTAGTTCAACTTTAACTCTACTTGCATTGCTCTTACAAAGTCTACGCATACTGTCATCTTTGCAAACAATTTTTTGAAATTTTTTTAGCAGAATTTGCAGTAACTGAAAAAAAATCAGCCTTCTGTTGGTGATTTCAAGTACATAGCAAAGTGTATTTTATGCTTACACACAAGGTCATATCAACATGTGAATCTATATTGATTTGCTTAAGTCTGTGCATCTTTGCAGATAAGACTTTCTTGAACTGATTTAAACCTTTCTTGTTTTGTTTTGCCTGTTTACTGGTGAATCACATACAACCCAGACCACTATGACTGATTTAAAAACAATATAAGAAGGCAAAAACAAGTTGGAAGCAGTTTAATGAAACCAGCTTAAAATAAAATATTGCTGGTTTCATATAGAGCAAGTTCTTCAGAGAGTGGAAGAGCGTTCTTGCTGGCATCTTGCTGGCGTTTGACTGAAGGCACAAAGTGCAAGGCAAAGCCAGGAGCGGAACACAGTTCAAGAGGCGTGCATGCTACACGCTGTCGCAGACGAAATAAAAACATCGCTAAAATCTCATAGTATGAAATGTGCACTGCAAAATATGGTAATCGGGGGAGGAAGGCTCATCCCCTAAAAGTTCCGGAGTCTATCAGTTCTTGAAACACCCTCAGAGGACAGCTACGTGGGTTAAGTGTTATAACATTGCACCTGCAACTATCCTTTCAAGAGCATCGTGAAATTCTATAGAGCAAGTCTTCTAAGGGATTTAATCCATGCTGTGCTACCTTTTTTTCCAAATTCTCCACAGAAGGGAAGTAACTTCCCATGGCGCCAAAGGGACAGACAACTCTAAGGTGTTTAGAAATGTCATGTCATACCAGAGCAAGATGATCGGGCAGCAGAACACAACTCAGTGCATGTATTAGTAGAATACAGCGAGGCCATTTCTTCACGCTCATCCTAAAGAAATAGCTTTCTCATCTTTGGCTGAAGCACTTTCCTTGTACCCAACCTGACACGACAAAGGTCACGCGACTGATCTCAAGCCTTAAGAACACCTGCCTTAGGCTACTCATGTGAGCAGGGCATCCTTCGGAGTTCATCATCTAAACATTTGTTAGAGACTCTCCCGACTTTGGTGTTCATTTTCAGATATCTGACATTTGATAACAAGCCAGCCGCCTGGACATACAATCCTAACATCCAAACTGTCTGAATGTTAGCCCAGAATATGCTCCTCAATAAAGCATTTTCATAACTTCGAGTGTAAGGACTCCTCTTCTCCCAAATGATATTGCCTCTCTCTGTATCACTTAGTGTCACATCTAGCATTGATGATAGACTTCTCAGTGCACATGAGCTTGAAAAAAAACACAACAACAACAAAAGTAACCACTGCTTGCTGCCAATTGAGTTTTGTTTAGAGGAGGACCGTCAAATGCCATTTCTTTGGCATACCAGGGCGGCTGCCACTTGCAAATAGTTGTAAAGTCTAAAGGACAGGACAGGATAGAAAGAAAGAAAAGGAAAAGAGAAAATGCTGACAGCTTCTGTTGCGATTCCTAAAAAGCCAGGGTCATGCTTTGTAGAACCATTTCAGTGAGCAGTAGAGCCAGGAAGGCAGCTGCAGGCTGTTCAAAAAGTAGCAAGGATTCGGATACATTGTCTTCAATAGCGGCTCACCAAGGATACTATACGGAACAAAATTTTCCGTGCTAGCACGAACAAAGAGAAATAGAAGTAAACTAAGTTCTCAGTTTCTAAACGTTTGTTTTCTGATAGGTGAACACGCAGAACATTCTTACCAAAAAAAAGGGGGGGGGGCAAAAAAAACCAACAAAAAAACCCAACCCACAAGGCCACGAGGTGGCACTGGTCAAACACTCGAGAAATCGCCGTGGAGCTGCCCGCGGGTGAGGATCGGGCCCTGTTCCCCAGTCAGCGCTGGCGAGGCTGGGCTGCGCACGGCACGCACGTGTGCCTGCGTTTCTGGTGAATTACCTAAAACTAGTTGATATTGGCTATAGGAGAAGAGAAAACCTTTGACCCACGGGGAGACCGACCGGCAGCGTTAAAGTAAAAGTTTGGTTCCAGCGAGAGGGAGCTTCACTAGGCCACCGCTTGGCGTTACACGTTCACGGCCGTTTGGGTAGCCTACAGCCAGATTCGCTCTGCCCCTGGGCCAAAGGGATCCGGCTGGAGACAAGCCCCAACACTTTCTCTTGCGCCTCCCTCACGGCAGATTTGTCCACACCTCAGCAAAGTATTTATTGCCGATTGCCCGTACTTGGAGCTCGGCGTGTTTCCTCAAGTCCACCTCCAGGCTTCTGGACCCGATGAGCAAAGCTCAGCGTTGCAAAGTTTCCATCCTCGCACGGCTCCCCAGGATAAGATCTGCTGGGCCGCGGCGCCAGCGATGGCGAACCATCCCGCCTGCCTATTTCCTAGCAGGCGGGAAAAGCCGGATCTCTGGCCGACAGCAGCGTCCCAGAGCCCCCGGATCACTGCTTTTTCACCCCGGGGTTCCTCTCTTCCCAGCCCGTGACCCGCTTTCCACGCCCCCCTCTCCATCCCAGAGCAACGGGGTCCCACCGGGCTCCCGACCCCCGCCGCACACCGGGCCGGGCCGGGCCGCGTCGTCTCCCCTCAGGGCGGGGGGGCGCCAACGGCCGCGCCGCGCGGAGGTCCAACGGCCCCAACGGCCGCGCGCGCGCTGGGTGGGAGTTGGGGGGGGAGGAGGGGGCCGGAACGCGGGGTGCCGGGGAGGGAGGAGGGGCGGCCCCCGCCCCCGCGGCGCGCGCGCGCGCGTGTCGGAGCGGCGCCGGCCGCGCGCCCCACGGCTGAGGGGGCCGCGGCGGTGGCCCGGGGGCCGCCGCTCCCGTTTTGCTCTGCTGGCGCCCCGCCGGGGGGGGGCGCGCCCCGCCGCTCCCGGCCGCCGCCCAGGCTGACAGAGACGAGCTCTTCGCGGCGGCAGTGGCGAGAGCCGGCCGACCGCGGCCTCCCCGCGGCGCGGCGGCCGGAGCCTCCCCGGCGCGTCCCCCGGCAGCGGCGGGAGCGGGGCGCCAGGGCGAGTCGCGGCGGCGGCGGAGGAGAGACCCCTCGCTGACGTTTTTTTTGGTCGCTGAACCCCCTTTCCCCCCCCCCCCCCCAAATCACCACTCTTTTCCCCTTCCCTGCTCTCGGTCACCCCTTCCCCTCTGCCCCCCCCTCCACGGTGTGTGTGTGGGGGGGGCGCTACTCCCCTCGTCCGCTGAAAGTCAGCGAGTAAAACAGCGGACGAGCGCGGGGAGCGCGGCGCGAGCCATTTAGGGTTAGAAACGGCGGAGCCCTCCCCGCCCGCCACGCGGGGCGGCGCGCCCCCGCCGCGCCTCTTATAGCCCCGGCGGCCCCGCCCCCCGCCCGCCCATTGGCCGCCAGGCGCCCGCCTCCGCTGCCATTGGCTCCGGCGGGCCGAGGGGGCGGGGAGGCGGCGCGTGGCGGGAGTTTGGAAGGCGCGGGCGTACGCCCCCCGGCCGCGCCACGTGCTGCGGGAGCGCGCCGCGCCGAGCCGCGCCGGCACCGGACCTCCCCCCCACCCACCTCCGGAGGACCCGGCCCCGGCCCCTCCTGCGAAAGGCCCTTCCCGTGTTTAGGATTCGACCCCGGGATTTCCGTGGAAAAGCAAGGAGCTGCAAAGCTACAGGGTTCCCCCCCACACACCCCGCAGGTAAAACGGGCTTACGCTCACATGAAGCCATAGCGTAGCGCGCTCTGTCTTTCTAACCTTAGTTATACGCTGTACAGGCAAAGAACCGCGTTAACAACCTATGTTTTACATGTATTCAAGGTGGTGTATTCTGGGACTCAGAAGGAAGTAACTATGCGGAAAGTCATGATTTTTATTGGGCTTTCAAAAGGCAGGCTACAGGCACAGACGCCCTTGACACTAGTGTCCAGGCAGCTGTAATCTGAGGTTCTTCTCCACAATACGTTCCGTAAAATCCATCCAAAATCACGTGTACTTTAGAAACATTTTCTGTGCACGATGTTAGGCCCCACCTCCCTGTACTCTGCCACGGTAATCCACATTTGCTGAAAGGCACTCAGGGAGGCAAGGATAGAGCCTCCTATCCAAGCCGAAAACTTCCTCTCAGGAGGAGCACTGACTTTCACCTTAACATCACCCGGGACCATGTGGACCATCTCCTTGTTGAAGCGTTCAGCAATTCCAGGGAAGAGGCTGGAACCACCAGAAAGGATGATGTTGGAGTAGAAGTAAGCCCTCAGGCCAACGTCACACTTCGTGATAGAGCTGAAGCAGAGCTTGTCAATCCCTGGTGCCTCTACACCAATGTTATGAGGATAAAAAAGGGCTTCTGGACAACGAAACCTTTGATCCTGAACCTTAACTTCATTGCCATCAGGAAGGTGGTAAGTTTTTTCCACTTCACTAGGTTTCTTAGCCATCTCCTCCTCTAGATTCAGGCACACATAACATAATTTTTCTTTTATGTTTTGTACAAGCTGCTTCCCAGCTGCGGTGTCTAGTGAAGTGCCGCTGTCTCTCAGAAGCTGTGTTAGGTAGTCTGTAAGATCGCGGCCAGCCAGGTCAAGCTGGAGGACACCATGGGGCAAGCAGTAGCCTTCAAAGATTGGCACGCTGTGGGTGACACCGTCACCGGAGTCCACCACGCAGCCCGTGGTGAGTCCCGAAGCGTAGAGCGCGAGCACGGCCTGGATAGACACATAGAGAGCTGGTACGTCAAAGCGCTCAAAGAAGAGCTCGGTCATCTTCTCTCGGTTGACCAGAGGGTTGAGCGGGGCCTCGGTCAGAATCACGGGCTGCTCACTAGGTTGCATCTGCAGGTCATTGTCGTAGACGTTCTTCCACACGGCCTCCATATCCTCCCAGGAGTTGATGATCCCGCGCTCTATTGGGTACCTGCAGGAGTCAAACAAAATAAAAGGGCAGTATTCTTTACTCCAGGCTCCATGGCAACGCTAGCATCTCCCCTTGGGCAAGGCCGTCTCCTGGGGCATGTCCTAGGTGAAGAACACGAAGAAAAAGCACCTTATGTAAGCCCTTTGCATACCTTTCAATTATGCATGTTGCTTTGAGAAAGCACTGGAAAGAGACTTGGCCCTTTCAAAGGTCAGACAGCTTCAGCAGTTGTGAGAGCTGAGATGAGTCAGGACCTCAGAGAAGGTTGCAGTTGTGATGGTACCTAATCAGAACCTTCATTCTTTGAGCGTGGTTGTCAAGCTAAGGCTGAACAGTTTGATATAAATAAATCTTAATTCATTACTTCCTTTACAATCATTAAAATGTAATTCTCAATGACTGCTGAAGACCTTGCAGGAAGAGAACGGTTATTATTAATACTGGGGCAATATGGGATTGGGTGAAGATGTGGCTGCGATGTCAGCCTTTTGGAGCTGGCTGTTACAGCTGTGCACAGAGGATCTCGTGATCGTGGTGAAGTACCGCTGCTGTAACGCCAGGAACACAAGTGCGTTCCCACAGGTGCCTTCCACATGGACCTGAAATATGCTACAAGCATGAAAAGCGTTAGTAAGGATGCTCTTTTGCGGTGCTGATTACATACACATCCCTGTAACCATTAGAAACCTCTGCGTGGGTTAAGATGGGTTAAGAAATCTCGCGGCAGCCGCTGCCAGACTGCCCACCTCCAGCTTTTTTTCCCCTTTCCCTTCCCTGTCACTACCTTCCTCTGGAGCTGTTCTCCCTTTTCTATTTTGTTTCTCTTGGCTTTCCTCACTCCTCCTCCCACTGGCTGGGGTTTGGCTCATGTTTCTCTTTGCAAAGGATGGCAAAGTTAAGCTTCCTTCTCTAGCTCCTTCCAGGATTAGGCATCTCAGCGCCTGGTGTATACGAAAATCCAGGAGGGTGAGTCACTTCCTGCCCTTCCAAACCCTCTCCGCCGCGAGCGGCCTGCCCAGGAGACCCTGGCGGAGGCGAGGTGCTCCCTGTACAGCTCCCGGCTTGCCTACAGCCCATTTCTGCCGCTTTACTACGGTCCTGCCCCGCCAGGCTAGCAGTGCCAAACTACTCCCTTTCTTCTCTTCAGCTGCGGCTGTCTCTCATCTTCCGACTTCTAATAACACCAGCATGTTACAGCCTCTCCCTCCGTGCAGCAGCCTCCCTTGGCTGCCCTACCTGCTTTGTCCTGCCCGTCCTACTGGCTCGCTCCTTCCTTGGCACCAGCTGGAAAACACCCCTATCTTACTCTGCTCTCATTTCCTTGGGCTTTACAGCTCCTCTGGTTGATACCTGAGGGCAAGAATCCCTCTCCTGGCCTGCGCTTCGTTCCCAACGTAGCAGTCCTTCCGGCCTGCCGCCGATCCGTCCTTGGGATGGCCAACCACATTGGTGTAGGTGACCCACGGGTGCTTCTCCCCAGCGACGCCAGCCTTGATCAGGCCCGAGCCGTTGTCTATGACGACGGCAGGAGGCGGATTTGGCATCGCAAGCAGCGGCTTCGACTTGCCTTTCCCTGCTCGGTCCCCAGCAAGAAATGGGGAGGCAGCCAGGCAGCCGCGCGTGTCTGCCCCTCTATTATGACAAAGCCCGCCTAGGCCAGGGACGGTCGCTACGACACCAGCACCCGCCGCTGCTCGGCGCCCGCGCGGCAACGCGCACCCTGAGGCCGTGTCACAAGCGGCAGCCGAAATTCAGACGGTCCCCAAATCCGAGCTCAGGCCGCTAGCAAACTCCATACCCCAAAGAGCTCCTACCACAAAGTCAGTCCCAAAATACTCTGTGGGCTTCTTGCCCAGGGGCTTTAGAACGACATCCATTTTGGTGTGAAATGTCCACTGAGGGTACGGCTTTTCATTTATGGGCATGCTGAAAAAGTAATTAGTGTTTTGGGGAAGATTAAGGCTTTAAAGTTACTCTTTCATACCCGTGGGGATATTTTTGGTGGTAGGACTCTTTCTCACAGTCAGGAATGAAGTTTTTCAGCATGGTTCAAAAAAGGCAGTAGATCCAACTCTTTTATGCGTGCAAATCCTGCCCTCACAAGGCAGTATATAGAGTCTGTCTCCTTGTTTTGTAGGAGAGAATAGGAAAGATGCTGTACGGCTTCCTGTGGAAGCTGCTGTAGCAGCTGTGGAAAGATGCTGAAGCTTCCTGTGCTCCTAAAGACGTGTCCCCAAGAAGATGCTTGCTTTTGCCTGAGACAGTGCCCAGCTGCTTGGTTATAAAGAGACAGAAAGTTGCTTCAAGGCATTTTTGGTTTAAAAAAAAAAAAAAGACGTTAACCGTGATAACATCCAAGCCAAATATCAGTTCTAGCAATTGTTCTGTGCCTGCTTAGGTTCCTAATGTAATTTTAAATGGGCACACCTTTTTTAGCTTCCTATCCAGAACGTGTAGTTTTGTTGGAGTATTCGCGTCCCAGGTGTAGTCATTATTTCTCAACGGATAAAGCTTATTTACATATCTATATTTACACCTGCATATATATTGTCAGTGCACGTTTCTTAAACCTGTAGGGCCTTTTCTAATATCGGAGCGAAAGGCGCTACACATTGCAGGGCACTGGTATTATAAATGCAATCTATTTATTTTCTTCTGAGCATCTTTTCAGCGTGTCTTGCTTTCCCTGCAAGAACGAGCACCGTGTTCTGCTCTTTCTTTAAGCTGGCGTTTTGTGCCGCTGCAGCGGGGCGCGGAGGTTGCTACGCCCGCGCGCAGGACTACGCCGGGAGCGGCTGAGCTGGGCGGCAGCGCCCCGCCGCTCCAAGCGCCGTTTCCGTAGTGTAGTGGTTATCACGTTCGCCTAACACGCGAAAGGTCCCCGGTTCGAAACCGGGCGGAAACACGTCCCGGCGGGCTGCTGTTTTTTTTGTCCCGAAGGTGACGGGCAGCGGCTGCCGCCGTCACGGGTAACCTTAGACTTTAAACAGAACTTAAAAAATAATAATTTTCAATTAGAAGCATGGATACACGAAAATTAAAAGTTCTCAGCACTATTGCCTTAATATTAACGCGGAGATTTAAAATGTTTCAGCTGACAATTTAGTGCGCGTGGCTAGGATGTGTATCAAATAAATGACTTCTAGATCATTTCTGTTGAATCCAAGTTTCAAAGGTCACAGACAAATTAGTTTCCCCGACTGTATCTAACGCTGACTTCTCGATCCCTCCCAAACAGCCGTGCCCTGACGCTCACCCGAACGGGCCCTACGCCCCTCCTTTCGACCGGTGCAATAGTGCCCCCTTCGCGGAGGTTTCACTGGGGGCAAACCAGCCTCCCGGAGCTGGAGTCACTGGTTTTGCGGCGCAGGTGTGTTTTTAACATCGTCTTAGGGTTTTAACTCGGGCTTCGCAGCGCCCCAGCAGGCGCCGGGCGGCCGCCGCGGCGCGACTACAGCTCCCGGCATGCACCGCTCCTCGCCGCCCGCCCACCGCCCCGCGCGCCGCGCCGCGCTGAACCATGGGAACTGTAGTCCGCGGCCTCCCCGCAGGACTGCTCGCAGTCCTGCCTGCAGAGCGGGACGGGTCGCGGGTCGCGGGTCGCGGGTCGCGGGTCGCGGGCCCCGCTCCCGCCGCCGGCGCCGGCGCCGCCCGACTGAGACCGGAAGTCACATCCCGGAAGCGGCGCGCGTGGCGTCATCAGAAAATGGCGGCCTGAGGTGAAGGCGCCGCTTCTCTCCCTCCCCGGTGCGTGTCCAGTGCCGCCGCCTTCCGCGGCCTCGGCCCGGCCCGGCCCCGCGGGCGGCGCGGCGGGACGGGCGGACGGGGACGGGCAGGGCGCTGCGGGCTCCGGGCCGCGGCAGGTCCCGCCGGCGGTGCCCGTGGCCCGGCGCGGCTGTGCGGCGCCGAGGCGGCCCCTTGCTCCGGGCCGGGGCCGCCCTGCTCCCCGCGCTGAGGGGCGGCAGCCGCCGCCGCCCTGCCCTGCCCTGCCCTGCCCGGACGCTGCCTGGCCGCGAGCGGGTGGGTTGGGAAGGCGAAGGTAGCGCTGTCGGGGCAGCGCAAATCTCGCTCGTTAATCAACTTCTTCTCTTTCCTAGACCAGAGCGAGGAGGCGCCAGGACGCTATCAAGATGCAGTACTCTCATCACTGCGAGCACCTGCTAGAGAGGCTGAACAAACAGCGAGAAGCCGGCTTTCTGTGTGACTGCACTGTTGTTATTGGTGAATTCCAGTTCAAAGCGCACAGAAACGTGCTCGCCTCCTTCAGCGAGTACTTCGGTGCGTTTTACAGAGATGCTTCTGACAACAATGTTGTTCTGGATCAGACTCAAGTGAAAGCCGATGGATTCCAAAAACTCCTGGAATTTATTTATACAGGAAATTTAAACCTTGACAGGTAACATACCCTAGTAAAGGGGGGGAAGAAGAAAAGGGAAATGAACTTTGTGTTAAGGTAGTACTGGATTTTTTTTGTCCTTTGTAATAAGTTCTGGAGGAACACCTACTAGTGGACATTGATTAGCAAGTGAAGATCCTCTGATTATATGTTTTAAAATGCATGTGAGTGTTTTTTCAGGTGATAGTTAGCCTGTTCTTTTCAGCTATCCAAAAGAAAAATATGTTGTCTGATATTTTACTGATAGTTTCATTCTCTGTTTGGCTTAGAAGGGATTAAAATCTCCAGTGATCCCTGAGAGAAGGATAAGTGTCTTCTTTCTGAAGTTGGATTATAGGAGTTGATTTCCAAAGCAAATGCACAGGACCGTTATATGCAGTAGAGGCTGAAGTTTGAGAGATAAGGACAGTTGCTATTTTCAGAAATATATATATTTGTTAAAGTTTGCATGATCTGTTATTCAGAATCGTAATCTGCAATTACGGTACCTGAGAGGAATTGGAGAAAAACTATTTTCCTCCTTTACTGTGTTGATGTTGTGCATGCTGTGTTACTTCACATACAGTGAACGTTCTTTGTAGTGCTTTTCTCAGGGAGAAAAAAAGATTATCCATCAGCAGGGAGGTGTCACTACTTAGACGTCCACAGCCAGGTGCTCGCACCCCTTCCTTGATGTCTGCTGTCAAATGCATTTTTAAAGAACTTTGTTGCCATTGATGCCCTAAGCTCATGCTTCATTATTTAAGTACACAGATTCATGTTTTTGTTCAAAATTAGCTACAAGCACGAATAGTAATTGAGCAATGTAAACAGTTATTTCTTAAAGCTATGCTTTGCAAATTAAGTATGAACAGGAGTCTGCAGTGTTCTTGGTGTCTGTCTGGAACTGCATTAGGATAGTTTCTGGATTCCTTCTGACAGCGGCTGAGGGCTCTGAGGCCAGAGGGAGATGAAAGTACTGTTCTCACCCAGGCAAAGCTATTTGACTAAAGATGATACCTGCAGGTCTGCTAATGTGTGTTCCTGCTCTTGTACTATATCCCTTTAGGTGACTGCTGCAGCTGTCTGCAGAATGTGTTGTCTTTTGTGATGG
This sequence comes from Struthio camelus, assembly GCF_040807025.1. Taxonomy (NCBI): domain Eukaryota; kingdom Metazoa; phylum Chordata; class Aves; order Struthioniformes; family Struthionidae; genus Struthio; species Struthio camelus. Next base: position 28,134,802 of record NC_090950.1, on the reverse strand, counting down.
TGGGTGCACGAGTGAAACCACGGGATTTTACTTTGAACTCAGTGCTAGTATTACACAACATTAGTAAAACAGTTATATTCATGCACAAAGAACAGTTGTTCCTGGTTATTTATTATCTGTTTGTTTAACTGCATCCACAGCGGCAGATGTTCAAAGCTGTTAGTGTAGCACTTTGATTACTTTATTGAATTAAAAAGAACCAGACAGTGTAAAAATATTACTTATTCTGCTATATTGTATTATAATGCAACTAAGCATGAAGAAAATGGGAATTTCTGCAGCACTGACAGTGTATCCTTTTTATACTGGTGCTTATAGTTGTATTGTAAAAATAAACTTAAACTTGTATGCTGTTGCAGACGTCTAATTGTTAATATCCTCTGTGGTGTTTCTTCTTTGTTTTTATGTCCTTAAAAATCTATTATATATCATATCATATAAGAGCCTATATCTTAACATGTATTTTTATAGCAATTTGACACAACAGATGGTTGGGTTTTTTGTTTTTTTTGTGTTTTTTTTTTGTAATTTGAGCTGTGCAACTACACTGAATCAACCACATTTTGCATTTAATGTATGCCAAGTAAAATACTTAATTCTAAACTCATGATATTAACTTATCACTGCAGTTTCTTTTAAAGACATTGATTTCTATGAACTTGTGCGGCCCTCTGCTACTGTAACTACTGCCTATGCCCTGAAGGAAGAAAGCTTAAAAGAAAGACAGGAAGAGAGGAGAAAATAGATGGACAAGAAAAAAAGGCAGGAAAGGAAGGCAGATAAGATGAAGAAAGAGAATGAAACATGGAAAAAGAAAACAGGGGTTGAAGGAGCACTAGTGGTAAAAATCTGTTTTATTCACTTTAGTATTGCACATAAGCTAGTTCAAATTTTTATGAATTAAGTATAAACGCAAAAAGTAGGAAGAAACAAAAGAGGAAAAAAGCAGTGAGGCATAGCAAGTCAGCCCAGCTGTGGTGTCGTAACAACCTTCAAGTGGAAGGTTATTCCTAGTGCTGTTACTGTGTTGGGAGCAATTGCTTTCTGTAGTAATGCAGACAAGATTGTTTAGTTTTTCCATTTGTATAATAGATTGATAAAGTGATGTTTACAATTGATCTTCCTTCAAAGTGCTATAAATCCCTAAATTCATTTGTAGCATATGTTAAATGTACGCTACCCTCTTCAGATTTTTTTTTTTTTAACCATTGAGGCCTGTGCTGCAGGAACTGAAAAATACAGGGTAGTAGTTCAAAGAAGGACTTTATGGGTCTTAAGATTGTCTGTGTGCTGTTGATCCAAAGTAAAGACTCTTTGCAAATCATTTTATAAAACAGGATTAATGCTGCTTCAGTGAACAGCTGAGGTGAATACATTGTGAATTACTTAAGATTTTTGGCAGAAAGACTATAGAATAATAACTTTTGTGTTTTATTCTCCACTGTTTTATCCCTTCATACTGTGATTCCTGAGTTCACCACTTTATGATTGGACTTTTAACTTAAAATGCTACAAAAGCTATGTAAATGAAAATAAAATTTTTAGTTCTGGAGACCTGCAGACCCTACTAGACACAGGCCATCAGTTTGGGAGTAGCTGTCTTACTGTAATATAAACACTAGGTTAGATTTTGTTGCCTGTGTCTCATACTTGTGTTTTCAGATAATGTAACTTTTCCATAGCTCTGCTGTCTGTATTTAATATACTTGATAGAGAACAAGTTTTTGCTTTGTCTGGAATATTGTCACACAAGTCTTATTTTCTTGCAGCTGGAATGTTAAAGAAATTCACCAGGCTGCCGACTATCTCAAAGTAGAAGAAGTGGTCACTAAATGCAAGATAAAGATGGAAGACTTTGCTTTTATTGCTAATCCATCTTCTACAGAGACATCTAGTATCACTGGAAACATTGAAATGAATCAGCAGACTTGCCTTCTGACTCTCCGAGATTACAGTAATCGGGAGAAAGCAGATGCTGCTTCTGCAGACTTGGTTCAATCACAAGCAAAGAAAGTAGCTTTAGAAAAGAAATCTGCTCAAACCAAAAAGCGAAAGAAGAATTTCAGCTCCCCCAAAAGCATACAGAATAAATCAGTACAATATCAGAATGATGTGACTGAGAATGCATCCCTTGAAATGTTCTTAGATGCAAATAAGCTGGCCACACAGATAACAGAACAGGCTGCCCAAGGCAATGATAACTCTGAACTACAGTTGTCGTCTGTGGTGGAAAGTGAAACGTTGGCAGCACAAGATATCTTAGTTCAGACTCTTACAGGAAAACAAAAACGGGGAAAGCCTCAGCAAAACTGTGCACTGAAAGAGCATTGTATGTCTAACATAGCCAATGAAAAGAACACTTACCAGCTGGAGGGTGCAGGAGAAGAGCTTGATCAGAAGTACTCCAAAGCTAAACCAGTGTGCAACACGTGTGGAAAGGTCTTCTCAGAAGCCAGTAGCCTCCGTCGACACATGCGAATACACAAAGGAGTGAAACCATATGTGTGTCAACTCTGTGGGAAAGCATTTACACAGTGCAATCAGTTGAAAACACATGTAAGAACTCACACAGGTAAGCTTTTGGCTTTGTCGTTATGTACTGTTGAGATCTGTAAAAACAGCATATGATTACATAACTAAAATGATCTTTATATGCATTTTGACTTTTGCTGTAAAATTTTGTCTGCTACCAGTATGCATATGGGGGGAGTACCTGTATTCTGATAGCATGAACTGTTTTAAAATAGAAAGTGATTTAGTACTGAAAAATGTTAAATACCTAGAGAGGACTTTATTAGTCTAAGCATCTTGGTGTGTGGTTTTTTTTTTTTTTTTTTTTTGGAAAGTCTCAGAAGAGCTGACTGTTCTTTCTCTCTGTAGAGTGATTAAAGGGAATGGAGTATTGCCAGTAGAGCATGAAAGGCTCATTGTGCTTGATACCATAATTTCTATTGCTTTTTTTCCCCTTAACATCAAATGCTAATATATAATTTGGTAACATAGGAAAAAAAAATGCATTTTTGTGACAAGTAGGCAACTTCTCCCATAGGTATCTTTTCAAAAGACAGGGGAAATAGCTAAGTTACTACAGCATTTTGGATTTGAGTTCGTAAAATGTTTAGCTGAAATGTATGATGATGTTACTCTCTTCGTTCAATCTCATTACTAGAAGTTTGTGTGGTATCAAGAGCTACTGGGCAAAGCATGGAAGAAAAGTCAATTATGAGCACTTAAATATTAGGACAACACCTCTGGCTTAAAAAGATTATGAACAGCAAATTGCTGGAGCCCAGGAAGACGCACTGGAGAAGCAGTATGCTTGCTTGTCTTTTCTAATGTTCCTAGAGATTCCTACTGGTGACTTGGTCCTGGGTTAGTTGGGTCTTCAACCTGATCTGGTACAGCTGTTCTTCTGCTGTTGCCTCTGCTGCTGTACTTAACCTAGTGACCAATAGAGGGACATTGTTTACTTATTTTTTTTTTTCCTTTTGTGACTGTTATTCAGATTTCTGAAGTAATAGTGAAAAAGATGAAATTTCATTTCTTTTGCTCTTTTCCCCCTTTGGAAAACCCTGAGCAGAAGTCAGCAGTGGAGCTATATCCAGGAAGCCATGAAGATGTGAAAGAGGTGAAGTAGGAGGTGTTGGGGTACAGCTGCAGGAGAATACCTTGTTCTCCCAGTAGCCAAGGGAGAGGATTGCAAATATACCAGCCAATGACTAACCAAAGATTCATATGCTAAGATGAAGGTTGTGAGCATTATTCAGGGACAGTTTCCTGGCAGGAACATCAGCCACACTTTCTACTTCTGAGGGTGTTATACTTGAAAATTTTGCATGAATAGGTAGGGAATTTTAATGTATTGGTTGCTAGATGACAAATTAGAACTAGTCTAAAATTTTTATTTTTGAAGTGCTTATCTATGCAGTGTACTTCAGGATTGTTGTGTTCTTAGCTTGATTGTGCACTGCCCTAGACATACAAGGATAGGCTCTTTTATATTGTCATCTAAGACTGTGGAGTTGCACAGTCCATTAGATAAGACCACGTTGACCACTAAAAAAAACGTGACTAGTCAGAGAACTCCCTGTAGCATTCTACAGCAGAAGCTAACGGAAAACTTGTGAAAACTAGAGAGTATACTTAAGACTTCTTGCTGCTTAACAGGCAAGAAAAAGCGGGTAATTTACTGGATATTCATCTCAAATATCCATTGTCATGAATGGACATAACCAAAATGTTTGAAAGGGCAGTAGTGGCGTTCCCAAAATAATATTGGGAAAACGGCGCTATTTAAAAAAGGATAATTAATATTTTTATCTCAAAGTAATATGTTCAGAAATGGTCTAGTATGTGCTATGTTCTTGGCAGGTAGCACTTCAGTGGATTGGTTATAGGATGTTACAGGATGTTATTTGTCAGAAGTACTAGAACAGAGACTTGAGCTTTGATCAAGTAAATAGATTGGAAAGCTTTCTTACTAAATCTCACGTACTCTTTGTGTTTGTTTTTTTTTTTCACTAGGGGAGAAGCCATACAAATGTGAACTGTGCGACAAGGGCTTTGCCCAGAAATGCCAGTTAGTGTTCCACAGTCGGATGCATCACGGAGAAGAGAAACCATACAAATGTGATGTGTGCAATCTGCAGTTTGCAACATCAAGCAATCTGAAGATTCATGCCAGGTAGGCAAAAACAGGATCCGGCATATGTTTATTCATAGATTCTTTTAAACAGAGAACAATTCACTCCAGCGTGAGCAGGAGTTACATTCACATAATTTGGTCATTTCTACTCCTTTACTCTCAGGTCTTGTTTTGCATTGCATAATAGGCTATGTATGTCTGTGAACTTCCTCATTAGGGAAGTGATTTGCAGTTTATGAATGTTGCGGCATTCATACTGGTGTCTTTATGGCAGTGACTGGATTTTTGTTTTGATTTTTAATCTCTTTTAACGCTGACAAGGAAAGAGTTCCTTGGCAGGAAGTGAAACAGAACAGGGGTCTCTGTTCGCTGCTGTCTGCATGGGACTCTTTGTATGTTTTGGCAGGAGGACAATTTACGTCCCTTTGTTAAGAATCATCCTTTTATCTTTCAGTATAGCATACTGCAAAACTTGCTGAGTTTGCACGCTGAACGTTACCTGTGCAATGCTTATAGTTCAGTTCATCTGCCACTGAAATCATTGATACTTGAATTGCCAAAGTCAACAGACAGTGAATTTTATTCAGTGAGAAGCTGCTAACTCAAACCTAAACTCCAGGTCATTGGGTTTTTTTAGTTCATGGAACATTAGCACGAGGAACTTGGGGGTTTAAGTACTGATTGAAGCAACGCCACGTTCCTTTAATCACAGGTGTCGTTTCCATGTCTGCCATGAGATCCCTTCCTAATGTGCGCGTTTGTTCACAGGAAGCATAGTGGCGAGAAGCCCTATGTGTGTGACCGGTGTGGTCAGCGGTTTGCTCAGGCCAGCACGCTCACCTACCATGTGCGTCGCCACACAGGGGAGAAACCTTATGTGTGTGACACTTGTGGAAAAGCCTTTGCTGTGTCAAGTTCTCTCATCACCCATTCCCGAAAACATACAGGTAAGGGGAGGCAGAAGACAGAGATACCTGAACAGACCTGATGAGGGAGGACTGGCTGCCTGCAGAGAGGATGGAGATAAGCGATGATCAGGAAAACTGTAGACTAGGATTATCTGCAGTTACCTCTGGTGTTTTCATCCATCAGTTTCTTTCTCAGGTTCTTTCCCTTTGACTTCAGTTTAGGGGCTTTTTTTCCCCATTGGACATTGCCTCTGTTTCATTTTAATTTGTTCTTTGTGTGTTCTGACTTGTAATTGTAATAACAAACTCCTTGTTTCCTTTAGGAGAGAAGCCATATATCTGTGGCATTTGTGGAAAGAGTTTTATTTCCTCTGGAGAGCTCAATAAACATTTTCGGTCCCATACAGGTCAGTTTCCAGACAAGTTGCTTCCTGCAAAATAAGTAATTTTCTACATTCGCTCCATCTTGTGCTGTACTTGAAAATAGTAGAGTCTTTTAATTTATGAATTATGTTAACACAGAGATACAAAGAAACTGCTTGTGATTTGTTTTAAATTGCATTTTTCAGACTAATATCTAACAGCTTAGGTATTGATGTATTATCATGGCTTTACTTCCAACATGAGATTTTTTCTTTTCTATCTTTTTTCAGCAAATGCTTTTAATAACAAATACAGACACAGACAAAATAACTTACAGTTGCAGAGTTATATATTAAAATATAACTTTAAAATCTGTTATCCTAGGTATATAACTGTGTTTTCTTTTGATTTCAATATTATATTCTTCAGTTCTAACTGCCAAACCCCTTTTTTCAGGTGAAAGACCATTTATCTGTGAATTGTGTGGAAATTCTTACACAGACATAAAAAATCTAAAGAAGCACAAAACAAAAGTTCACACAGGTGAGTCCTCTGTGTAAAGCAAGGTTAAGGTATTGTAATGACTGTTTTGTCTTGTTCCATGCTGAATAACTTTTTTTTTTAATTATTATTAAATAGGACTGACATTCAAAAAAAGTATTTTTGGGTAGCTCTAGTGCCAAAAGCATCTGCTTTAGAGACAGCCGAAACTTTTAAAGCACAAAGCATATGCCTTAAAATAGATTCAAGACAAAGCATTTTTCTTGCTATAGGAAACATTTTTTGATCAACAGAGAAGTGGCTTGCTGCTGACAAGAATTTTCCTATGTAAATATGTACTCTCTTGTTCCAGTAAATTGTGAGAGGTTTTCATAGTAAGGCATAGTCTGGATTGTAGATAACTTTTTTTAACCTCTTCCCTAATCTATTTTAGAAGGAATCTGCTTTTACAAGGGTAATAAATGAGATGAACAAGGCATGCTGGTTACAAGAATTTCTTTGCTTCTTGAAGGCCCAAATATTTTTAATGCATCTGTGAAAGATTTTTATTATATATATATACTCAACGTTAATCCAAGTCTGAGCTGGATTAGCAAACACAGAAAACTAGACAGCTGGCAGAATGTTCCCAGCTGTGAATGCTGCCCTAAAAAGACTTTTCAAATACATCTAATTCCTATTCTAGATATCAGATTTTGATTAGGAAGAAACTTGATACGTTACTTGTTTATGGTACAAAGCACAGACATGTTCAGATAATAGAGCCAGCCTCTTTCAACACTGTCTCCGTATGCCTCATTATCTGTCCATCCTTAAGTGTATTAACCATAATTCCCTTGCCTCTGTCATATGGAAAAAGAAATAATAGGTATCTGTGTATGTCTGGACTGGGACAGATGGGGCAAGTTAGGGAGAGAATGGGAAGAGTTGTAGGCAAAGCCAGCTTTGAAGGTCAAAGGCTTTGTGAAGCCCCACGTAGGCAGGCCGCAGTGCAGCGGGAATCCGGCATGCAGAGAGACAGGCAGGGAGCTTGGCGAGTGCCTGGGAGAGCAGGAGAATACAGGCGGGCAGTGAGAGCTGCTGAGCCGCGGTGAGGCGAGTCAGTCCTAATGGAGAGACAGAGGGCAGATAGGAACACTTCACCACTAGAATAACGGGCTTTAGAGAGTGCTTGCAGTGTGTTATTAATATCCTTTGTGGCCTAATCAGAAAGCCCTCCCAAAGCAGTGGTAGACTGCACTCAAACAGGAAGGCTGTTAAGAGTCTGTTTAGACAATCAGATGAAAAGGAATTTGCAGGATTTGCATAGCAACTTTGGAAGGTTTCTTCAGACAGCCTTTTACACCCCAGAGGGATGGTGTCTCTAAAGAAAGTTGTGAGGGGTAGTGAGATGGCACTGCAGTTAAACCAACAAGGCAATCTGATAGTGACTGTGAGAGTCTTGGTGAGATGAACATAATCATTCAAGTGTTTATATTTTGAGTTGGACTTGTTCTTTTTATTCTTCCATGGAAAGACACACTTGTAGCGTTCTTTCATTTCTTTTTCAGTTGTGCTATCTATAGTCAGATTTCTAATTGCAGTTAGCTAATGTTCTCTGAGAGTAAAAATGACTTGTTCTTTCTAATAGTAGTTCTTATATATCTGCAAAGTTTTTCCATACATGAATTGCTGTAAGAGAAATGCTTTGGAAAACTTGATTTGTTTTTTCCTAATAGGATCTGAAACCCCCCCTGATTCCAATACACTTGAGAATTCTTTCAACGAACAAGAATCCATTCAGAGTCAGAGAAGTCCTTTATCAGAGTCTGTAGATGTGAAGCCCTCTGAGATGTCTTTACCACTTCCCCTTCCCATTGGGACTGAAGACCAACAGATGCTGCTTCCTGTGACGGGTAGTCAGTCTCCTTCATCAGAAACATTGCTAAGATCTGCTGTGACTGGATATTCAGAACCTCAATTTATTTTCTTGCAACAGTTGTACTGACACTGCAGTATGGAGCCAACAAGGTAATCTGGTAGTGAACTTGCATACCTTTGGTAAGATGAACATAATCAAACAGTTACGCTTTTTTGAGTTGGACTTGGTTCTTTTTTTCTTCTCTGTAAAGACACTTGTTAGGCATCTCCATTGTGCAGTGCTGCCTTTCATTTCTTGTTGAAATGTGCTAATTTACAATCAAATTTTTAATTGCAGTTAACACTGATTTCCAGGAGACTATTCCTTTCCAGCAAAACCTGCCTTAAGACTTCTCTCTCAAATATGTTAATGCATTTTGGAGATCTCCTCCGGTGTTCCTGCTGATCTGATATGTCGCAATGTCACTTTGGAGCAGACATTTTAAGCCATGTTTATTAGTTTAAGAATATTAGCCCAGACATATAAGGGGGAAAAAATAGTAATTCAAATGTACTAACAAGCTTGTACTCCTGCATTCCAAGGTGATAAAAAGGAGTACGTGATGGAAGGTAGGCCAGTGCTCTGGTGAGGTGCTTGCAAAGAATTACTGCTGTCTGCCAGAAGTAGCTGTCTTCAGTTGAAGTCTGACCAGAGGGAAGGAAAACTTTGGGTAAATGTCCCTGACAAGGCAAGAAAAGGAGGGTTCATTTTTTTCCATAAGTTTGGTAAGTTAAGAGAGAGGTAACCTAATGACATAGGTTCCCAATGGGTATTCTTTCTAAGATGTCTCTCTCTCTCTTTTTTCTTTTTCTTTTTCTTTTTTTTTTTCCTAAGTAAATCCAACATTGTACCTTGTCCCACCTTTTTTTCCACATCCCTAAAATATCCTGTGTTTCGGCACAAATAGCAGCAGCCTTTGCTCAAAAGAAGAGCTGCAACACGAGTGTTGTAGATGAGACAAAAAGATGCACTGACTTAGTTGTGAGGCATGAATCATAGTTTCGTAATAATCATTTCTGTTACAGTAGTGTTTCTTGTAGTGTTAGACAGTAGGTACAAAAGAAGAAATAAATTCTTTCCTTCACTGAGAAAGTACTATTTTAATGCTAAATGAGGGAGCACTAAGAAAGAATACAACAGAGCAGATTGATAAAACTTTGACTGGAAAGATATCTAAGTATAACTGATTTGTTTTAATTGACGTATTTATGAATTGGTTTACCTCTCATGTCACTTATCTGCAGTAACTTCATAAAACTGTTATTTAGCAAGACCCATGTGAAAGTATGTTTTATTACCAGCAATCTGAATTTAAAAGAGCAACACTTTTAGTGTTCTGATAAGGTTGTTAAAGTCTAGCTGACAAAATAGTATTTTTGTACTCCAGTTTTCCAGTTTGTGCCATTAGTAGCATAACGTGAGCATTTAAGTAATCATCAAATAGTAAAGAAACAGTCATACAACAGTACCAACAATACATTTAAAGATATTATTTGTTGGTTAGTTACTTGGTGCTAGCATTTTATTTCCACTGATGCCTTGTGTTCAGACACTGATAAACAGAAGAGCATAGGAAATACCTCTTATCTGAATGTGTTTTACATGGAGTAATAATTAATCTGCACCTTAATTAAATAGTCTTGTGAAAAATTTCATGGAGGATTTCATTTAAATATTTTGTAAATGGTCCCTTGACTCCTAAGCCTGACTGGATTTTTTTTTTTTCCCTCTTCCTGTATGTTGGTACCTGTAAAGTAGTAGACCTTTAACTTTTTTGTGTTGATAGCCTAGGTTGTGGCAAGTGCAGAACTTCTGCTTCTTGATCGTGTTTTATACTTAACATTACTGTTAAAGTCTACTATGCATAACATGAAGTACATCCCTGCTCCCCAGAAATATTCTTATTGCAGGCATCTATAACTGTGTTCACTGAAGCAGATTCTTGCCGTTCCTTTCTGACCTTTATTTGCTTTGCTCATCTGTACTACAACATTTATGAACAGCTGATGTCTTTATAATGCTGGCAAAGGACAATGGATGAAGTTCTCTGATTTTCTGTTAGGCATCCATTCAGGCCCCCTTCCCCCCACCACTTTTTTAAGCTTTTTTTTCTGTTGTTGATGTAATACCTGAAGGATTCCTTTGTCAGCTCCATTTACAACTGAAGAGTCGGAGAGCAGGATCCTGACTCTATGTAACAAAAGTAGCTTGTCCTGAGGTTCCTCATTGCTTTTTCTGTCTGAAAAGATAGTAAAATCTTTGGATAGACATAGCTTCAGTCATGAGTACTGCAAAAAGAACAACATTCTGCGATTAATAAAATTCATATTTAAAAATCAGTGGAAGATGAACTAATGATATGCTGCTGTTACCTGAGGAAAAGTACCTGAAGGTTAACATGTCCAGGATATATGATCACAAGAGAAAATTGGTTCTGGGAAAAAAAATTCACATTCCTACATAGAAAATGCATTCCATAACAATGTTTGTTTGGACTATTTTATATTTCTAAAATTATAGCTTATTACTGTATTCTTAGACTTCAGACTTTTTAAAAAATACAGTGCTTAGATTTATACAGGATCTTGTTTAGATACTTATAACAGTAACACTTGCTTTATTACTCATTTAATTTTCTTTATAGACAAGAAGATAGTCATTATTTTTTACAAGACAATTTTAACCTTTCTTAATAGAATACACAGGCTTGTAGTTTTGTCTTGGAGCAATAATTTAGTGACCTGCACTCTCGAGTCCCCATCTGAGAGTCTTGATTCTTATCCTCATCTTTTGTGAGGATATCTCAGCTGCTGAGGTATGATCTCCTTTAACTGTATTCATTTACTAGAATATAGATTTTAGATATATAATTTGTAGGAGTGTTCAGGCTAGGTGCTGTAGGACCTGAAGAGGCAGGTCTGTACTGTATCTTTTGCTGATAGATGCATGGAAATCAGCTGCATATCTGATTCATAGGCTTAAGGGTTCCACATTCGTTTTGGAGGTACAAGATATAAAACAGTATTGATAATTTGTATGAGGGATTAATAGGGGAAAACACAAAATCATTTCAGGCATACTTCTTCCTGAGACCTACCTGCAAAATGAAGAGGGAGTACGAATAATTCTGGTATCAGTAATTCAGAGAAAATCACGTGATTTCTGTCGGCGAGACCATCGTTTCATACTATCTCAGTCACGTTTGCACTGAAGTCGGTGCAAGTTTTGCCTGAATAGGTTATCTGCCTCTAGAAATTTATGAATTGGCCGTTCTGAAATACTTACGCTATAATAACTCTTTGTTAACTCACTTGCTTCAGAATTTGTGCCTAGATGTAGGCACAGAGCATGGCAACTTTTTTGAGTAATATGTTTGAAGAAATGTTCAAGTATGGACAAGTCCCATGTAAAGGATTCCAGAGCTGTGATCTTGAAGAGGCTATTGATAAAGCCTTACAGAACTAAGTTCAGATAAGAACTAATAACTGATTCTTGGTTAAGTTATTTTTGAAGCATCTTTTATGTATATACAATTTTTCCTCTTATTTGTATATAGCTCAACTCTCAATTTTATAATCCCTTGGGAAGGGAGGGAGTTGTACATATTTAGCTGTAGTGCTTTATGTTACACTTACTTTAATAAACTTGTTTTGTAATTTTCCCTCACCTTGTGTCTGCTGTTTATAACTACAAGGGGTAGCAATCAGAGGAAGAGGGAAGGAGTCTAACATAACCACCACCAAAGTAGCCAGTCACAAGGACACAAGGCAGCCCTTTTCACAGCATACTAAGAGAGCAAGGATTACTGCGTTTTCTTCTTGGCAGAAAAAATACCTGATTCTTCTGAGAAAAGATGTTTTGGGTCTGCTCAATTTAACTTAAACAGGAGCTTTATTCTAAATGCAAATCTAGTGTAATTGCTCTTGAGAATGGTGAAAGGTTAATTCCACCCCCCCCCCACACACACACACACACACCATGGTGGTTTGGAGATTTCTGGGGGTTTTTAACACAGTGCTTTGAAGATGTACCTTTATGCTAAAATAGCTATTAGAGGAATTCCTCTAATATCAGAATGCGTATCTTATTTTCTTTTTAGAAAGTTGCGGTGTTTTACAGAAGGTGGTATTTATGTCTGGTGGCTAGAACACAGAAGGACTCAATGGACCTGGGTTCTACCACTGGTCTACTGGATTGGTCATTTTCTGTCCCCTTTTAAATGGGGCCAAAATACTGCTTTTCTGCAAGGTGCTGTGAGTTCTGGAGGCAGATTCCCTTCCCCCCCCCCCCCCAAAAAAAAAAAAAGGATTATTTTTGCTTTGGCTACTAGAATAACTTATTTGCAAGAACATAGTAGTGGACAATGTACATTAAACACTGTAAATTCTCATTCAAAAGAATCCAAGATGCTTCTTTTAACAGTGTGAGGGCTTGGTTATCAGAGAAAGAAAAGCAATAACGTCCCTGGTATCAGCCTCTTCAAGCAATACAATATTTTACATAATTATCTTAGTTTGCAGGAAGCTGTTTATATAAAATTCAGTAAGAATTACTCTGCAGCCCTTTCTTACAAAGGACTAAGAAAGTAAACTATAACACGTAAGCTATTTTTGTTGATAATATCAATAAAGCAGAATGCTTTCATGGGCCAAACATCTTGCTGTTAAGTAAGCATTCAGGTAGAGTAAAAATATTTCAGAAAAATATGCCAGCACTCTTCAAAGTAGGTGCCATTTATCCTGTGATATTTTGTGTATGACACTGCCATCGTACCTAATCGACTCAAAATAAAACACTGCTGTCGGTGTAGTCCTAGTTCCCTGTTATCACAGCAGTTTGACAGAACAGCTAATACTATTCATAAATGTAATTTAAGACTTAATTTGAGCAATGAAATTAGCCTGGAGTTAATATACAGGACAAGGGAAGGAAAGATACGTAGGAAACTTTTACCTAAGTATAACTCTCATACTGATTTTTCTAGCAAGAAATTCTGTAATCAAAGTCCAGTACTGAGAACACTCTCTCTTTAGAGTATCGAAGAATAATCTGCAATGCTCCAAGAAGCAACACTGGGGGGGAAGGGGGGGGAGATAATCCAGACCCATATTACAGCATACCTACTCTATAATAAAGAATTTAATATAATATAAATAGGTTAAATATTTTATATAAAACAATTTTGATAGCATGCAGATTTTTCTCAAACAATAAGTTCTGTGTATCAACTTTTTTCATTGCACTGTTCTTCCTGTGCAACAACAGTTAAAATCCAGAATAGGGCTCCCACACCTGTGACCCATGGACTTTGTGCTGAACAGGATGATCACAAGTTATGGGTCCCTACACAGGCCACAGACATAATTCATTTCTAGGCTCCTGCTATGCATCCACCTTTTGCAAGTCACATCTGATAAGCTGCTCTGTGAAGAGAACATGAGGACTTCTGCTCCGGAGGGTAAAGTAAGCTTGATTACATCTCATACCTGGCTCTGGCAGGCTGGAAGGTTGAGGGAGCAGAGGGAATCCTTCCTCCCTGTTAACTTGTGCGTAGTAAAACAACTGTTAACTACCCTGCAGGGTCACCTCTAAGTCCCTTAATGACACTGAGAGCTTTTTGGAGCAACAGGATGTGACTAATTTGTGTTCTAAAAGGGGGTAGATGGCTGGGTACAACAGCTGTTAGCACCACCTTGGCCATTTCCCCTGATAAGTGTATCCATTCACCTCCCTGGTTATATGCCACCACTATGGTAATACAGAATCAAAACAGCAGTTACATAGCTGCCTTTTAGATATATTGTTGAAATCACTTTCTTTTTTTCTCTTACTTTGCTCTCCTAGCTCTTCTGCCTGCAAACATATTTAAGGATTAATTTCTTTCTCATTCTTCATAATCATTTTTATCAGGCACATTTAGGAATACAGAAGATTGTACTAGTGAAAGTCTTTGAGCAAACCACGGCTGTCCTATTTGGTCACTTTTTCTGTTTAGGAGCATAGATTTAGTCACTTCTACGAGTATGAGCAGTGTGAGTGGAAAAAGGAAACTGAGTTATTCACAAACTCTTAAAAAGGCTGTATCCAAACCATTAAACGGTTTTTAACTATGATCATGTGCATATGTTGTCTTATTCGTGTGTCAGAGTTGCCACCTGACTACGATAAGAATGTTTTTAAGCAGTTTTCAAGGGATAGGAAAAAAAAAAAAAAAAGGATACCAGCTTTTGTTTGTTTTTCATTTGTAGTACAAGGAAGAACTACAGTCTGCAAGTTAATTAAAATATTTGTGTCAGTAAACTAGGTTCATTAGCTTTAAGTATTAGTAAAAATGTTGACGTGCCTGTGTTATTTTGGCTAAATGCTTAAGTTCAGTTACCATTGTTTAAAAAAGTAAGTCACTTTTGGAAAAACAAAAGCATGTAAACAAGCAAGTAAAAGGTGAGAGAGTATATGGAGCACACTAGAAACAAATGGATTTGCCCAAACCCCCTCAGCTTCAACACAAATCTTGTTCTACAGCATATCTGATTTGCTCTCAAGCAAAGCTGCTGCCCTGCTGCAGTCTTGACCAGAAGTTTTAATCTGTTTGATCTGCCTGGCTGTACTCCAGGCTGTAGAAACACAGTAAGATCACCTGTGGGCCCTCCCAGTTATGTTAAAGCCTGACTGCAGTCTGCAACCAGGCAGGGCAGTGGCAGCTCTTCTCTGCGGCAGCCCTAGCGAAGGGCACCCTTTGGTCGCGATGCTCTGTATGCACAGGCTCTGCTACTGCTCTGAACCAGCCCCACATCTTTTTTGAATAGGAAGCACCTTATACGATCCTAAACTGAGAGAGTCTCCTAAACAGCACTGAGTAGTTCAGCTGCTAAGAGTTAAATCCACCATCTGGGAATGCACTGCTATGGTCTGAACTCTTTATGTGACCTCTGTGGCCAGTGACTGTTTTATTTGCCATTACTGCCAGGAATGCCTAGTGCTACTCTTAGTGTTATGCCATTTTGAAAGTATTTTTCCTCTTAGTGTGTTACTCCAATAAATTCATCTATCACCAGGGAACCCTGGAACTACATCTAATCACAATAAGGCAAAAAGACAGATGTGTGCAATAGAAAGGACTGCAACAAGAGCAATGCGTTTTCATATCAAGAGGCTTTTAATAGACTGGACGTTATTTAGCATCAAATTTTAAGGTCACTGCATACTGGAGACATTTGTTTTGATATTTTAATCACTAATGCCTTTTTCAAATGTTTTTAGATTCCTTCTGGCCTCAGGGCTCTAAAGAAACAACGTGCAGCAAGTTTGACATAGTCTATTTTACTAGAAACAAGATAGGAAAACCTCAAGTATATGTGAGTGCCTCAAACTGCCATCTTACTCACAAGTATTCTGAAACAGCTCCAATTGCAAGACTGGCATTAGCATCTTTGTTCTTCATCTCCCCAAAACTTGGTGTCCAGTAGTAATGCTTCTTGAGGCCATGGGAGACCTCTGCAAGGTGAATGTGTCCATCCACTTCATATGGTTCCACATCTGTACAACTAGGTTTCAAGCGGCCAGTCTGAATTAATTCTGAAAATGCCTGAAATTAATAAAAACAGAGATCCGACATAAAACATCCTACTAGGATGCTCTACCATCCATTTGGACTACATAGAAGACACTAGAAGACAAGACAGGCTAGGCAAGTACTTGGATTGTTCCGGTCTGCTGCTGTCCAGTGAATCTCTGGTCATTAGAGCACCATATTATAATAATAAAGTAGTAAATTAAGGATCTTATTCACTAGTTGGTGTAGTCTTCCCAGTGATTATAATGAATAAATAAAACAGCCCTCTTAGAAGAGTTCAGAAGTGAACGCTTACCATACAGGTGGCTTCATCAAATTTGTTCCCCCAAATGTAAATATATGAAAGCTCCATGTTTGTTTTCATTGCATCTGAAAGAGCTACGAGTCCCTTGCCACTTACATTGTTGCTTGCTACTGATAACCTAATAAACAGAAACAATAATTATGCAAGTAGAGGCCAAAGCATTGAATTCCCATTGTTAGTTTTATATCGTTGTTAATATGCAGCAGGTCAAGTCCTATTATAAAAATCCTTCTCAGGTTGCTAAAAGCAATTTGGCCTATGGAATTATACTATTTCTCAAAACACTTCCTTGACTCACGCAGCAAGGTTATTCACTATTTATTTCTTCAGTGTCAGTGACTTACTGCATGGTGGCCAGGTCTCGTGTTTAGTCTGCTTTGAAGTCCAAGCCTTGGCGCTTACCCAGGTTAAGCTTTGATCTTTGTGAAGTGGCAGTTATTTTTATATTAGTGAACCTGGAAGGCTTTCAGAGGCACCTAGCAGCCACCACCTCCTCAATCTGCTACTTAAAACTAATGGCTTCAGGTAACACCTTTGATCAGCTTTTACAGCCTGCCAGTGCATGGTTTAATGCAGGCTACAAAATATACCCTGATAGAGAGATTATAGCTCTTCTGGGCTCGCCCAGAAGCTAACTTAAACAGAGGATTTTTTCTTAAGCGTTGAAGATCAGAATCAACAAATATAGAGCCTTATCCCTGCATGGGATCTGATTATCTTAAAAAAAAAAAAAAAATCTGAAGACTTGGAGACCTTGGTTTGTTAACCCTTGTGCAGCATGGGGCCTCTATGTTCAGAGTGCAAAAAAACCAAAAAAAAAACCAAAACGCAAAACCAAAAAAACCTCTAAAATCTAATAGCCTCTTTTTTCCCCTCTTAGACTGACTGTGAAAGCTGTGAATCAAGTGTAAAATGGTAGGAACCACTGTAAAACTGATCTAAGATTCAACCAAAAAAAGAAAAAAAACCCTGAAATGTACACACAAGCACATGTCAGACCATGCAGCAATGGATAACAGGACCCAAGATGAGAGAGAAAAAGGAAATAACATCAGTTATGAATAGGACTGGCAGTAAGGGAAGGTGAACACAAGGCCTTAGCACATTGGACTGAATGACATTTCTTGGCATAGTATTTTACTGGCAGTGCTTTAGCAAAGCCCGTTGTTTTAGCAAGCAAAGCTGCAGGGGACTTGCTTCAATTACCCAAAGACAGGCCTCCTGTGCCATTTGAAATGCATTAGTGTGTCCCGTCAAGGTCACCAGCTGCAGGTCTCCAGTAGAACCTGTGGCATACTCACCAGCACCCTTTGGACATCCCATATGCCTTAGGATGTTTCAAATGGCACAAGACACCTATGCTAAGGCAAATGAACCCCTCTCAATCTGTTTCTCACGCTCATTTTTCCCTTCTCAGTTAGACCAAAAGGTTTTGAACTTTTTGTTTGACTTCTCTATTTTGATCAGTAACATCCAAGCACTCAGTTTTGATGTCCGTTCAGTCACTGCCAAGTGTGAGTTTCTTATGGGCTCAGGGGTTACTCCTGCAGTTTCTGGGGAAGTTAAATACTAACGCTTGAAGGGTCCTGTTGCACAAAGCCAAGGCTTCACTCAGGTAGATAGCTCCATCATCTTCTATTCGGTTTGAATTGAGATCTAGGATTTGCAGGGTTTGGTTCCGTTTTAGTAGTTCTCCCAAAAACTTCACGTCATCACGAGTTATTTTATTACTAAAAGAGATGCACAGATTTTTTTTTTTTTTTTAAAGGGGATCCTAAGAAAGTAAGTGGCTAATGTTAATCAGGTCTATGTCATGTAATCACTCTTACCAGCTAAGATCAAGATATCTCAGGCTGCAGTTTTCATACAATGCCTCACATAGTCGCTCTACACCAAAGTTTTTCATTTCATGTTTGCACAAATGCAGTTCCACAAGAGAAGAGGTTCTTTTCAACATCAGAGCTATATGAACTGTGCTCTCTTCCTAAAAAGATACACTCAGTTTTATTAAACTCAACTTAGAGATAAGATCTGGTCTTGCTTCAGTAAAAGGAAGATACACAACTAACAGCAGGATTTGGTCATTAGTAGTGTTCTGTTACATTACTACAGCCATCTTAAAGATAGCCAGGAAACATTGTGATAAAGACACTGGAGGGGGAAAAAAAAAAAAAAAAGTGAAAAATACCAAAAAGATATTTGCAGATTTACAGTACTATGCATCCCTGCAAATATCAGGAGCATCAGTATTTCCAGTCGTTGCTCTTACAAAACTGTTTGAGTAAGCCTTCACTAACATTAGAAATATTTTGTCATGACACATTTACATGACTCCATTCAAAGCAACAGAATCAACTATAGGAAAAAATACGTCCTGTCACTGTAAGACATAGTAAGTTCATTTTGAAGTTGCCGCATTTAGCTAAGATAATAATTGAATTCTGAGTCAAAAATAAGGCAACAACCCATAGGCCTCAGGCAAGTGGTAAGAGTTGAAGGCGGAACTAACGGCCGGGGGAAGTCTCCCACAAATGACTGGCCAATATTTTCAATAGCAATAGTTTAAATTGACTTCCAAAACAGGGCTTAGTTAGATCAAACCCTGCCTTAGTAGAAACAAAACAACTGAAATTTGTTGAACTGTTAAAATCACTTTCAGGATATAGAAAGATCTGGCCTTCATGACCGTTTAATTACTTCATCCTGCCATCAGCAAAATACTGTGTATCTCATGAACACCTGAAAACTGCAAGTCTGGTGAAACCATCTCCACAACCAGCTCTGCAGCCAAGACTTCAGCAGGAGCCCTGATGCACAGAAGCTGCGTGACTTGTGGAGCTCTAGCTGAAACTCTTCAACATCTCTTGCATGCATGTACACATCTAATGGCCTGCAGTGCAGCCCCCAGCAACCACTGCCTTGCAGTTTCCTTTTTTAAGTGCTTGATTATTTTGGAGAGTTTTTAATCTTTGTTTTGTACGGCAAATGCATCATAGCTTTTGTATTAATCAGTTCATTAAAATTTTCAGTAAATCACCTGCTACATTCATGCTTTGAGTTCACATGATGAAACAACAAAAGCAAACAGCACACTGAATACGGCATGCTGTTAAAGTATGCCTTTCTCCTTTAGGCTGTGGGATCTCACAATTACCCTTGCATCACACAGCTCAAATAAACAGCAGTCTTGTTCTTCCCTTCATCTCCTGCTAAACAGCGTTTCTCCCTCCGTCTGCTGAACGTTGTATAAACTCTCCATGCTAGAAAAGTAGGAATACTGAGTTCATTAATATCAAGCCATCTTCGTTAGCTCATTATTTGACAAATGCATGTGTATGAAGAAAGAAAGAAAGAAAGAAAGAAAAGTTACCCTTCAGTTACACTGAAGCAGCCTATGAGCACTCACGACTTGAGGCAGAAGGAGAAAAAGAATGTTCCTGCAACCACTTACGTCACTTTGTAAGGAAGCCCGTAGTCAGGTAGTCCAGAAGTGCATAAATATATCAGTATTTACTGCATTTACGCATCTCTCCGACTGAGCTGACGCTGCAGTCTGCTTACGTACCTCTTGGCTGTACAGCAAAGGACGGTTCAGGTTTATTGCTTTAACTGATTTGTTCTGAGTCAGGACTGTTGCTATCGCTATTAAACTCTGTGTACCCTGAAAATGAAAATAAACTCTTTAGAGAAACCCATCCCATCCCATATAGCTCAAACTACAAAATTATCACGACTTCTTAGAACTGATTGTCAAATGAGGTCAGATCAGAAATACTATTACTTCTCCCTCCACGTACCTTGGAGAGATGTGAGTGCACTAGCAAGTGCTTACAGACACATAACGTACCTTCTGATAATACCAGTCTCTATGGAATAACAGAGCAGAATCAGACTGAGAGCTACAAACGACTGGCAGCTTTGGCAACTCAGAGAAGAAAAAGCAAGAATGATGCATCTCAAAGAGATATTTGTTCATTTAAATTTGATCATGTAGTTTGGTTTTCCTGATTTATGATGCAAAATCAGGAGGTCTGAGGTCTTTGGTAACAGTTTTGGCTAACTTTCGTCCGTTATGTAAATTCATATTAAATGTGAATTAATGCAGTGCAGAGATTCTAGGATACAGGCAAATCCTGACTTTTTTTTTTTAATTTCCTTCTATTTTGTTTACCAACTTATGTTACTTTACAAATACGCTTATCTACACCTGAAGCTATTTTACTTTAAATCAACTATCTATCAGCTCCCTACCAAGTATAACCATGTTATGCTTTCAAATACATCTTAGCTGCACTGACTACATTTTCCTTGTTTATGTATTTGGAAAACCCTTCATAGTTTCTAAAAGATACTTCCCATCCCAGTTTGGCAGAAAATTCTGTAATTCCTGGAAACTAATGTTTATTATAAAGTTTTAATCTAATGCCAGGTCTCTCCCTGCTTCCAGGTTATAGTCACAACATCTAGGTTACAGTCAAACTTACTCCTCCTGCCTAACTTTGTTATCTCCCCAACAGATGAATAGCTCCCCAATAGATGAATAAGAAGACTGAGTGCCCCATCTTAATTTCACTTCTAGATTGGTTAGAGCATTCTCCTGCAAGGCAAGAAACACGATCTAACTCTCTCAGGCAAGGAAAAGAACCACTTTTGCCTTCCAGCCCCCTCTGAGGCTACTACACAAGGAGAAACCTCCATCAAGCAGGTGTCTGTGCCTCAGGTCAGGAGACAGTTCAGAGCTGCAAATGCAACCTGATGCCTTAACCCCAAGTGAATTTTTAAAACCCTCCACGGACTTTTACTGGCTAGAGCAGGAAACTCCCTGCTCAGCACGTGCACCCATTCCTACCTTTCCCCACGCAGTGTAGAGGGAGTCTCAGCACCTGACTCAGGCAGGTGGCAGGTCATCTAAAATCAAATTAGGTACCATTATCCTCAATTCAGCACTGCTGTGCCTACATCCTTTGTGGACTGAGCTCTGATATGAACAACAGAGCTATGGGAAGGAATAACTTCCAGGCTTTGTAGCACTGCACAGTTCACAAAAGAGCCATCATAAAAAGAACTATTCATAAAAGTCCCTTCTTCAATGTGAACTACACAGGATTTAGACAGCATAGCAAATAGGAACAGCAGAAACAAACCTTGCAAAACATGAAAGCCAAGCACCTGAACTCTCAGGGACATAGCAGTCCTAATATATCATAAAATGTGATCTCACAGGTGCTCTATGAAACATGCCTTTCCAAGTATGCACTGCAACATTACATTTTGCGATAGCTGGAGGTAACACAGTACATGAAGTAAGTGGCAACAGATGGCATATCCCCCTAATTAAGCACTGCCAGTCCTTTGTAATACCCTCGAAATACTATTAGTTTTATGTCACTGCCGATAATTTTACTGGTTACTCACCAGATCACAGTCTCCAAGATCTAACTTCTCTAAGACTGAATTAATTTGCAGCATTGAAGCAAAGAACATCCCACCTTTGTTTCCTATTTTGTTTCCAGTCATTCTCAAGTATAGAAGTGTTTCATTCCTCTAGACAAAATAAATAAAAAGAACTCAATTCCTTTGAAATGGCCTGAACAACAACACTGTACTTTTTCCTATGAATCCTGCTAGCTGTCACACAAAGAAAAAACATCCCTGTAGAATAATAGTGTCTAGCTGATAACACTGAGCAAGCACTTGGCTCAGGGTCCCCACAGTGGAATCTAAAGCATGACAGTCTGGATGGAAAACCTGATGATTTGAGAACTTTTGTTTCTCTGATGTAAGTTCCCAAATTTCAGACTCATGAAAATATTCCAGGGAGAAATTTATGCTGAAATTGGCAGCTGAAATGCAAATTAGACCAAAATTGATTTAAATCAATTATGTGTATTTTGTACAAAAATATAATTTGTTTTTAAGAAACTAGGAGTTTGCTTTATTTTTCAGAGGCTTTTAAAGCACATGGCCCATCAAAGTTCAGTGAAGCCATTTCACTTCAGTCGTTTTGACAGTAGTACTTCCTGGCAGACAGTCAAGCCAGGGTATAAGTCTTTGCAGAACTGAAGTCTTCACTGGCAAAATAAAATTCTGCCCTGGAAGGTCTAGAAAAGTCAACATCTTTTTTTCTCCCTCCATAGAACTTCAGAGGACATCAAATATCTCATTTGGTGGATCAAGCTCTAAGTGCCATGCGCAGTAGTTTTGTATTTGTAATTCCTCAGTACCCCTGTACTCACTCGTTACTAGAGATTACAATTGATTAAATAAGAGATTACAAAATGCACAGTCCTGTGAGCAGCAGAACTAATGAAGCCTGGTTTCCTCTGGCTTTGTATGTGTCCTACATGTCTGCAGTACCCCCTCTCCCTGTTGTACCTTAGGCATCACCTCTTTCTCTCTGCCTCCTTCACCCGCGGATCCCACCTGAGCTGGCTCAGCTACAGGTGCCACCCAGCTGCTGAGCAAACCCAGGAAACACTGCTGCAGAAATGCACAAACAGTGCTGGGGGCTGCATGCAAACCCAGTGCGGTACGATCCTCTCGTAGAACCTGAGCGTTTTGGAGACTTGTCAGATTCAGCTGAAATTAGCTCAGGGTTCAAAGATCACGAAGGAGGAAGAAAGAGCTCACGCGAGTCATTTCACAAACACTGCAAGCCTTACACACAAGCCTCATTTCCTTAGGAAACCAGACTAAAAATAATAAACATGTTTTTATACTGCTACTGTGATACAAAATTTTGAAAACATGTCTCAGACATCTTGAATCAAGGCAAGTATTGACATCAGTTTCTCAAAGGGAAAAACCCATAGCATTATTGCCCAGCAGTGAGTTTTAGATCAGAAATAGGAAAGAAAAAGCAGCTTGAGCTACTGGAAATTGCGGCTGCTGAGGAAATATTTCACTTTGATGAATAAAACAGTCTCAGAATTTTCACATAGAAAAATCCAGCTATGTGATAGTTGTGATCATTAAATACTAATAGCAACAGAGGGCAACTTTCTCTTCGTCTGAAATCTGATTTCTAAAGTCCTCCTTGGGAAAACAAGTAATCACATTCTGCGAATTTCTGTGTTACAGCAATAGACTGAAGACAGAGTGACATTTCAAGTCAATTTTGATGTTGGCAGGACAGCTAGTACTGTTAATCAAAAGTAAAAATATCCAACTAGATGCCATTGTCTAGATCTCCCAGAGTACAGACTAATACTCGCCTGGAGCGCTCTCGCTATCAGCTCTGCTCCGCTTGTGCCGATATCATTAAACATCAGGTTAAGGTAGCGCAGAGTTGAGTTTTCCTTAGGAACACACAGTGGGGAAAGCAATGAGTTTTTTTTTTTTTCCAGAGAATGTCTGCAGTTTTCAAAAAGGAGATGCATTACACACACGCTTACAGCCTCTGCTTTTCAGGCAGCCCCTGATGTGGGGAAGTGGTTAAAGTATAACAAAGTACATCAGATGATGAGGGGGAGACAGAAAAACACGTAGGTTGTAGGTCCTCATAGGGCTTACCATCAGTACCTGGCTCAGAATAGCCACCTAGGTACAAACATTAACAAATTAGGCAGGTGGTCAAGCCCAGGTGCAAATCTTTAGGCATTTTGTGAACTTTTGTGAATCTAAAGCAAAGGCACAACTTGACCCTACCATCACATCCTTTGCTGAACTGAACTGTAAGCCTAAAAGCCTCCCCTGGGGAACTGTAAGCCTCCCCTGTTTATTCCACCTTTCTCTCCTCATGATACACTAGACAAACGCCAAACTACTGCCTCTTTTGCTACCAATACATGGAAAGAAATTACAAATTTCCCCAGAGAACGCAATGTGAGATTCTAGTGGGATGGATTTGGATGCGAAAGTCAAAATTAACGTCATTTTGCCAAAACAATACATTCTTGTCTCAAATACACCACAGAAAAATATTATCATAGCCAAATGAATCACAGGTCAATGACAGATGACATCATTTTGGCACCTGAAGGAATTCTGCCATGTGCTTTGCTCCATCATCAGTTAACACATTATAACGAAGGTCCAACCCTGAAAAAGATGAAGAATATGACAAACGCGTATCTACAACTAATTATCTCTAAGCAAAAAGAAATAACGATGAATTAGGGCTGAAAACAAGATGGCTTAATTTTTTTCATATATGCTTGAAATTACCGTGCTAATATGAGAAAACATACCTGTGACAAATACAGTATTTTGTAAGGTGGCAGCAAGAGCTTGAAGATCTTCATCTGTAACTCTCTGCACTGGCACTAAACGGTTATTTCCAGCTATTCTTAATGTGATCCCTTTTGTCCATCTGTTGTAACATAAAAACGTAAGGACCTCAGGAGAAGGAAAATCATACAGAAAAATGAATTCTCTCTCTAGATAAGAAGTCTATCCACGCTTGCCCTCACTGGCATGTTTCTCAGAACTGCATGCAGCTAACTTTGGTAGCACTGTGACAGACAACATGATTCAGGCTGTACATCAGCACTGTCCATTTGGATATGCTGAAGCCTCGATAGCTGCAAGACCACACTTAGCACGTGTGCACAGGAAGTAGGAAGAAGCATGATGAGGAGAGAACAGATGGAAGAAGAGCAGACTACCCTAGGAGCTTTCTCATTATGTCCTTTTCACTTGTTCCCTTTCATTTATTTACTCTATCCTGCCATCAGGACCAAAAACTACACAATTGTTTCCTTAAACCATCTTTCCTCAGGTTCTCTCTCCAGAGAACAACCGGCTTTGAGCCCAAGACCATCTATGAGAGGAAGCCCTATTTAGCCATATAACGAGATACGGTTTGGGTGGTTAATACCTTGTCAGGATTCAGAGACAGTTCAGGGAAGCATTACCAGCTGCAAGCTAACAGGATGCAGCTGGGGCTTTTTAAACAGGAGCGAGACAGAAGGAAGGGAGTTAGGATGATTAGACACTGAGTTTGGCTTCTCTAAGGGACATAAAGGCACCATCCTGTAGGTTTTTCACTTTGATTTTACTGCTTGTAAAGCTGCCTAGAAAGGATATATAGCTAAAAGTTTCTGCCAAGATGATGTCAAGATGAGTTAAATGAGAACTTCTGCAGTAAGAGCTAAGCATGATTTGTGTTCAGGCCTGAAACTGCATGAACTTTCTCATTGTTCTATTTGTGGTCCTGCTATCTTGCTGAAGGCTTTCAGAAGCATCTGAAACATGCTGTGTGTTATTTCCTTACATTTTATCATTTTTATCAGCTTCTTGAAGCATGTAAGCAATGAAGGGGTTTTCAGGCTGGCTCAACTTTTGGCAGGCCTGCAAGTACTGCTGGTGAAGATCTGGAAGAACTGACATGACCTGCTTGAAAACAAAACAAACTGTTATTGCCTGTATCGTTATGGTAGCTTAGCAACATCTCTAAGGACCCAAACTCTGTTGTGGCAGGTGCTGCATAACAATAAAAAATGGGTTGGTCCTAAAAGAGTTATACTTCTCGGTATATAACAGAAAAACAACAGATACAGCAGATAGATGGAGAAAGCATGAGAACAAAATGTAGACTTACGTATATATTTCTGATTTGCCATCACATAGAATCTGAGCCTAATACAAAATTAATATTCACAGAGACAGATTTTTCTTCCCTGTAAAAAGCTAACTCAGTGCATGCTGTGGCTGAGTAGGTCAGTACGAACAGAGGAAGGAAGGGGGGAAGCTTTGGAGTCAGGCTCAGCTTCGCTGAGACCTGCAGAGCAGCGAATCCTGCAGCAGCCAAGGGCCTCCCCTCCGCCTTGCAATATGAAAGCTGCAACCCTGAAGGGGAGCTGGCATACGAACAGCAGCTAAAGCAGAGGGTTTTGGCAGGACGTACCCCTCCGCCTGCGTGTGCTGCTCGAGCAGCGGATGGCACCGGGCAGTGCGTCGCCACGCCAACAGGTCACATCCACACGAGCTCCTAGTAAATACTAGGGTGGGATGTTCGGGCACAAAGACACAAACGCACGAGTCACTGACAAAACTGGAACAAGGAGCGGAAGTGGCTGGCCGTCTGTAAGCAGAGAAAGCGCACTTACGTCCGTTGCTAGGCCCTCCAAAACCAGGAATGAGATCCGAGACTGCGAGCCGCCTTGTCGAGTCCAGCAGCGAGCAAAGCCCTGTCCCGTTGACCACTTGCTCCCCTAGTGACGGAAACAGTTTGGGTCTGCGAACTTTATGGATGCATATAAGCTACAACCAATTCTTAAACAACCCCCTCCCCATATAAACCCAAGCTCTGTCTGGCAAGAAAAGAGAGGAGCTCTGCCCCTGCCAGCTCGGCCGAACTGCTTCGAGCTTAACATCCGATCTCAGAGCTGATCTCCACAAACTCTGGGAGGACATTGCAGCCCCGTCTTTCACGAGGACGAAGGGGTCGAGCTGAGCGCGGAGGGAGCGGGGCGCAGCAGCACGACAGCCGAGCGCCCCTCGCCCCCCGCCTCGGGGCGACGCCGAGCCGGTGGCGTCCCCTTGGCCCGGGGAGGCCCCAGCGCCCGCCGCGCGCGCGCCCCTCTCCCGCAGAGCAGAACATCCTGCTGGCTCCCGGCAAAAACCGGACCGTCGCAGCCTCCGCACGCGCATAAAATACTAGTGACCGCGACAACGCCTCGAGCGAGTCGGCGGAGAGCCGGGGGCGGCCGTGGCCCCGGTGCCCGTTCCCGTGCCTCTGGGCGGCCGCGCGGAGCCCCACGCGCCCGGCACCGTGCTCCGGCCGGGCGTCCCGGCAGCCGCCGTGGCAACGCGGCCCGCGAGGCCCGGCCGGCGTGGGAGGCGCAGCGCCCGGGGGGACGGGGGGCGCCGGGGAGGGATTTTTGTGGTACGTGGTGTTTTAAAAGCTTATGTCGAATCGCCGTGGGATGCTGGAATATTAGTCGGTCCCTAAGACAGGGATTAAGAGGCGGTAAAGCTGGCGAGGCAGCCCCAGGCACGCGGTACATCCCCTTGTCGCGCGGCTGCCGTCGCCCACGTTGCGATGAAGGCGACGCAGGTGTGACACGCGAGTTAGGAAACGTGCAGCACAGCCACAAGGTAAATGAATTTATCACCCCATCGCCCCCCCACGGCCTCATGGGGTGACATTCTTCCGCGAAACCAGCCTGACACGCACGTTTCCTCCTCAAACCCGATGCTAAGCACGAGCCCTTGGCCGCCAGCCCGCGCTGTGGTGTTCTTGGAGCCTGAGTTTGAGAGTCGCGTGCGATCCTGGGCTCTTCGCATAGCAGTTTTCTGGCTGGCGTCTCTTTTGCCCTGCCGCCAGTAAGAGGATAGGTTTGGCAGCCAAACAGAGGTGATGTTACTCACAGCCAAGCGAGTCTGTAATACCTTAATCACTTATCCCTGGGATATTTACTTAGTGGTCTGCCCGTGTTCTCAGAGGACCCTTTATAGAAATTAGCGTGGTTACACAGATTAGCAGAGTTACTTCAAAGGAGCCTGTGTCTGTCCCCTTCACTGAATAAATCCTTCTAGTGTCTTTAACCCTACCCTTGTATCCAAGGGCGGTGGGCTGGGATCTCACGTTCTCCCTGTCTCACAATATGCAGGGGTCATTCCTGAACAGGGAGCTCAAAACTAGTCAAAAAGAAAATACCTTTATACAACAGCTAAATTAGATTGTGAAACTTAGCATTGTTCTCTCCATTCCTGGTGTTCTCTCAGTTCTTCCCCCTCGCTGGGGTGACGCCTGGCCGCGGCCCACCTCTGCAGCTGTGATATCCTCCCGGCAGGAGCATGGCATCAGAGACAAGGCGGTCAGGTAGGAGCTCACGGACACCTGCCTCTTGGCTTCTGCTGCCGCTGTCTCTTACCATTTCTTAAACGCTAGCTGAAAGGTTTCTTCCATCCAGTCCTGTCGACGTCAGAGGTCAGTCAGGCAGCCACCCTTTTCTCCTGCCATTCTAGTTTCTTCTTCTGTTAAATTCTTCATTCATTCACCGTCAGCAATATTAGAAATTTAAGGGTAATATAAATATCAGCTTCGCTGGCATTTCTCCGGCTCAGAAACTACTAAGTATCATAGAAAAAGGTGCCACCTTTTCATAATAAAACTCTCACCAGTTTTACCATCAGCATAGCTGGATGGAGAACTCAGTGTTTTTAAAAATATGCCTTTAAGACTCAAGAGGGTTGCTTCATCCAGCCCCATTGAGTTTAAACAATGTCACCATCAGAATTTTGGCTTTGGGGGTACTGAAGGACATACTGTGGTTCAAAGTTGCAGTCTCATTATATGTATTCAGCTTTCGCTATCAATGAACAACAGCAGGTTTTTGCAATGGTAAAACTGAGAGTCTGCCCCTAAAGACTAAGCTCTTCCAATATTTCTTTAGAGCGGGAAGATGTTTGAGTAGTGTTGATTTTTTTATCTTTTTCTCTTCTTAAATTAAAAATAAGGAGCAGAGATGGCTGAACCTCAGCAGAGCCAGAAGTCCAGCACATGGGACGCTCATTATCCCAAAGGCAGAACTGTTCGTTTTGAGAATGACCATGTTCAGACCGCACAAGAAATACCAGTGAATGAAGTGCCAGAGAAGGAAGCTCTTTCCCCCATGCATGTCACGGACAGGATATTTTTTATTGATTTAGCCAATAAACAACAGACAACTATCCCACCAGAGGTCTTGAGTCTGGAAGATCTAGAAGAGTTGCACGTGGAAAAGAATCGGATTGAAAGCATCCCGAGAGGCATCAATCACCTGAGGAACATGAGGGTTCTCTACCTGGACCAGAATCACATACAGGACATATGTGAAGAACTGGGGGAGCTGAAATGTCTTCAGAGCTTAGATTTAAGTAACAATCCACTGTCTTACAGTTCACTGCCTGTCATCAGCAAGTTGCAGGCCCTTCGTCAGCTCAGGCTCTATAAAGTAAACTTGCATGAAATCCCAGTACAGATCTGCAAATACCTACATCATGTTGAACTGCTTGGACTCTCTGACAATAATCTAAAGTGTCTGCCCAAAGAACTAGTGAATCTGACACAACTCAGAGAAATTTACCTCCAAAAGAATAGATTTGAAAGTTTTCCCTTGGAGCTTTGTCATATGGTTAATTTAGAAATAATAGATTTGGAACAAAATCTAGTCAGTCTCATCCCAGAAGAAGCTGGCTCTTTGATAAACTTAGTTAAGTTATTTTTAGCTTTTAATAATTTGTCCTCCATTCCTGATACACTACAACACTGCCAGAAACTGGCTGTGCTGGATCTGTCTCATAATCTCCTGCACAAACTTCCCCCAGGTTTGAAGAATCTCACTGAAATGGGAGAACTTGGACTATCCGGTAACAATCTGGAAAAGCTCCCACGTGAGATTTGCTGCTGGATGTCCCTTTCCCTTCTTTACTTGAGGAACACTGGACTGCACACAGTACCAAGGTCCTTCACCAGATTAACCAGTGTCAGCATACTAGATCTGAGCGAAAATTGTTTCAATAAGATTCCTAAAAGAATGTGCGCTATGAAAAATCTGGAAATTTTGGCCCTGGATGACAATCAGATACATGAGGTATTTGTTCATTTTCATTTTTATTGTATTTCCTCCCTTTTTCAAAAGCTAAGTAAGTTCTTCATTACAGTTGAATGCCACCTTCCCCTACCAACATGGGATGGCATGTTGCACCTTGGTATCAGCCCTCTTCTGTGAGAAATTATGTTGCATTTGTTTAGGTAGTCTGTGGATTCGTTTTTCCTATTTAAATGTTTCCAGTTAGATGTAACTCCTTCCTTAGCATGCATTTACCATGCAGTATGTGGCTGTCTCATGCGCCTTAACCATTCACTGCATTTTTTCTTGAACAGTCACGTAAGTCTCCATCAAGCCTAAAAAACTCCTCACCAGGCCACTGCCTATGGAGCAATCAGTGCAGGCACATGGGTAAAACCACTCTTCTCAGCAAACGCTATATTTGCAGTGTCTCATATTATCAGTAAGGGAACACTGGTACATCCTGCACTTCAGTGCTTGCTTTGCTGTTTGCTTCCCCATTCCAGTTTGAGATTACATACAGTCTGTCTGTGAACTAAGAAATTCTTATGCACTAGCTGAAAGCTTTAGGGTACTGGAATGATTGTGAAAGCCATTAAAGCTATGGAGTCCTTTGCACCTCAATCAAACTGGCACTCAGTGAAGCAAGTGATGGTCAAGGTAGTAAAGGCTTGTTACCTAATCCTGATACGCACCAGAGCCTATCACCAACAACAGAGTATTCAAACAGGGAGAGAAAAGTAGGAATATGTGGAAACTCTGACCTGTATGTTGAGCAGTAAAGATGAAATACTGACTGAAGGGACTGGTTCAGTTGTTCTGCATCTTTTTCTGTGTACACTGGAAAATAAGAGTTACAGTTGTGTAGAATCAATGCATATCACAAACCGAAACAGAGCAGAGAGCAATTTCAAAATGGATAGGATACTGTTAATGCCTTTAACATCATTAACATTTGCTGTTCCTTTGATACTAAACAATTACGTACCCTAAAGTTGTGCTATTATAAGTAGACAATAATCCCGGACATCCTCATTTTAGAGCTCAGAACACACCTCCCTTTCCATATGATGCAGCTCTCCTTTTCCAAGGAGATTTTCACTTGTGCTATTTTCTTCTTGAAGGTTACTTTTGCAGAAGTAGTAATTCATGCAAAAGAATCACTTTCAGATTTCGGTCACTTAAACTGCTCTCCCCTGCACCAAGCATACAAAGAAAGGGAAGAAGCAGACAAATGTTCCTGCAAAGAAATAAAATTAACCGCATAAGAAAACTTTCCAGTAAAGGAAAAACGTGGATTTTTTTGCCAAAGTTTACACCATATTGTGAGATATAATGTTATATTAATGAATGGAATATTCTATGTTCATCCATCAGCATTAATGCAGCTCCACAGCTTTTTCCTAAGATAGTTCCCTAAAAATGAAATCGCAAAGATCACTGTTTTATTGACATAACGTATCTTCTTAATGACTGTGTCTAGATACCTGTGGAGGTGAAAGGATTGGCAAATCTGAAGTGCCTTGGCCTGTCTGGAAACCAATTCAGTATCTTTCCAAATGAAATCTTTCTCCTGGAGTCATTAGAGAGATTATACCTGGGGCAAGATAAAGGAATTAAATTCACAAGTCTGCCAGGAGACGTCAGGAAATTGCAGGTAGGAACAAGAGAAGGAGGAAGAGCTCGGCCTGCTGCAGCATGGCACTTCTGTGGACTTCAGCAGCTCCCAAACGCAGAACTGGAGATCCTCCTAATCTCTTAAGACAATGAACATTCAAGTAGTCCAAAGGGCGCAGCATCAGGCCAAGGCTGTCAGAATAGGCATAGCACCAAACCTCAGTGTTTGAAACCAAATTCTACCTATTTTCCTAATACCATAAATTGTCTTGCGTCAAAATCACAGATTGTGTGCTCCGAGGGCTGCAACACTGCTAACTCAATGCTTTACTGCATGACCGGTCACTGCAAGGCTTGATATAGTGGGTCACAGCAAATGTCACTTTGGTTCCTGACTCTTCCGGTTTAACCACCAGTTGGACACTTCAGTGCTCTGCTAGCACTGAGAAGTGGGAGCACAGGTAACTGAATAAGCAACAGGGAAAAAAGTAAGTGTGTCCTCAAGCCATGGCAGCGTCTATTGAAAATGCAATACGTCATAGCCAGTGTCATCTCTCTGTGCCTGTTACTCATCCCAGTGGTATCTCAGTGTTCAAACCTAATTTCTGCATGTATTAATATTCTCTGTACACTGCTTATACAACAAGCTAAAAAAAAAATCCTTTAATTATGAAAAGTCATGTACGTATATTTTCCAGAATCTGAAAGAACTGCATATAGAGAATAATCATCTGGAGTGCCTGCCTCCGGCCATCGGCTTGTTGACCCACCTGGAAATACTTGACTGTCGCAACAATCTCCTTAAATGGCTCCCAGACTCCATATGCCAAATACGAGGTGAAAAATAGTCTTTGCATTTGTGACCCTAAGGACACAAATTCCAGTAAGCATTTTAGAAAAAGGAAGAAGAGAAGGGAAGGAAGGAACGTAGCGCATAGTTCAGGACTTGTGCAGTAATTGTAAGGGAGCCAAAGAGGAGAGAAGTTAGCAGCTGGGAAGGTGGGGTTCCACCTCAGTCCTGCTCTTTGCACTGCAGCTGTCTGCTTTTCTGTGTTCAGCTCTGCAAAAGCTGCTCGTTCAGAACAATCAGCTGCATCAGCTGCCCGAGGACTTGGACAGTCTGCAGCAGCTGGAGCTGGTGCTTGTGGATGGGAATCCTATGACAGACCCTCCGATGGAAGTGTGCTGCCAGGGGACATTTGCCATCTGGGAATACTTACGGGAAAAAAGGCATAAGAACGCCATGATCTTAAAGGTACAGGTGTTAAAAAAGCCACTGCAACATACACACAAAGCTGTGGTTCTAGTAATCAGATACCTTCTGAAACAATCTACAGGGCACTCTATACAAACACCAAAAACATCTTAAAACATTGCATGCATCACCTGTCGTGGAGCAATATTTCTATTACTGATCATGCTAAGGTAGGATATAGGGAGCCATCAGGAAATACAGCATTGGGCATCACTGACAAGCATAATAAAAGGTTGCCTCTGCCCCACCATGTCACAGCGAGCAGAAAAGCCCTTATAACTGGCTACAGAGCTTTTTGTCGTTCCTTGTCCAGTGGAAGGGGAATGGTTAGTGTGTCCAAACACAAGGTGGATCTTCTAAGTCAAGGCCTGGCTTAAAGATGCAACTAGCTGCAGGTGGCATCTTGCACTCTTGCTGACTGCAGTCTGCCTGCAGAGAGTTGAAGTTCCAGTGTGCAGCCACGCGGAACAAAACACATTTTTTGTGTGTTCTTTCTTTTCCAAAAGAAGATCAGTCTGTATCACTAGTGAGCCACAGACTGAATTTGCTCAAAACAAATACTAGGCAAGAAAGAAGAGAAGGTAAACTCTCAGTCTTTGATTTTTCTGAGCCTAATTTTCTTACTCCCCTCACGCAATAATGTCTGTGATTGATTATTCTGTGAACTAATGTGTTTCTCCCAAACTGTTCTTCTGAGACTCTGGACTAAATTATGACATTTTGAGATGTGTAGACATGGTCATTCATTATTCTAATGAAAGGGTCTGGAGAACAACAGTGTTAGTGTCCTCCCGGATAAAGAATTTCCCTTGAAGAAACAGCACACAGAAAGAAGCCGGAGAATAAAAAGCCAGGTGGCTGGCAGTCCATCCTAACTGCAATGTAGTCTAATACAGAAAAAGGGGTTCTTTTGGAGAGTACAATGTGCCTGGCTTTTTGCACCAATAATAATCACCAATAATACTGTTCCACATGCTTGCTTTTACCCTCTTCCTCGAGGTAACCGGACTATTCCTCTCTTTTTCAGATCCAGAGTCTGTGGCGTGGGTTAATGGTCCGGAAGGAGATTGGATCTTTCCTGGCACTTAAGAAACTAATAAAACCAGTAAAGAAGGGAAAAAAAGGAAAAGAAAAGGGAAAGGAAAAGGAAAAGGGAAGAGAAAAGCCTGTAAAAGGAGCAAAAGGCAAAAAGTAGTATTTGTACAGCAAACGGTACAGAGCTCTTTTCAGTTACATGAAGGGCAGATGTGAGCAGAGAGAAATGAGTAAGAAACAAACAGTATTAAAGCATCTGGATCAGCAAGTACTACAATGAAAATAGATGATTTTGAGGCTTGTTTTTGTGCTTTTGTCAACTCCAGATGAATGAGGCCGATTCCGAAATATTCTGAGATTTCTCATTCTGAATGCATGTTATCTCAAAGCAGAAAGACAGCTGATTAACTAGAATTGAATCTGATCTGTAGCAGTCTGGTTCTTGGTTCTGAATTCCAAAGTATTTTACATGCACTTCTTAGAAATCTGTTTTCCAACTAGCAAGGTACGTTCATATCTAGAGTGAAAATATGGATATGTGTATCCATATACACATATCTAGAGTGAAGAAATACTTGTAGCCCCACATACCAGCAGTTATTAAATGATTTTTACATCCAGAAATGATGAATACCTTTCTTGGAAACACGGAGGAGGATGCTAGGTAGTCAGAATGTAAGCACTTCTACCAGAGCCTGTATTCTAATCTTGTCTTACACAGATGTAAAAAAAAAAAAAACAACCTTTTTAAAAAAGTATCTCTACCCTTTTGCAGAAATGTTCAAGATGTTTTGACAATCTGTAGTTATAGTAATTTGAATGACTGCAAGCTGTCAAATCCTTAGTGTTATAGCTCATCTGTGAGATATCTTGGTAAGTAACAACTTGTAAAATGTCTGTGAACAACAGGTTTATTTGAAAACAGCGAGTTTGCAGAATGCAACATTCTGCAATGATTCTGAATCCTGCTATGTAATAACATCTTTGTTATTCAAAGGAACAGTGACAGACACTCCTTGCTATACTTTTAGGATGCAAAATTGATATGTATCCGTACCGTTCTAGAGCACTTCACAGACAGCTGTTTGTCCTAGACATTCAATGTCCCTGTCTAATTTTTATTCAGTAATTGCTCAGAGCTTCCACCAACCCCTCAAGAGTTTTATCTGCAGTGGAACTAAGGCGCAGAGCCAAACTGTGACCAGCCACACTGTACAGACTCAAAAGACATGAATGGGTGGGTAGCAGAATCCCTGATTTAGCTTATTTGGCTGGTCAGAACTGTAGTTCTGCCTCCTCACTGTGTCTGAGTTGGCTCAAAGAAAGAGAAATTGGTCACTGAAGGAGGTGGTGATAGCAGGGTCACTAATACACAGCTCTTTCTACAGCTCCATCTCCAGCAGCGCTCTTCTGATTAAGACAGGCTGTATCTGCATCCTGGATACGGATCTAATTTCTGTTTGGCTGTTGAATCTGTTGATACTGAAGTCTCATTCATGCGTCTGCTAGTACGGACAGAGCTGGGGACTTTAAGCGGAGAAAAGTGGGACTGCTCTGCCTTTAATTTTCCATTTTACTAGGTAACTGATGCTGTTTTGATTGCTTGGAGGTGTCTTGTGAAATCTTTTCACCCTAAGTGAAGGCATAGAGGCATAGAGAGGATGATCCAGGCAGGGGCTACTGAGGAGGAAACCACTGGAAGAGAGAGATTTCAAGGAAGACGGAAGAGAAATGGTACATATAATAGAAGGGAATAGAGAGCTTTCTAGTGGCACGATAGGCATGACAGAATCATGGCAAAGGACTGAGAAGGGGATCATTAAAATAAAGTGGAGAGGTTACTGACAGTGAGTCTGTATTGTGCTCTGGAGAACAAGAAACCAGAGTATGTGACACAGCAAGAAACCCCAACACTGAAGTCCAGTTAAGGCAGTAAGATTACAACAGACATTTGACATTAAACATGGGCCAGCTGCTTTACTGAATTAGAAAGTGCAGTTCAATTGGGAAAGGAGTGCTTCAGAGAGATTCTCAAAGAACGGATAGAGGGTCATTTTCTCAGTTGAACCAGAGGCATATTCAAGGAGAGTCAAGCAAAGGCAAGTGACTAAGAGAAGAGGTTGGTGTGCAGGTGTTAAACAGACATGAAAGTATTCCTGCATTAGAAGTAACTCTCGCAGCTTGAGTCACTGCTTGAAAGACTCCCAGGACATTAGCCCTGAGGAAACAGAAACCAGAGCTCTGCGCTGCCTTTGAGGAATCTCTGTAGAAAACAGCTGATCACACACTGCAGCAGTTCCCTACTACCTCTGACCAGACACTCCATCTCACATTTTAAGAGCTGGGGGTGCCAAGTGCGTTTTACTGTGAAACTGAAACTGGAACGAGGAAGTCCAAGGAGATCCTCACATGAAATCATGGATTAAGCAAGGCAGCAGCAGCAGCACAGTACAGTTAGCTGCTATCTATCCCCAACCAGTCAGAAATTGATGTTGAAGGGGTCACTGAGACTGAATGCTGAATATTAACCTGCTTCTGCATGGGAGAATTTGCTGAGAGGGGTCCTAGCAAGCTAAGAGAGTGCCACTGAATGATCCTGTTGTGCTTCTCCTCCAGGAGATTGCTGCAGCATGTGGACATGCTCAGGGCTAATTGAGCAGTACTTTATCCCTCAAGCTGTCTCAGGATTTCTCTAAGACTCCTCACTCAGTGGGCAGATCTAATATCTTTACTTCCTAAAATATCTTACCAATGAATAATCCCACTGCAGTCATTGAACCCACGTGTGGGCTAACATGCTCTATGACATGAGTGATTACGCCAGGTTTTGGCTATGTTTAAGCATATCTAATAAAATCCCAAATAAGAAATTATCAAATAAAGAAAAGACGAGATACTTAAATGACCCGAGTCAGTGCTTGTTCTAATGGGTCTCGGGCACAGAGCAGAGTGCTCTGCTCCTGGCTAGATGCTGTCCCATGGCTTTGAATAACAGACATTGCTTCCCTGGGTTGATTTCTTCCAACTTTACGGCAAGGATAAGAACACTGTCTGCTTCACAAGGTGCTGTTAAAGTTAACAGATTAATCCTGAATCCTGAAATCCTGAATCCTGAAAAAGCCTGAAGGCACTAAGAGTACTCTCATGGGTTTTGATAGGGCTCTAGATCACGCTCTTAAATCTGGAGGTTTGGCTTTGTGCTGTATTTGCTAAGAGGGACAGTACAGAAGGTGCAGTCTGGGTAAGGCTGAAACAGCCCACGATAAGAAGGAACATCCCTAAGTACCCTGAAATCTTTGCACAGCCTTATCCAGAATGCATATGGATTGCTCTGCATCCAGAATTCTTGCTAATATACCAGGCTATACCTCTATTTAACCTACTCCTGCACTTCCCTTGCCCTCAAGGCCTGCAGAGACACCAATCAACTCTTTCTTACCTTCATTTCATGCTGATTCTATATCCAGGACTCATCTACACCACCAGAAGGCATCAAGGGCCAGAGCAGAGCCAGAACAGATCCCTCTGCATTCTCCTTACTGGACTAATATATAATCCTGAGTTGCTGGGATGCTTTCCAAAGCTCTCAGTTACGTAGCTTTAATACATTCATGAAGAAGCAAAAGTTTTGAGGGAGAAGAGATTAAAATTTAAAACATAGAGGATTCAAGTATTTTCATACAAAAGGCACCTTCGTTATATACACAAGGCCAGACTCGCGCTGCCCACCCATATGCAGTAGTTCATGTCAAAGCCACTTCTCTCCATTGGCAAACCTGGAGCGCGGCCCTCTGAAATTCCCACCGCGCTTTTAACATTAGTAATTGCAATATTCACAACACTGAAAATTAAGCATATGTAGTAGTTTCACCATAGCAGTGTAAGAATGGTCCAAAGAATAGGAAAGAATATGTTATTAAATGTAACGATCCGTGTATTCAGAAGGTTAAATAACAGTTTTATATAATTTTGGAACTATTTCTAGAGCTCTCAAGAAAAGAGATGAGTAAAAATTGCACAGTATTCTAAGTCAGAGACACATAATACTTAGTTCTCGTGCTGCTTGCAAAAGGCCTTCCAGAAACCTTCAAACTCCATCAACAGTCAAAACGAATGCTTCTTTTGTTGTCTTGATTAAAGCTTTCCAGTTGTTTCTGCTGTGATTCTGAAAGGACCCATCTTTGCATCCCCAGTTCTACCAATGCAGGCAGCTTTGTCAGTGCTGCTAACAACTCGCTGAACCACATCCCACAGTCACGGCAAGATGATGGGCGAAGACTGACATCTAATTCTGACAGTTCTTTGAATACTGCCAAGCCTTTACAGAGAACGGCCCACCCTTCATCAGAGATGCTGTCATTATAACTCACGTCCAGCTTCCGCAATCTGGCTAGATGACCATCCTGTGTCAGTAACGCTGAAAGAAATGATAGCCACAAACAGACAATCAATATACCCTGCAATTGCTTTAAAAGCTTACAAGTAAGAAGAGTGGTTTTTTAACACCATATTATTTAAGGCCTTTCAGCATTCAAACACAGCAAGGTTCAACTCAATATAGCAATATAAAATGTGCCAATCCCTTGCTGTTGGACTCAGAAAGGCTGTTTTGTCACAGCTGAAGGTGTGCGCAACATTAAAGCACAGGCAATTCAAAAGGAACAGAAGCGTCAGGTTAAAAGTTTGTGACAACCTGAAAACCTGTGAGTCAGTTGGAAGGAGGTTATATCAAGTGCCAACCGAAAAAGGCAGACAGGCTCTGTAGGGAGATTTTGAAAGAGGAAAGCAAAACTAGATGAGGACACATGATTACAACAGCCACCACTCAGTGTGGGAGGGGCGTGGGCCTAATTTTCCCTTGAGGGAACTGGGAATTTAATGTAAAATTGGCAAAGTAGCCACCCACCAAAGGTGACGTTTGTAAAGTTAAAAACATTCAGGCTCCATCTCACCAGCCTTCACACTACAAGGGCTTTAATAGCTATCACAGAGCTATTGCCAACCTCACACACTCAAAACCCATGGGTCAGGCCCACAGAATCACAAGGACATTTTTAAAATAAACAAATTTTTAAAAGGATCCTAGAATTTATTCTTTCATTGGGTTCCCATTTTCCAGCATTTCTCAGCAGCTGCTGAGAAGTGGGCTAAAATATTTCTATTTAATTCTCCCATAACAGTGTGACTCCAGAATCACACTTAATGGAATGAAAGTTGGTAGTGCCTCTATTACTGGCTGTCAGCATGTATGTTTCTCATGAAATACTGAACGCCAAAACAGCAACTGAACAGAATAAAACTCCTTAAAGGCAACTTTAAATATCTGAAATAAAAACATACTCAAAACATATAGTTTTCCGGGTGCTGCCTTTTTATATTAATACATAGAACTCTGCTAAAATGATTCCTTTAATTTTTATCCTTTTCAATATTTGCATGTACATGACACACAGCCTTCAGCACCATGAAAACCCTTTCTGGGAAAAATACTGCTGTATTTTCCATCTTTTCGTCTGATTTATGCAAGAACCTGCCCAGTCCATGGAATGAGTCCCTTCTGAATTGTGGTCTAAATACCCTGGCTCCTTGACTGCTAGTAAATACCATGTTATACGTACTTAGAAGTGCCAAATCTTCAGCCACCAAGTTACAGCTGCTCAGTCTTAACACTTGAATCTCCGTTGCAAGCTTTAGCGCTCCCAAAAGCAGCTTTAGGTTCCCACCAACGCACTTGTTCCAAGAAAGGTCTAATATCTTCAGTTCAGGAAGGTGAAGGGCAGCTTCAGCTGAAAAGATTAAGACCAGGAACTTCTGCTTACTAAGAGAAAACAACATGGCCTCAAGAGACACCTCACCGCCAATTCTTCTGTAAATAGGTTCCTAATAGGCTGCCTACTTGTGCTTAGAATGATTTAATTGATCTCAATAACAGTCGGACAAAGAAAATCTCCTGTACTCTTTAAAGAATGTAACACTGATAAAAGCCTGTTTATGAAGTCTTAAGGGATCTCTGAAGAGGTTTCTCTTGTTCCTGCTTACATACCCGTCTGACTTTACCCCACTCAGGTCAATTTAATGTAAGGAGTTAGTTTTTAAACCGTTTTATATTTATTTAAAGATCGCAATTTTTGCTGTGAACTCACCATGCGAGGTGAGATGCACTGTATATTTTGACAACATTGATTTCCAAGAGAGTACTCTTGTATAATGGTAACGATATAAATATAGCACTCTTCCTGCAGAGACCTCAGACCAGTTTAGCTTGATGCTGCTTCTGCTGAAGGCAGTCAAACTTGCTGTGGATTTCAATATCATTAATAAACAGTGAGTAATATATAATAACTGCACAACACATAGCAACTAACAGATACCCCTGTCCTTAATTTGTGTGTGCCACATGGAACCCCCATCCAAGGGGCAGTGTAGCCACTAATCCACTGAGATCTGCAGTAATTGGACAAACAAGGCTGAATGTACATATCCTGCATTAGATTGGGCATAGCTTGACTTTCCCTCACGGCTGTGCAGTCTCTCTTCTATTGTTGCAAACACTGTTTCAATTCCTCCATTTCCTCATGCTTAACTCCAAGCCAGAAAGTTTCTACTCAAACTTTCACCTCTAGTGAGGTGAAAAACCTTCAGTCAAAGCTTCACCTTAGTAAACTGCAAATGCAGTGTCACAATCAAACTATAATTCCAGCGTAATAGGAAATCACATTCTGCTGCTTCCTCTTCTAAAATTAGGGAAGCTATGAAAGCAAACTGTCAGACAAAGGACCAAAAGGACTTCATCCCGTCAGGTATAATGACGGAAGACTTACGACGGTTTTCCACCTGGCCCTGTAGTATTCCCAGTGCTCAGCTCTCAGCTATCCCTTACAATCAGGTCAGATGAAGCACTGGTTTTGTCACAAAGCAAGCAGAGCCAAGAGCGAGGCAATTACTTTTTCATTCAGGACCTGCAGTATAATGTAACTATGGATCTTTGGAGTCCAGCTGAAGGAGAATGAACTGCTCTGCCCCACAGATATACATAGAAAACTGACACTCTTTAAAAATCATTCCTACCTAGTGATGAAAAGGAGTCTTCTCGTAAACAGCAATCACTGATGGCCACAGATTTCAACTTTGGTAAAAATCTGAGCCTGCCGAGAAGAGGATCAGATGAGACTCCTATGTTTTTATTCGAGGATAAGTTCAGCTCTTGCAGACTGGATAGTAAAGGTATCACCTGGGCTTTGAAAACATAAAATATTTGTTAGACAGTCACTGATCCAAAACAAGTACGTGTAGCTGTATATTCATTTGACATCATTTCTTTTATTTATAAATCAATCCAAAAGTCAAGGCAAGTTCTGACATTCAAATTTATGGTGAGCAATATTTTACTCCATAAATAGCCTTGTCATTCCCAGTAGGAGTATTTAGGAAATTAGGTACTATGCACTGTGGGGAAGGGTGTCAGAATGTGGCTTCCTGTTGAAATTTTCAAGGTCAAGGAGGAAATTTAGTATTAAATGAGGAGGGAGCATATTTCCAAATGTCTTCACTGCCACTGTATATTAATGCGGCTATTGTCTGTTGGTCTTACTACGTGTAGAAGAAATTAAAAATAAATCACAATCGCTATTACTAATAGTTAATGTTTCCCATTGCTTCAGCAGCAGCTTTTCAAATTACATTTTTTATCATGGAAAAAAAAGATGTAGGCAATACAGGCTTTGAGTCATGTTGTTCTAAAGAGTAAAAACCAATGTCAAAAAGCTATGATAATGGAAAGTACACAGAAAATAAACTGTCCGTGACTGAAGGGGAATTGTCTATTTCTTCCTAATAGTACTTATGAGGAGTTTGATCTATTCAGCTTGGAGCCTGTAGTTTTCAGCTTCTCCATAAAGCAGAGAGCGGCAGCAGTGCAAGATCTCCTCTAACATCACTCTCTACTTAAACTTAAGAGTTCGCTAAGGGGGGCTTAGGCAGTTACATTTACATGCACATGCAACCCCTTGGATCCATGCCAGTCTTTACCAACAGGGGAACTTTCCCTGGCTATTTCCAAAGTCACTGATTCTCAACAAAAGCAGCGCTTCGTGGCAGTTCCTACATTCACATCCTGGGTCTGAACCCTGGCAGATTCAGGTCCTTAGCTCTACATGCCATCAGCCACTGTGTGACTTCCTCTGACAGAGCAAAGGACCATTCCGTGTTGATCAAGACGGTTATCCTCCACACTGCACTTCCAGAACTGCCCGAAAAAAATCATTACTCCAAAGTATTGAGATCTGCTAGACTAGGTTAGACAGAATCTCTTCTGTCTATTTTCAGAAGTCAAACACATGCATTCTTAAGGGATTTCCTGAACGTATCCTTACACAAAATAGACACGTCCTCTTCTGTTACATAGCACTGGTGGAGATCAAGAACTTCAAGATTTTTCAAGCAGGCCAAGTGAGATGTTGAGACTTTAAAGCCACCACCAATTTCTTTGTTACATGATATGTCTAATTTTCTTAGCTCTGCAAGGTGCTGTAAAGCAGTGTCTGAAATGGAAAAGGGCGCATGGCTGTTACAATAGCACAAGTTATGGCTTTAACACTTATTTGCTTTAATGTCAAAGTTTGGACGAGGTATTGAAAGCAAAGCTCTCAGACTAAGCTTCCGGGTACAATCACAGCAGCTACACAGTAATGCCACGAAGCAGGCAACTCTATTTCTCTCTAAAAGAGCAAGTGAAGGTGAGGCTGGGTCATCCTCCAGGTTAGAATAGTTCATCCTCCAGATCCATTCAATCTTCAGGCTTTTGCTGAAATTACTACTGGAGGTGCTAATTAGGGCCAGTTGTTTTGTCTTATGGATAAGATCTCCACTAGGGACAGACAAAGATAATGAGCCCACTTCATATGGCTTCACCAGACATTCGTTAAAGTGATAGTGGTGAATTTGGATTCCCCTCGGAGGGTGGGATTAGTTCTCTAAAAGTTGGCTAGCCTGTCTGTGCCTTTTTCCACGTTCTGTCTGGGGAGAGTGCAAGCATGTCCAGAGAGCTGTTAATCTACCCTAAGATGTGTCTCAGATAAATGACGAGAAGGGTGACCCTCCCCACTGACTTTCACATGGTTGAGTTCAGGGAAGATAAATGCTACTCCTGCTCAAAGTCTCTGTAGTCTTTTATCAATCTCCAATCAGCAAAGAACCATTGCCCATTAATACTGCCAAACCATTAGCAAAATACTGCCTTACTGCCTTTCTTAAATGGGTTTCACATGTACAGCTTATTCAGAATGAAAATCTTTCTGAATGTAAAGTCTAACCTAAGCCCTGGAGGCTGTCTTGCTTTAATCCACACATATGCAAGTTTAACTCTTTCAAGCCTGGCACATTTTTCAGATTCTGAGCAATAATCTTCATGCTGCAGCCAATATGTTTGTTGATAGAGAGATCTAACACCTCAAGGTTTGGGATCACATTTAGAATGTGAGCTGGGAAAGAAGAAAAGAAAACTAGAGTTAGTAATTGTCTGGCATATACAGATGAACATGAAAAAAATACAGCACCTTGACAAACAGGAAGAGACAGGCTGGGTTTGCCTGTAGATGTGGTTTAGACTTTCTAAGTTCCGGTTCTACGGAAAAAATACAGCATAACAAAGATAGGATGGGACTCAAGAAAAATCAGTGAAAACCCTGTATGAAGATAGAGATGGAAAAACATTGGAAGGACAT
The DNA here is from genome assembly GCF_040807025.1 of Struthio camelus. Lineage (NCBI taxonomy): Eukaryota > Metazoa > Chordata > Aves > Struthioniformes > Struthionidae > Struthio > Struthio camelus. Next base: position 28,091,480 of record NC_090950.1, on the reverse strand, counting down.
TGAGAAAAAAATACAGGAATATAAAGCAGGAATAGGAGGAAAAAAAATTCTAATAAAAAAACTCCAGATTCTGATCTAAAGATCAGAAGCAAGTACAGGGGCTTCTCTTAGGGAGAAAATTTCTTTTAAAAAATACGGAACCAGTTCAAAAGAGCACATGGGATTAAGCTATGGTGAGAACACAGATGGGAAGGGTGGTAAGTGGTTGACAACTCAACTCAAATTCCCATCCCTCAGCCCTTCTTTCCCATCCCATGGCCAACTACGTATTTAGCTATTTAACTTTAGGCAATCAGTTCTGGAAATTCTGGCTTGCATGACTTGCTCAGGGTCTCAGAGGATCCAGTAATCCTGGACCACTGAGCCAGACAGACTATGGTTTAGATCTAGTTATTCTTCTTCTCAACCTTACCTCACACGATTAGAAAGAACCACTTTTCTTTGGAAGAAAGTGCAATAAATACCAATACTGCATGGTTAATACTGTTATAATGCAGGGCCTGAAGTTAAATAACTTTCAAACAATATTGAGTTTAATATGGCCATAACCTGAGTCAAATGAGCTACGTTTTTGTGAAGCCAGAATTTCAGCCCAGCTATGTGGATACACATACCAAGCGATTCTCCATCCTTGGCCGTCAGGTCACAATCTGTAATTTTCAGAAATTTTATCTTGCAACCTTTCTGGAGTTTTTTTGTCAGGAGCGACAGTTTTCCACCTATGTTACTGTTCCATGATAAATCCAGCTCTTCAAGCTGAGGAACCATTTCAAATGCTTCCCCTATAACAGAAGTCTAAGGTGATTCATTCTATATCTATTTCAGTACAAGACAAAATACAGCTTTAGGAAATATACAAGGGGAATATCAACCACTTAGTTCTCTAACTATTACTTTTCGTATGGATTGTTAGTAAAATTGGTGTACGCCATGAATTGCTGCTGCTGCAGGGATGTTGTGTAAATTCTCACCTTGTCTAACAGGAGCAATATAGATCACAAGTCATTGTCACAGCACACACAGACCTTAACTTTATGCTGTTTCTCAAACACTCATCAGATTGCTTGATCATCACTGCAGACCTGTGCGAGGACCCAGAAAGTCTATTTTATAGGAAAAGCAACAGGAATGACAAGTCTGAATTTACTGCCCTGTGTAATTCTGCTCTATTTTGTTTGGCAGGCTTACAATAGCCTCTGCAGTGTGTCCACAGGTTATTCTGGACTGAATGAAAGAAGTCTTCTCATAGCTATGTTTTAAACTGTAAAAGCTTCACTTTTGACAGAAATTTGACTCATTGCATGAGGAATTAAGGAAGCTGAGCATTGTTTTGACCCAAACTAACTTTCTCATGATCTTCAAGGAAGACAGCACTGCTTTTGATTACATTCAGAAAAATTAGCCTTTTCCAGCCTTGACAAACCTGCCAATTTGAACTGCGTTAGCACTTCTTTGGACTATTAATATGCCACTGCAAAATCCAGCCTCCAAAATTCCTTTGCTGGGGGTAGAGGAAGATGGGTATTTGCATAAACTAGTTTCCAAGAAAGATCAATTAATCAGACCATATGCAAATGTAATTTCAAAGTGTCATAGAGCAAATCGTTGATCTAAAGTCTTGTCATCAGCCTAATAATTGAGTTATATTTTAATAAGAAAACCCTTTCATGTCTGAGTGTTTTCAGAATTAATTCTTGATAAGATTCATAATACAAAATAACTAGCTCTGTCATTTGAGAGAAAGGGATATGTCCCTTTCCTGGTTTGAGAGAAAGGGACATGTCTTAGCTTTTATCTGTTTTTCTTGACATTTATTTTAAATAATTGCCTCAATCTTGAACACTGAGCAATGCTCTACAGTTGAGTGGTTTTACCTCTGCAGCGTAGTAGCCTGTTTCTATTTGATATGGGGACTAGCATTCCAGACACATTTTCCACCCGAAAGATAAATAGAGGGCTATAACTCAAGGAATGGTTTCCTACCACCTCTCAGAGCACCTGCTCAGAGCAATCACATAGGACAGGCTGATATGATGGTTATATTTGAGGTAGAATGTGCCCACTGAGTCCACAAACGCCTACATTTCCACAGACAGATACGGACATAGTTAAACAGGCACTATTTGCCTACACACATTATCACCAAACACACATACTCTTCAAAATTGTAGCCAAAAATCAATGCAAAGAGACTGCTGCTGTTCCACATCTCAAATTGGAATTCCACTCTTACAACCAGTTACGTGTCTGTCTCAGCAAAGGCCAGTCCAGAAGGGGGAAGGAAAGAGCAGAGAAGAACCGGACAGAATAAATTCATTGAAAACGTAGAGGCTAATAAAACATACAGAGAGAAAAAGAGCAAGAGAAAAGGGTTTGAAAAAGAATGAAAGAAGCATGAAAAAATCTGACAGAAAATGAAACACAGAGTTGACCGTCATCAGAAACAGACCAACTATTTTCACCAGCTTCTGTAGAGATGGATTTTCCTCCCCAGCAGACAGCACGACCTAATTCTGAGCTATGACCACAAGTTATTTTATTCCTGAACCCCTCTTGAAAAAAGCCTGGAGCTGAATGACATAAAAAACAGCTTTTTAACTCAGAACAGTTTATAGAGCTTGCAAAACAAGCAGAAGATTTTCACAATATCCAGTTCACTGAATTTGTCCTTCTTCTAGATACGCACCACAGACCCACCCCAGTAGTAAACTCCAGGCCCAGTGGTAAATGACAGCATTAGGAGGATGTGAGTGCCTAACACCACCTTTAAAACCTCCAAATCTCACACTTTGTAGAAAGTAGGGTTGCAGGCACTCCAGACAAAGGAGCAAGCAGAGAAATGAACTACTCCCAGCAAATACAAAACAAAAGTCATAAAGCTCCGAGGAAGCAGTTCTGGTTTTAAGCTTCCTCCAGAAGACCTCATCCCACCAAATGTTGTGCGATGAGCGCTGCATCCATCCCTGTAGCATGAAGACCTAAGCTGACTTTATTATGATTGAATCAAGTTTGCTTCAGTTCTTCTTCCCACCATTAGATACTTCAAAGCTAGTCCCAAAAATACTAATCCAGATGGGAAAATGTGCTTTCCTGCAAATGGGACTGAATTCTGCTCCCTTCTGGCTGTGAAAGCTTTATGCCCTGAGTAATGAGCAGAGCTACTCAAAGGCCACTCCTAAGTCAAAATACTTTCTACTATTTTACAGCTAGGAATTCACATTGTCCAGTGTGGAACCAGCAGGGGTAGGATGTAGTAACAGATGAGATGGATTACATTAGACCCAAGCAGTCTGGAAATAAACGTAAATGCCAGCCTGTACCTAAGGAAGTGACATCCTCAGCTGTCAGCCTGCAGTTGTTAAGTCGAAGAACTTTTAACAGGTTCACATGATGGAGCTCAACAGTGAGAGCTTTCAAAGTCCCTCCAACACCACCGTTCCAGGACAGGCTAATCTCTTCCAGCTCTGGGAGAAATGGTAGTAAAGAAGCTTTTTTTTTTTAAAAAAAAAAAAAAAAGGAAGTTATCAGTCGCGTGTTATCTCTAGTTTAAGCATAAAGACATTTACCTGCAAGACAACTTAATTCATTAATGAACGTTTCTCAGGGGCTTGGGCCATCATATGAGACGTTTAGTAAAAGTCTCAGGACTGAGATCAAAGAAAGAAAGGGGGAAGAGGTGAGTGAATAACTGAATAGGTAAATAAGAATTAAAGAAATATATTAAGTGTACAGTTGAGTAAAATGCATATTTACCCAGCTCTGTTACATCTGTTGCACTTAAAGCACAATTATTTAGATCCAGATTCTTGCTGTTGGCTTTCTTTCCCAGCTTCTGCATGAACTGGTTAAATCTCTGCTTACCAGATGGTGACTTTGCTTCAGAAATAAGACGTGATGGTCCATCTGTGTAACAGAGAAATAGGGCTCTGGTTACCTCTGCAACTAACACAGTGTAAAACCTTGTCTGCGGCTGTCAGATGAAGATTTCAGGAAATGAACTAAACCGATCGGTAAACCTGGCTCTGTTTTCAATTCAGAGGACCATATCCATGTGGATCAATATCCTGAGTGACAAGATCACTATAGATCAGATCACCACAAAGCTGCTGATGCTAAATGAGAGAAGAATCACATCTTCAATCTACCTTACGCAACTCTGGACATTTGCACAACCAGTTCAAGCACATGAAATCCTTGCAAAATTCTGGGCTGCAGGTATTTTGGACGCACAAGACACATAACCACCTCTGTGTGCCTGCCTTGTTCCCACGCTGTGGCAATACAGACTGCACTTAACCAGTTAGCAGTGAATAGTGCTGCAATTCTGCAGTGATCCTGCTCCTTCTTCCATGTCAGCCGGTGTTCATTTTCCTACATTTTCTGCTTAAGGCAGTACTGCTGTTCTTGGCTTTGCAAAGCAACCCCCACTTAGCTTCTTCTTCAATGCAGTTTGCACAGCAAGGAAACCTCTCTTAGCAGATCAACCAAAACAGTCCTTCAGTAATATCATCTAATGCCTATAGTCAGAAATGAGCAGGCAAAAATTGCCCAAAACACTCATCCCTGCTCACAAGAGCTGTCCTCTCATCATTTTCCCATTCCTGCTCAAAAGGATGAGCTCTAAACCTCATGTTCCGGCACCTTTTTAAAAATAGCCTTATTTTCTCTGGTGTGGAGGTAGAGAGTATTCCTGCAAGCACAAAATAACATATACAACGAATTTCTACTCCCTTCCCCTCCCCCTAACCACTGACAAGTAGTGGGAAACATCTGCTCCTGTTATCTTCAGATTGCTTTAGCAGCAGGGTGGACCTTAACCATAAACGAGCCAAGCTACTGCACAAAGCTCGAGGCCCCAAATAAGCTCTGCAACGAATTAGCTGACTCCAGCACTGACTTCTCAGAGTAGAGATCAAGTGGGAGGTCACCCAAAAGCTTTATCCCTCCTAAGCAACATGGATCCCATTTATTCTTTGCTGGCTATCAAACTAGAGAACACATCCTCGATAATGTTTTGATCAGAAGCAAATCCTGGTTAAAAGAGAACCTGTAGTCAACAAAATACAGCACTTCGGCTATTGAGGAAAGCAAATGAAGTTAGGATACGTACATATGTGCATCTATTTCTTTATTGTACCAGCATTACCTTCTATAGAGAGATCTTCATTCTCATTCCGATCATCAGCTCTAGAGTTGTTTACTTCTGTTTCTTCAGTTTCCCTTCTGTCCTTGACTTTGGATTTCCCAAAGTCAAAGCCCCTGAAGAATTTTCTGACGGCTGAAGGCTGCTCTTTTCTTTTTCCAGGGAAGGATTTCTTCCCTTGGAACTGTTTTATAACAAAGTCGAACGGAGAACTCTTCGGGATGTCCTCTTCACACTTATCCTGGCAGCTCTGAGCATCCTCTTTCAGGTGATCAGCAGACATGGGAGGAATTTTTTTTAGTAACGTTTACTCTTGCATACCCTCTTTCATAATGGCAGACACATGGGAAATTTTCTACCTTTCCCTCCACACTAATATCAGCGAAGCACTATTTCGTGGCCCAGACTCTGAACTCATTTCTTCTCCTTCAAAAGGACCTGGTAATACTCAGTATTTGCACAGCAGATTCAATGGTCTCAGTCCACAATGATACCAGTATCACTCTCTGTGCCTTGTTAATGCAGACTGCTTCTAAAGCCACCCCACCTGGCCCCTGAGTGTTGTAGGGCTAACCTGCTGGTTCCCCTATCACTTCTCCAAGTTCAGTCCATAGCCTTGTGGCCAAATTAAAGAAGCAAGGCTAAGTAAGACAACCCTGTTCTGTGGGGAACCCAAGTTAAGTCTGGCACCAAGGTGATTCTTCACGCAAAGACTTGTCCAGCAGTCAGGAAGATGAGAGGAGGAGGTGCGTAAGAGGGAGTGCAAGGACACCCTTGCCCGAACAGTGTCACACGCTTCCAAGCTCGGGGGGGGGGGAAGGGACGACAAGCTCACATGCAAATGAAACCCCGTTAACCTGAGAGCAAAGCTGAAGTGATAGTGCAGAAAACAAAAACATATTGTGGCTATAAGCGCTGGCAGTGTGCCAATGCTGGAAGAAAACAAGCTCCCCAGATAGCTTGTTTGGAACAGTATAATACGATACTGACCTCGGTTTCAGTGACTAATTCTCAGGCAAACTTAAGTGTAGCTTTACAATAATTTATATATCCTTTTCTTATTGCTGTTTATACTACACTAGCATAGAACATTGCCTGGTGGCTGAAACTGCTTTATTTTCTCTAAATATGTTAATCTTCTTTCTTCAGTTTTAATTCTAGCATTTGCATGCACATACAGTCAACCAGTCATACAGACTTAGCAGAGGTGCAATTATTCTTACTTTGCAAGGACTATGTGGAAAAGATACGTTTCATGTCTTACTGTTTGCCATTGACTGCAGGGGGAATGACTTGTGCTTACAGACAGGATTTCTGTGAACTCAGATCTCGATCCTGTAAATACACTAGAGCTCAAGAAGAGACTCCTGTGCTCACACAGACCTGCACACAGAAGTCAATGTACAATCTGTTGCCATCCACAGAACATACGCGCTTGATCACTTTAATATCAGTCTATTACATATAATGTATCAATTACATATAATGTAATAATTCAGCATCAACTTTCCTCACAAGAAAAGCACATGTGCAGAACAGTATTAGAAACCCTATGGCTTACACAGACAGTTGTCATGTTGTTATACCAAATGTCAAAATAAAGCAAATGTTGTTTTTATATACACATACTTTTCTTTGGTGTGTGTATATATATAAATGTGGGTGCGTATATATAGATATGCACACATACATATATATAGGTGTCTATACATACATATGGGGTTTCTTTTATGTTGCAAGCTGTCTGCCATGCATGATAAAAGTATTCAAGGACAGAGTACTTACAAAAAGCTGATGCGCTGTTTAAGTCTTGCTCTTAGTCTGTCAGAGCCGTATGTCTTATGGGCAAAGTACACAAATTATACAAGCCAAGGTACATAGGTGTACATGCACATTTACTGAGCTGTAAAGCAATGTCAGTTTTGTTTTACTTTAAACAGACAAAAACAACATACCTGTCTTTTCCATTGTTACACCTGCGGATCTGTTTCACTCTCAGGGCTTGCAAGAGAAGTAAGCTATGACATGCAAACGAACCTTACTTCTTTCCCTAAAAGGATTTTCCATGCACTTTTCTTTTGGGAGAGTTTCTGTCTTCATTTGGTATCAGCAGCTCGGCACAACAGGTTTCCCAGACTCTCCCAATTCTGTCTCCCAGATTCAGCCTGCTCTCCCTGGCCTCTCTTGCCTAGGAAGGGTTGAGAAACCCATTGAAATGCTCTGATCACGTCCCCGCTTAGAGCACTAACAAGGGAGAAATCAGGAAGCGGCAGCACAGACTTGAGTACTGCACTCCAACCCTTGCAGGGCCCTGAAACAGCTGTTGTTAGAAAGGGCTGAGTCACCTTCCAGATCAGGTTACCAGACTACCTGAAGAAAAAGCTCTTTGTTTTCCCACCCCTTTTGTCCATACTAGTCAGAAGTAGGGCTGGAGGCTGAGCAATGCTGCGTGTGTCAGCAGGTTGTTGCATAGCTCAGTAAGGAAAGAAACCACAGACTTGCTCACTGCTATTCTTTTTAGAGCAACAGGAGATACGAGCGGAGAGGTCCCTCTGCGCTATCAAGCACAATTTCCTTGTTGGCAACGGCATGATATAACACTATGATATAATCATATAATACATAATAGAAATGTATCAAACTTCACCCATTTTTAAGCTGTGTAGCTAGCTGCCCTAGAATCTCCTTTCCATGATGGTAAATGTTCTGATTTCTAGCTTAAATATATTCATGACCATTTATCCTGGATCTGTTTAGCCTCACTGGTTGTTTTTAATATCTATGACGGTCCTCATTTTAGTAGGCTAAACCACCCAAACTCTTCTCATCTCCCCTTATGTGGAGGCTTTCCTTTTCTCTTATCATTTTCCTGGTCACCTTTGTCTGCACCTGTTCCAGCATAATTTATACTTCCTTAAATACAAGGAACCATCCACCGATAGGCATACATTAAAGACATGTGAAAACTGAAGTGCTTTTGTCAGGAAATGATAAAGCTGGTCAATAAAACTGTAACGACTCGTATGAAAGCATTCAAGTAGACACAGGCAGTGAGGACAAGTTTGGCCTCAATGTGTCTACGTACAAAAGATTCAAACACGATGGAGTGAGGCACAGGGTGCTGCTAAGAGCCAGCAGGATCAGATTCAGAAAAGAAAAACTTAAAGTTGAACGTTAGGAAAATCTTCCTGCCCCTGAGAAGTACCAGGCTGGGAAATGTTTACAGTAGGAGAAAAATTCCACAAAAACACGGTGATGAGCAGTCTGTCCCTGAAGGAACGGAGCGCACATTTCTATTCCTGAACAGAATGGATTTCCAAGTCGGTTTTAGAGTTATCTGACACCAGGAGTAGTTGTCCTGTCCCAGCTACTGATACTCGCATCTTGCTGCAGCTCTGCACCTTCCAGGGAAGATCACCTCCCTGCATCCTAACTCACTTCACATCTTCAGGCATCTCAGCTATACAGAAGGTCCAAAACCCGATGCATTTCTGGCAGTGAGGAACTCATTGCATTTGACAGCTCTTTTCCATTTTCCGTGTTGTCCTTGACAATGGAGTTGCCAGAGATGAAATGGAGACAAGAAAATCCCCGTTTGTGAACACATGCCAGGTTCTCTCGGCCTGAGATGCTCGATGCCCACCACAGTTCAATGAGATGTAGAATGGCAATATCTGATAATCTCTGGTCCCTAGAACTGGGGACTTAAGCATGTTAAGCGCTGATTAAAGTGGTTAGGCCGGGCTAACTTACTTGAATGCTCTCACATCAGTGTCTTAAGTGATGTGTTGCCCATTCAGAAATTCTTTTACTACTTTAGGCTGTTGAATGATAGTGAAAACACCTCATGGCACAATGACAGCACCCCTGTAATTCGGTGAAAAGGGAAATGCAGTTTCATAGTGACCAAGCTTCCTCTTCCTAGAGAGCAAATCGTTGCCTGTATTTACAGTAGCTACGCAGAAAGAGGGGACAGCAGGGTTATCCCAAAGCAAAGCAGGGTGACTGCGGCAATGAGGCTGCACTAGGCTGCAAACATGAGCGTTCCTTTGCAGTAGCCCAGTTTGTGCCCTGCCTGTGCAATAGCTCATGATGGCCAGGCCTAGCCAGGCTGCTAGACTGGGCCCTGCTGCAGAGCTTGTTTTTCCCTCCTTGCTGTACTTTGGAACATTTGTTCTGTTCCTGTCTCTCGGACCTGTACATCCACGTTTTACAGTATGTCATGCACAGCACAGGGCAAGCTTAGCTCTTCTAATTTAAAAAGAATAAACACCTTCCCCTTTCTATCCAGTTAAATGGTTTGTGACCATCTGCTGAGTGCTCAGTGTCACACTAGCTTATATCTGTTCTTCCTTCTGGGTAGACCTGGGGGTGAGGATGGGAACAGAACCAATTTTGGAACAAAACAGTTAAAGTTGCATCCTACGCAGCATCCACTGGTGAGAGATTAATGTGGATTTTTGTACTTTGCCTCACTGTGACTCCTTAATCCAGCATATATTCCAAAGAAATAATGCCATTAGGGGATTAGTGCCACAAGTTGATTTGAAAAAAAGGATTTGCAAACATTGAAATCCTATATTCTATGGACTTAATCACTGAGTATCGTTTTGGGGATTTCCTCTCCCTTTATTAGTGTCTCTTTCAATGAAACCCAAGCAAAGTAGCAACTCTGTTTTCAATGGCCCTTATTATCCATTAAAGAAAAACAAAAATCCAAGCATCTGGTTAAAACAATACAGAGTTTAAATCCTCCCTTGCTGTAGTACAATCATTGCAGCTATGCCGGGGAGGCATTTGGCTCAATATTTACATAGAATGTAATGATCCTGGGTATTTATCTGCTATTTTTAATATTCTGAGTGCTGTAACATGCAGTAACACTGCGACCCTTGTTTACTTCCACCTAAGGCAGTTCCCTTCCTCAGCTTTGCTCACATCCAATGAAGCCAGCAGCAAAGCTCGTGTCAATTTTCAACGGGCAGCACAAAAAACTTTTCCAGAACTTTTCTGTAGGAAAAGGAGATTGAATCACTGCCATGTTATTTTTTTTCCTCTTTCCGTAGCATGCATCTCTGCTGCTCTGTTTCCCCTTTCTGCATGAACGTTAACGTAGCAGCCTCCCTCGGGTTTTCTTGCTTGGCTGGATTTGTGTGCAAGCTGCGTAAAGTTGCATGGGCCAAGAGATTGCTGGGGTTGGAAAAATGCTTATCACCCCATTGCTCACTTTGCCAGTGCCGGGTTACTTGCTGCTAGGCTGTGCTCACGATATGTGTGTCAGGAGCTGCTGCCAAGTGAGGGTGGGGGAAGAGTGGGCTGCTCCTGTACCCAGCTTGCTGCCCTTGTTTTTCCCAGCCACGCAGCACAAGCAGGAGGATCAAGTCCTTCTCTTCAGAGCTCTCTCCACCCTCTCTTTCCTGCTCTGTTCCTTCCCTTTCCCCCCCCCTGCTCTGACCCTTCATAACTGAGGCACCAAAATTCAGTGTTGCCTAAACTGCTGAGATGCCTTCAGCTGGCACTGACGGTATGCTGCCAGCCCCACAACAGCTGCATCATCCACTGATTTGATGTTGACTATATTTGTACTCGGACAATTCACAGAGCAACAGGCATCAGCTTTAGGGCCAGACAAAATCTTTCAGAAAACAACTCAGGGTTGAGCTGGAAGGGTCCTTCCCTGGGAAGAGATGAACCAATGCAGCTTCCTCAATGAGCTGGAAGTGTTCTGCAGAACCTGGTTTAGGAAACACCACTTGGACTTCCAGGTAAAAGAAACTTTGTGCAACACGAACAATTCCCTGGAGCAAACTCATTCCAGACTTCCCTACATGCATGCATGCATGCCTGAGGACTGAATTTGGTCCAAAGTCTCTGAGTATCCTCACAATTTCCCACAAAATAAATATTTTACCTGCTGATTTCAATTGACAATCAGCCTTCAGTAGCTCCTGAGGCAGATGTTTAAAATAGGTTTCACTGTGTTATGAAAACTAAAGCCAATCAATCCCTCATTCACTGTCTAAATACAGCCTTAGACTGACCCAGAAGAGATCTGAAGAGGCACTGAGAACATATCAAACCAGCTAAAGCCTTGGATTCACAAATGCATATTCCTCTGAGTTACCTTAAACAGCCCCCCTAAACGTGGTGAGACTTTTCATGTGGAAGGGCTGAGGCAGGTTCTGACATTTCACTGTGCTTTTACACATTAAAACATAAGAAAGAAAACATAAGAACAGTAAAACATAAGAAAACTGGGGCAGAAGAGGACTCTGCCCCAATAGAAGGAGCCGCACGCTTGCAAGTGCATGGGCGGGATGAACTGGTGCTGGGCAGAGGTGTGCGATGGCCCCTATTGCTGCTGATGCATTGTAGTTAACGAGAGTTTCAACCTTGTATGTACCAGCACAAGCAGCTAAACATAAATTGTAGAATTCTAAAACATTCTTCTTCTCCAAAAAGAATTTACCTTACCTACTATAAAATAATAGCAATGATCAGTGGATTTTGCCAGTTACTATTTCATGTTGAATATGCATTTTGAATTCCTAAAGCTTATACTTTCATAAAAGTATGACTGAAAGATGCATCATGTAAAATTATCTTTACACCCATCATGCTTATATTTTTAATGCTCTGATATTGAGTCACTCCTTTTTATACAGAATAATTTTACAAATGCAAGTTAAATATTTCATTCTCTATTACAATCTATTACTCTGTTGCAGCAATTTTTCAGGGCTGGAAAATTTTTTTGGTTCAACTTATGCCAGGAGTAATCCCCTTTCTGTTAATCATTTACATGAATGGGTAATCTGCAGAGTTCATGCAAGGCCTGCAAACTATATTAATTACTAGAAACCTAATTAGAAATCAACAGAGTCAAAGGATCAGTGTTACTTCCATACGGTACCATCTGGTACAACGGGTCTCTATAGTTCAGCAAAACTCCCCATCTCATTCTGTGAAACTTTAACCTGGATATGTATTGCCAGAGACAGTATGTTTGTGTTGATATTTAGCTGGCTGTAAAGCATTTTTATAGTCATCCTAAACGACAGCATCTCAGTCCCTGTACTGCCAGCTTTCATTTCAAATGTCAGTTCAAAAGACAATATTTACTCAATAGTTTTCATTTTGAATGAGGTACCAATGCAGTTGAAATTTGTCTTACCACACCCAAAAATACCTTCCATCCATAGAGAGGCTATTGAAAAAGTCCTCAAACAAGTAAACGTGAAAATATGTCTCCCATAACAAGCTCTAGTTAAAGATAAAACGTGTACATTGTCATTTGCTTTGTTAATTATTACTCAAATGTAAAAAGGCATGTTGTCCAGAGTCAAAAGAGTGAAAAGAGTGAAGTTCCATACCTGACACAAACATGGCAGACTGCAGCTTTTATTACCTGGAAACGGTAATACAATTCTACCAACCGATTTGCTTTTTCAGCCTCTGACCAGTTTGAAAATTTTGACCAAAACATTCACTCCTGCTTAATATAAAGTTAGTCAAACAAAAACATAGGTCTTCAAAAACTCAACTTCTATGGTCTTAAATCCAGACCTTTCCAACTATTTTGTTTCAGGGACACGCTATTTTTTAAATATACAATGCTTGGTATGGAAATCCAGGGCCTTCAGCTTAATTCATCCATGTTTCATGCATCCCTTAGACTCACTCTTTGGCTTTTGGAATTGAGATCAGCCACAGCGAACACAATTCGGTAGCTACAGTTTTGTCTTTGTGTGGTCCGGTTCTCTGTTATTAACTAGATTGTGCCAGATTTTTACTGGGAATGAGAAAATTGTGTCATCAGCCTGCAATCCACCTAGTCTTTCCAAACTTCTGTCAAGTGCTTTGGCAAATATAATGCTTTCCATTGAACAGCCTGTCACGTTACATCTTGTTACCTTTCCAGGGAGTATTCACTGATCCTATCAGTACATGTGAGTACATGGGATCACCAAAGCCAGGCACTTCCCTCCTCAGAGTGTCCAGCAACTCTGCAAGGAACTAAGGAATCCACCCTCCAACCAAAGGACTGAGGATAGAAGAATTTCTGACCTCCCAAGCAGTACTATAGGTTAAAGGACATTCTTAATACCTAGATGTCGGATGATTAGAATGATGTCCTGACACACAGCTTTCCAATTCCCTTCTCTGGTTATTTTTCAGTTTCTTATGAGTGGACCCAAAGGCAGGATCCCGTGTGTTTCTAGGCCAACTGTACCACCACGAAGTCTAATCACTTCTTCTAATCCCAGGATTCTAGGACACAGTTTCTTGTTCAAGCTCATTCTTGGGATTCTCCATCTAGTTGTCCCAGGCTTCCCAACCAATTCACCAGATGACCCCGTTCCTTACCTATGCTGCCATAAATATGGAGAACTCAGCTGTGGGCACCTAGTACGACTGAGCTGTGGACACTCTATACTCTTCTAGTTTAAACCTCTCGGGAAAAATATGGAAGGAAGTCAGGTGTAGCAAGGTAATTTTTTGCCACAGTCTTATTCTTAAAGGATCTCGGAGCTATAAACCACTGCCTGCCAACAGAAGTCCTGACAGGTCTTCTTTAAATGATCCTACCCTCCAGGTGGGACTGAGTGTTGTCAGTTGCTTCCTTCCCTTCCCTTGTCTTTCCAGGCAGTTCAGTTATATATGGAGCTGGTATATCTCCTTTGCTCTCTCCCACTGCCCTGCGCTCAAGCTGAGAAACTACACGGTCACCAACTCCAGGCTGCCCTTTTGTGGAGAATTTTGTTCTCTACCTAAGTAACCAGGGCAACTTTCAGAAGTCGGAAAATCAAAATCTAGGTTGCCGCACTCGAGGATGATACATAGCTCTGTACCTTTGATAAAGCATCAGTTACTTTGATAAGTATCCTAAGTGGTAAGCAACCACTGGGATCATTTAGGTAGATCTCTTATCCAGCACAGCGGCCATACAGCTTCCCTGAATTCATTAATACTTGAATGACAGCAAATTCCCAACGGAAAATGCAAGTTTTGATGTGATAATTCCACTGAGGAGACACCACCACACGTACGGTTGCAGTGGTTCCAGCCCTCACTCTTAAGAAATGTGGCTTGTTTCTGTCCTGACTTTGTCCGTATCCTTCTTCAATATGAAGACTGCATCGGGAAATCACACTCCCAGAACAGTCACAGTGGCATCAAGTACAGCAGAAAAATATAACATCTCTTTTCCATTTGTGTTCTGTCATTTCTGAAGTCATGAACCACTTTAGTTTCGGGGTTTTTTTTATAGCTATTATGCATCAGTAAGTCCACTGCAAAAAATTACTATGAGAAAGAACAAATGATTGCTTGGCTCACACCTCAAAAGGGAAGTGGCAGAACAAACTGGAATTTGTTAATTTGTGCTGAATACCCCCATTTATCATAGAATTATGATAAGTCTACCCAAGTTAAATCTCCCTAAGATAAACTCAAGCCAGGCACTTGAGTTTATCACCCAATAAGTTTTATTTTGTCTTTTCTATTTCGTATACCTGTTTGGAAAAAGATGGGAGATCTGTGATAAAGAAGGCATTTGCAAAGTTCCTTGTCAGTCCAACTCATTACATTATACAAAAATAAGTCTCCACAGAAGTAAATCTTGCTTCAGTGAACTTTAGAAGGAGAAGATATAAGGAACCACTCTTTCACAGGATCACACTTTCACAGATTCCTCATCTATGACACAGGCAGTGTTTAGACACAGTGGATTAAAACCTGCTTAGATTCTAGTTTGGCAGGTTCTCTACTTATACAAATCCATTCCGTTACTACATTTTGGTCAACGACGTAATTCTTGAACTGGTAATAAAATTGTCTAATATCTTTTTTGGCCTTCTGTTTTTGAAGACCAGAACAATATGTCTCACCAGCTGAGTCACACGTCTGTCATTGCTTTTGTCAAATGGGAATAAGGAAAGTTCTGACTCAAATCAGTGCTGACGAACTATCTGGTGACAACAGTAAGACCAGATCTACCTTAGTGTACGGAGCTGATCCCACACTACTAACCCTTTCTTGCCTATTTCTAGGGTCTTTTAATAAAATCGGAGAGGTTTTAGCCATTTTTCATTTCATCATTCACTAGCTCTGCCAAGAAGTTGTGTTCAAGTACTTTAGGAACCGTGAAAGAGGTGACAGTAGCAGCCCTTTCTTTTGAAATGAATTGAGAAAGTCTCCATTAAGACCAGTCTTGTTAAGAACCAGTCTCCTGGTTCTTAATGCAGCTTTAGAACAGTACATGAACTGCCAAAAACTGCTGGGTTTTTGGTGGTCTTCTTCCAGCTCTCTGTGATCTATGATGAAGTGATGCTCTTCTGGGGCATCTGACGCTGGAAGGATCAAATCCCAGTTTTGAGACTTCTGCAGTTGGCAGTAGGGGTAAACCCAGGCAATAAGTTTGTGCTGTAAGCATATACAGAAGAAGGTGTGACTCCAGCTCCATAATCTCCCTTAGTATGGATCTAGCGGCAGTAGCTCAGGCTATAAACACCAGATGCTTGACAGAAACTGTCGGCAAATACAGGCTACTGAAGCACTCACTCTCAGATTTCTCTGTGCAAAGGGGCAACAATGGGACCACACTGCTCTAAATCATCCTAGCTAACAGTGACACTGACTGACAGAACAAGGCTCAGGTCAAGTTGATACACTCTTCCTCAGTTTGTTCTATTCATAACTCATCTCTCACATCCCTGTCTCTTTTCCTCCTTTGCTGCTCTGCAGTTTTTGCCATTGGTGAATGTGGCCAGCAGAAATAGGACTACTGAGAGATATACAATTCACTGCATGATTCAGAAATACACCCCTGATGTCTGTGAAATCCAGTTAAGAATAACTAGACCTTCTCCTGACAGGGGCCGCCAAAGGATTTTTATGAATTGTGGTCGTTACGCTTCACTGCAGCCTTCAGCAATCCTTCTTCTCTGCTAGGAAACAAAGACTGGATGCCAAGGGTCTTGCAAAGTAGTGCTCTCCTTCTCCAGACTTCCCTCATTAGGTAAAATAGGAAAGAAAAATATCCCAATTATATTGCTGATTTTGTTTCCACCTTGGAAAGTAGTTTTACCTAGCATTAAACTCTGTGCTGTTTCCAAGAAACCTGACTTACATGGACTAATAAATCTGATGAAACATCTATGCTGACACAAGACTTTGCTTTTAATTTACCTGGGCAACCCAACGTCTTACAAAGTATTTGCTTCAGCCTCACCCATACAATATCGAAATACCTAAGAAAATGAACCTTTTTCAAAATTGTATCTACCCATTACATTTTGAGTCACAGAGTTCAGGAGATAGTTACAGACTGAGTGGACTGCAAACAAGCTGAAAATGATCTTTTTGAGCCTACAATGCTACTTAGATGTGTTGTCTGCCTGCATGTGTAATGGGTTGGACAATCACATGAAAATTATTCTCATGTTATGTTAGCTGGTCTCTGATTTAAAAAAAAAAGAAAAGTCCTAAAATCATTTTTAAAAGTGGTATTGGAAATTCTTTTTAAATAACGATTCTGGATGTGATTTTCTTCTTTATGAAAGAGGCCCAGATAGCATAAAAGTAGCCATAGAAGTGTTTACAAAAAAGAAAATTTGCAGAGTTAGTCATTAAAAAGATTTTAAAAAATAATCCTACATTAAATAGTATGCACATGTTTTGTATCACATTACAAAAGGTAGCTTGTTTTCCATAAGGGTGTGCTGAACTGCAGCAGAATTACTTCTCTTTGTTAATGATAACACTTCTCTGGGAGCAATTATCATTAGGAATGGGTCTGTTTTCTCCAAGTTGAGGCATTGTGTTAGCGTTTGAGAGAGGATGAGGAGCAAGTCGTTGGTGTTGCAAGCACTTAATGAATTTTAGGCAGGTGAAGAAGGGATTAACAAACACCAAATCTGATGTCTCATCAGATGACATGGATATTAGAAGAAACTATGACTGTCTGACATTTTAAATTTGCCATTTACTAGGCGTTCATTCTGAGAGTTAACTCACTGACAGTGAGAATTAAAGAGTAAATTGTCGGCTTGAGCAGTATAACCGTCTGATCCCTGTGTTAGCCTCACAATATGCTTAACAGGATTTCTATCCTCTAGTTCCCCCCAATCCAATCGGATACACAGTTCGAGGGTAACTGCTTGCCAACTATAAGAAGTATGCTGTTTCTAAAAATCGGCATGAATAAGTAACACAATGCCTAAGAGCTGAAGCAATTCTTAACCTCCTCTCATATTTCTTTTTGGAACAGGAAGATTTTAAGTGAATGCACCAAGCATCTTAAAAGCTAACAACAGATTAGCAGGGTAAATGTGAAATAGGTTTATCAGATCAGTGAAGTGCTCTTCTTGTAATTATGTTTTTACAGCCTGGCTAAAGGATGGTATTGGAGAAGGGCTTGTGATGTCAGAGTGGGTAGGGCTTAGAAGCACAGATGAGGGCTAATCAAGATAAGTTCAATTTGTATTTAAAGTAAAGTCAGCGTTAGTTAAGGCAGTTTTTGACATGTTAATCTTGATGTGTTTTAAAAGCTGGCAATCACATGACTGATGCAACTTGAGAGGAAGACTTATAGCGAAGGCATACACCCTTGGATGTTCATGGTGTCTTCATTTATCTCAAAACTAAGGTCTTCATAACAGATGTAAGTATACATGAAATAAAAAACAGTTCTAGTTTTTAATATAAATGGCAGTGCAGTGACTACGAAGCAAAATCAAGAAGTGTACGATTTTTCAGATTTTGACAGGAAAGGCTTATCTCACAATAGCAACAGCATAGATCAAAACAGCCTTCTTCATGGCGTTTTTAAAGAGCAGCACTGGACTGCAGATAGAATAAGGTTAGGATTTGGCAGGGCTGATGGAGAAAAGGTAAAGTATGTGATTGATTATGTACTGAATTCTCAACAATGTGCTATATGTATTCTCATGCATAATAATCCTACATATTCAGGTGGAAGCTGGGTATTTTTCGTAACCTAAACTCGACATATTTTGGAAATATTTAAAAAAATCTTTTTCATAAATGGGAGCTTTAATTTTGGGAAGGCTTGTCATTGCACATTCAGTACTTTTCTAGAAAACTAGATGCAGAGCGAGTCGCTTAATGTATATGACCAAACGTTTCACAGTCTTGTCTAACTCTTAACAAAATAGTCTTAAAAGCTAATTAGCTGTTAACGTGCATTTAAAGTACAATAGAAGAACCTCAATATTTTACAGATGCTTCCTGTAGTAGCGTATTTTCTAAATGAGTGTGCAAATGGAATTGATCAAAGCTATCACAATACATATGCATTCAGATGTTTTAGTCTGATACACCTACATTAGTTCTGCGCATTTAAAATTGCATGCTCACGTGCATAGTTATCGTAGTGAACTCCAGTGATAACAGCTCTGTGGAACACCAGTGTATGCAGTGTGATACATTTTGTAAAAATAACACCATAATGTGATGAGTGTTCCTTACATCTTGTTATTATCTGAATATGTGGGTGGAATTAATTGTACACTGAGAACACCTTGGGTGCTATTATATTGCCTCCTGAACTAAAATTTCAAGTTGCTCAGTTACAGAATATGTGAAATTCCTATCTCCCAGGCGCCCAAGAGATAATAAAGAAAGAAAGAGAGCTAGAGGCAAGCCAGACTCAAGTAATTTTATCATGGTCTGATCCTGCAAAGTGTGGAGCTGAGAGTGTTCAGAGTCTGTTGAAGCTGCTGACTTTTGAAGCTGTTTCCAGGATCAGATCTGCAATTCCACATCAGTTTCCCCCAGAGGAATACAGCTGGGATTAAATCTTGTGAGTTGGTATATGAATTTGGGAAATAACACTGGTTTTAGTATCTGGCATCTGTGACTTAAATATGTTTTAACATACTTGCCTGTATTTTTTAAGCTGAGTTTGTGCTGTCTTTTGCTTTGTTAGAAAGCAAGCCTCAAAAGATTATATGAACAAAGGCATGATCTTGTTTCATCTTAGAGGTGTAAGACACAGCAAATGCAGTTTTCTATGTTTTTTATCATAGGATTTTGGGGAAGTCTGAGGGACGCTCCTGCAATATATAATATTCTAACTGAAGAGGGAAGGTACTGAGCATTCAGTACAGGTTTTCTAGATTCAATGTCTTAGTTAGCCTGTGAAGTTAAAGTGTTGTTAAATAAAAACAGTTTTAGCCTTCCTAAGACGTCTTCCTCTTTCTACTGTCTGGTTTCTTTTGGCACTGACAGTGCTGTCATTTGCACTAGTTTTTAGGTTATTTAAAGAAAGATAAATATCCCACTAAAATTCAACCGGATTTCATCTGAAAATCCCAGCCTTGCTCCTCAGTCTTCAAAAAGCTTTCCATCCCACAACTTCCATTTCCAACATTAAAAAATTAAAAATGAAAAACTTGTTTATGCTTTAATTGTGGGTTAAAAAGTAAAAAATGCAGAGTTTGGTTTCCATTTAACTGATCCCACTTATGTCACATTCTGCAATCTTTAGGCTTCTAAAAGAATCAAAGACATAATGATAATATTTCAGGGAGAAGAAGCCAAAGTTCATCACTAATTATGAAATAAATCCGCAAGGAAAACAAATTAGGTCATGCGTTTATCTCCAGCTATACAATCCACACAATACAGCAACTCAGTCCTTGTGAACAGCTTGCCCATGTATCACTTTTGTCAGGAGCCAGGGTAGGTGCAGAATACTACACACAGACACGTGCGCATACACACACTTACTCTGCTAAGAGCAGCATTTTCATTAGTTCTTGTGTAAGTTATCCTCTTTATGGTTTTAACAAGCAGTAGTTAAAGCATTCTGTGTGCGTGCCAAACGCTCTGCTCAGTGGAGTCCTGCTGGACTTCTGGATGCTGTCACAAATACATATGAATATTAGTAACACTACAGTTTCGCAGAAAACAGTCCTGTGGTTACAGCACTGAGCTGAGAGGGAGAAGTGCTAAGCTGAATTCCCACCCCAGCTGCTTACTGTTGTGTATCTAGACCCCTCCAATGCCATATCAAATGGCCGAAAGACTGCTGCTTTTTCCTCCACCATCTGCCTGTCTCACCTTGCAGACTTTCGGGGCTCTTACTGTGTGCTTGTGCTCAGCACAATGCATCTCCATCTTTGCTTTTAGTCAATGCATAAAGCTGATGGTTGCCTTAGTAGCACACAGAAACAACAGTTTACCCTTGCCCCCAGACATTTCATTTGGAACAAGATGAATTCCTGTAATCAACTTAATTTAGTTTCTGAAGGACTGAATTTGCTAATACTAAGCCTTGATTTCTTCCTGAGAACAGTGCGTTTAAAACAAATATGAATAATATGCAGCTTCCAGTCTTAACAATTGGCTAGTTCAGTAATGGTGAAGCGTCCACGTCTTTGTTTCAGTGTAAGGGTATGCAATGCAAATTCTGCCAGCTGACACACACACACACAGTATAAATATAGTTATTTTCCTTTCTTGAGGGAATGTATTGTTCTCAATGCAGTTTTAGGATTACATTCTAATCTCAGTCTCAGAGCAGTCTGCACCCACGTATCTAGGATTAGAATTTAGCCCTACAGCCTTTCCAATGGTACCTTAGCCCAACTGAGAAGAGATAACTTCATGCTCCTGTGTGACATAACGTTGGTATAATTGTTTTCTTGCTTTCCAACAGTCATTTATTTTGCTGACTGTAGGTTCTTGAATAAGTATAATCTTTGGCTTTAGGACTTCTAGCATAATTTTAGGGCAAGAACCCTTGATATTACAGTAAATAATATTAGAATATTACTAATACTGGAAAATACTTGTTTACCCTTTAAAACACCATCTGGTTCCTCAAGTAATCAGCAGTTTTTCTGAACTTTTAAAAAAAAGGTTGGCAATGGGAAAATGAAATGGGACCATGCATCAGTTTCCTCATATATCTTCCTCATAAACATGTATACATGTTCATATTATACGCGTATGCTTAACTGACTTCTCTGACATAAATTTCCTTGAACATTTTAAACAATACTCAGCTTCTTCCAAAGACTCTGTAGAGCCATTGTGACGCTACATGGAATATTACCTTTAAAAATGAGAATGACATATGTTTGATGTAAATCAAAGCAGTAGTAATTAATGACATCTTAATGCATTTAACTAAAAAACAGGTCTTCCAGCAAGTCTATTTTATCCATAAGATGATACCATATTTTGCCAAAAGCAATAAATAATATAGATACACAGAACTGCTATAGACATTTTGAAACTGCATATAACATGACTAGATTTGCAAATGCTTTTGGTTCATAAAGTTTGTGTCTTGCCACCTCTCATCTAATAAATTGAGACAGAATTAGTACTGGGTGAGTGGTTCTGCCTGCTGCCAAGAAGGGTTTGCTAAGGGTAAGACTCTAAAGGTAGAGATTAACTTGTCTTCATCCCTGTAATGTGCTGTACAGCCAGGATTTGTGCAATAGGATCAGAGACAAGCCACATATGAATGTAACACTGGACAGCTGGTGTGTATGAATTCATACGCGCCCTGCTGCAACAGTTTGAGTTGCTCTCAAATCCCAGCTAATGTATGTGTCAGGAGTATACTTTCCCTGTTCTCTCAGAGATCTTTTTTACAGGTGTTGGTTTCTAATATGCTAATTGTTGTGAAAATAGTATGGAACTTAAGAATCCTACATTTGATCTGCAAGTCAGAGCCCCAACTAACTGATGAGTAAACTAAAAAGGAGTTTTTCTACATGGAATTAACATAACTCAGTTAATCAAGAGTGGTATCTCCTCCTGAACAAGGTCACATGCTATTCTTAATATTAGGCTGTTAAGTTAAATATTTATCCTAGCTGATAAATTCAGTATTTCCACTGAAGTGAAACAAATAATTTAATGCAGATAACATATAATACAATAAACATATCTAGTCAGATACATACAAAATGTGTCCTTCAAGTAATATTTACACCATACTGATATTCTGACATTCAGCTTGGGGAAGTAGATTAGAATTTCAGCTGAAATAACATCTGAAAATTTTTACTAGAATTCACCAGAAGTATCAGATTTATATATATATATATTTTATATATATATATATATGTATGTATCTATTTTATAGATACACACACACACACACATATATATATATATATCTGAAAAGAAACGCAAGACAAGTTAGATAGCACACCAACAAAAAAACAGAATGACTTGGCAGAGCAACTCCAGTGAGACCTTATTAAGGGATCCTTTTAGCTCATGTTGATTCAAAAAGTGGGTCAGTGGAAGTGACAGCCTTAGCGGAAGACGATACCATTGAACTTTTAAGTCCTGTTATTCCATGACTTTTTCAATATTGTAATATGCCTTTTCCATATCAAACTAACAGACCACCTAGTCTATCTCTTTGCAAATTACTTACGCAGGCAATGCTGTATGAAGTGATGCTCTATGGATCTTGGCATATCTTTAATCATTGAATGGATAATGATCTATCTATAAAAACGGATCAACTCCACTATGCATGCTGCTGCATATGGTACTCTATTTTCAATGGAATTACCCGCAATTAAAAGAAAACTTTACTGTTTAAAAGGAAGCTTGAAGGAAAGCTTTGAAATAGACTCTGCTTGAGCTCTGAAGGGACAATGCAAGAGACTATCTGTCAACAAGACATGACAACATACATTACATCCAAGACTACATTAACCAAAGTCCAAACATGTTTTGAGAATCACACAGGCCACATAAAAACAATGCAGTGACATTGGTACTAATGGTTTCTAATCACAGTTACTGCCACTCAGTTGTTGACAGATGTCCCTCAGAACTGGCTGGGTATATCTGATCCCACAGGGAGGAGGTAGATTTGGGTCAGAATAAATCGGGCTTCTCCCACTAGCTTTTCAAAGACTCTACCCTTTGAGTTATCTGTTGTACCAGATAATTTTTAGTCCTAGGTGTGATTTTATGGGGGAAAAGGAGGTGCTACTATAACAGTGAAGGTGTAAAAGTTCTAGGTAGGCCTGATAAAGAAAAGTGTCTTTCACTTGAAAGACTCCCACACAGGGACAGCTTCCCCAGAATACAGTGTGTTCACGACTGTGACTAAAACAGGGAACTGAAGCACTCTTAACAGTTCCTAAAAAGCAAAAGTGGCACAATTTTCCAGTCATCTGATAGGCAAAATTTATTAGTGTTAACATTAGCTTTAATTTTTTTTTCTGATTTACCAAAATAAAAAAGGAAAAACCCTCCTACTTTGTCCACTGATTTCTGTGTGGACTACTGCTGCTTGCTTTGCACTTTCACGTTCTCTACTCGGGTGCATCAAGACAAATGCTGAATTATGAGGCAGATAGGATGAAGTTTCCCTATGGGCAGGTTGTCTCATAATTGCAGCTTTGTTTTCTAAAGCATCCGATAAAAGCCACTCATCCACCTAAATGGCTCACTGAACTAGCACGGTATGGCAATTACCACCTTCCTAGTTGCCATCTATTTTTTGAGCTGCTGTAAAGTTTAGTTCAGTGCTAAATCGCTTTAGTACTGAGCTTTAAAATGCTTTAGCAGCTCAGAAGCACTTTGCTAGCTCAAATGCTCTGCATGAAGCACCCCTCATCCTAAACCGCTTTAAGACTAAAGTATCCTTAAAAAAAAAAGAAAACAAACCACCACCACCAACAACAAATGGCAACGTGTCCAACAGCACATGTTCAGGGACATATGTCAAGAAGTGGAGGATATAGTGCTGTTCTTCTGGGAGCTGACAGGGCTATTTGCTTCCAGAAAGGCCAGACTCTTAGCCAAAACAAAATCTAGCATTTCCACCATTTGGAAATGTAAAGAAATGTTTACTTTGAGGGGACACCAGCACTTTTGGCCCAAGTATGACCTCTATCCTCAGTATGAATGACAAACTGACTAGCTTGTCTACCCTTCAGAAAACTCATTTTGTGGCTGAGACCAAGTATATTCACCATATCAAGAAGATGGTTAATCCCTGAAGCATATGAATTGGATTGACAGCTTACCATTAAAGTGTCTGTAACCCATCTATACATCAAATGCAATACAAGGAAGTCTAAGAAGGGCAAAATAGTATAGAAATGAAAATATGTTTTAGTCTGCAAAGCAAGCAAGTTCAGCATCAATGTGAAAATACACAAGAAACAGATCTGAGCAAAAGATAGCTAACGGAGTTCCCGGTGGAGGCTGACATTTTAATACGTTAACATCATCACAGCATACTAAAACCAAATTGAAGCCATAAAAAGTGCAACCATCCAAAGGGCTGGATGTTTTTGGCCATTTCCATTTTAGAGATCGCATCTTTGCAGACTGATCATTAACATGAGTTCAGGGTTTTCAGTTGCGAGCACGAAGCTGAAAGGGGAGGCAGCTGCTGTCAGGGAGTGTGTCAGTGATAGTTTCTCTTCCATGAGATTCACTTCCTAAACTAGATCAAGCAGAAAGGAGCCTGCTACCCTTCATGGCACAGTCATTCCTGTTTCTTAGATCTTGCTTCTCAACAACTCCTGCTTGCTGGCTTTCATGGAAAGGTTTATAAAGGCATGAACTCTCTTTGGTTTTGGTAGGCTCTCTGTGGTTTTCTCTTTGCATTTTCAAGGCACCTCTCACTGTTTTCTATAGGGGCACCAAAGACAACTCAGTCAGTTCAGCCAGCAACTCTGTGTACGCTTTGAGCATTACATCTTTCATCTTTCAGAAGAGAAAAAGAATCCTGTTCATCAAAGCTAATGGGGAAAGAAATCCAACTCCTTAACTTACTTTAAAATTAATGCCTTACTGTGCAATGAAATGAATGTACAAGCGCCCTTGCTGCCTTTAGAGAAAGCCTACTCCCTCCGAAAACCCCTGAGCTTAAAGCATTCCCCACAGGATAGCTTTTTAACATCCGGGCTGTGGGTTACAGCTCTAATTTCCTTAATGACCTATCTGCACAAATAATTCTGCTGTAGATCATTCCCCAAAATCCTAGGCAGGGCATACTGTGGTTACTCATTTCCCTGGTACCAGGATTGTTCCTAATCTAGCCACCTGCTTCTTTGGACAGACTTGGAAATCCATATGCAAACCACCTCAATGACAGTACAGCTATTCAGCTCTACATTTGTAGCATATTAGCTTTTAGCCTAGATTCCTACTGGTCATCTGGCTTTATTTACCTGGGCATATATGGATAATTAAACTGAGCCTTTTTTTCCTTCCACTATAAAGCATCTTCTTACACACTTTTTACTTTATTTAGCAGTCCTGGGGAGCTGATTTCATTTGGAACAGCTTATTTCTGCCATTTCTTTCCATCTGTTTAATCTCGTTTACTGCAGAGAGGGCTCCAAACTACTGCAATTCCCAAATCAAATCAGTCAGAGATACTTGCCTTCCTGAGTATGAGTTCATGCCAGTGCTCTCAGGGCTGCTGTGATATACTGCCAGCTGCAGGCAAAACACTTTGGCTTAATTAAGTCCTTCTGAACAGCTGATATTTCACAACAACGTCCTGGCTTCCCCTGCACAGTAAGACCCGAAGGCACTGAAAAACTCAGCGTACAACTGTGAAACTCTTGCTTTGTCCTAAGAAATGAAAGTTTCTATATAATAACACAAGCCCTGAAGGTTGCAGCTGCAGCTGGCACAAGGACTACCTGCTTACCTGAGTAATATTTTGTATAACCTGGTCTGTTTCTTATAGTGCTCAATGTCTGGTTCCTTTCTTTGGGCCTGCTGATTCTGTTCTTTACACTGGAAAAGTTGTTGCTGTATCCTTACAGCATGACTCCACGGGATCACATGAGAAAAATGTCTATACTGGGGGAGCAAGGAACACTAGAAGAAAAGCACTTATACCGACTGGCAAGTGGCATGGCAGCAGGAGGTAAGCAGGAGGAAACCTAACTGTACATCTGCTTATAGGATTGCCAACATCTATATAATATATGAGAGAGAACCTGCAACAGGATTAATGCCTTAAAAAAGGCACCTCAAATTTGCCGCAGGAATAACTGGAGAAACATGTTTCTGTTAAGGCCAGCGAAAGTTAAGATGGAGAGTTCTTGGCATTCAGAATTTGATCAAGAGATGGTAAGTATCTGGGAGAGCAGCCAAGGCCATACCAAAACTCTGCAGCAAACGCAATTAAAGTTGGACATTATGAGGTTCTCACTCACAACTACAGGTTCTTTTCCCTGGACTCGCCGTCTCATAACAGCGTAGGTCCCAGTGAATAAGATTTTAAATAAAACTCTATTAGAAGCAAAAACTCTCTCAAGCAGAGAACTTAACATTCACGGCTATTCTCTTCTGTTCAATAGTGATATATGAATCATCACTGACTGTAAACTGTCCTTTCGCTCCCTCGACTGTGCACATCCTGTTTATTTTTGCTGCAGTTTGATTGTATAAATCTGCATTATATTAACAATGTAGTTAAGGTGGCGGGTGGAAATGCCTTCTTTTTTAGTTGTTGCCATAAAAAGAGTATGATTTGCTAGCTCATAAGCACTAAAATTCTGGCATTTGAGGAAAAAAAAATCCACCCTATTTTTCCAGTAAAGTTGCACTGTGGACAGAATCACTTTCTAATTTACTACATTCACAACAGAATTGTATCTGCTTTGTGTCAGAACTGCGGCAGCGGCAAGAGATGCTAATGAGAAATCAGCTGATGGCTGTAAACCCACAGCTAACGGGCACAGGCCAGCAGAGAATGCAGGCAATTCCCTCTCAGTTTGAGCCTCGGCTGGTAGACAGGTATTTTCCACCACTTCTCTATTATAGTATTGCAGTTAAAGAATGACTGCTCATGTGGTATATAAAAATTTTATATTATTAATAACTAAACAATGTATTTTGCATGTCTGAATGCAATTTTTTTCCACCTAAGAGATCTGTTACCTTCAACTGAAATGATGGCATCAGCTGACCCAAGACAGATTCATATAGCTTCCCACCTTGGACCCACAGTCCCGCAGCAGGCAAACATGCCAAACATATTGTCCAACCGTGTTTACCCAGGCCCAGGTAACGAAGCACTGTCTGTATCCTGCAAAGCGATAGCATGCTATTGAGAAAGCAAATGGCTCCTGCTAGTTTTTTAATCAGTTTATCAGTACTGTCAATAGTTATATTTTATTCTATTCTCTTCTGTAAAGTAGTTTGACTGAAAGGAGGCAGTCTGCTTACCAGAGATTCTAACCCGTGCCAGTTTAAGTTTAACGACATCCATTTTAACTGCCATTAAATATACTGATTTCCAAGTTATGTGCATGCTTGTGTTTTCTCCCTTTCCATCTGTATTTTCCAAGTATTTCTCCAACTAAACAGAAGGGCTGTAGCTAAACACACGGGTCCACACAACATTTTTTTTGCTATGTTTAATTTTTTTCCTGTGATGATATTAACTGTTTTAAGAGATTATTTCACTGACCCTGCTCTTTAAATCACAATATCAGACTCCGCTCCTGTAGGACAACTACGAGTCCTTTCAATAAAGGCTCACGTTACAGGGTATAGTTCTAAGGGAAAAGCTGGATACCATGGCATGGCAACAGAACTGTGGCATACCTGTCAATTATACAAATTTATCTATTTTTAATCATATATTCATTTATATATCAGTTTACATAAAAAGGCAATATCTTGAGGTTCTTCCCTTGAGACGAGCGAATAGATTCTGGATGCCATATATTCCATAAACAGGAATTTCCGGCTTTCATCTTTTTTCCCCCCTAATGTGGGTCTCTGCTTTTGATTTACCACAGACAGATATCCAACAAGAGATCCCCTCAAGAGAAAATGCCTTTTAAAATTACATGGCAGCTAGGCTAAAAACAGTCTTAAAGCAGTGGGTTTGCTTTTCTTTTCTTCACCGCTGGTTATTTTCTTCTGAGTAGCTATATGTACTTGAAAGGCAAAAGTCATCAAATAGAAAAGCACTGCTGTCTCTTTCCTTTATGGATAATGGTAGCTGTGCCTAACTACAGATCTGATCCTGCAAGCACCCGACACTGGACTTGATGTTTCTACCACATATTTCCACTAAAGCAAGGAACACAAGTAGGATCTAGCTTGAAGTTGTATTAGCTTCCCAGTGAAACACCTAGTTCACGTCTTTAAAAGATTTTCAAAATGTCTCTGCGTTGCTTTTGGGTTTGTGCATTTGCTAGAGAAAATGAGTGAATTTTAAAGACTTTTTCCCCCTCCTTCTAAGGTTACGGCTTTCTTCAGCCAGAATCCATGGAAGCTGTGGCCAGGAGACAGGAGCTGGTTCAAAAGCAAAATATTGCCAGGTAATTCATTGTAAGCTTTGCTCTGAGGTGCAGGCTGGGATTCGGGTGGCAAAGGCAGATGGGGACAGTTAAGTCATAGACTTGTAACTTCTTATTTAGAGTGATTGAGATGCTTTCTCAAATGACCCAGAAGAGCAAAGTGCCCTCTATTGTCTCAGAAAGTCTGAAGCCATTGAACTTTCTACTCTCCCTCATTCTGCTTTTAGCCTTAAAATGATTAAAGAAAAAAGCCCCAGCTTAGTTTAAGAAACAAGCTACAGACTTTAGACCCAGCTCCTGAACTCCAGATCCAAACACCCTGAAATTACAAAAGGTCATAAACAGATTGAGATTTTACAACTGTATCCTGCAATGCACAGTATTTTGAACCTCTACAGCTGGACCCTGGGGATGATTAGAAATGCCTTCACCCTACTATAGGTGAGCAGGTTTCCTAGCTTAACCAAACAGACTTGGTGCCAAGGTTACTTATAAGGAGTCTGGTGATTTGTACCAATTTCAGTGTAATCAGCAGCTGGTTAAATAATCACTACTGCCTCCCCTCACTGCCATATCACTTCCATAAGGGACCTCTAACCTCGACCATCTCCAGGTTGGGCTTCAGCACAGCACTGAATTGCAGCCTCCCTCACACAGTAAGATGAAGAGCAAAAAACAGATAAATTCTGAATAACAGTCTCCCAAGAGAATTGTGATAGGAGTGTTTTGAACTCTTCAGTTAGAAGTCGATCACTGAACTCCTCCAAGTAGCAAGGCTTGCATCAGCACTGAATTTTACATAGCTCCTGACACATGGTGAAAGCCCTGAGAAAAAAGCAAGTAAGAGAGTTAGCAGATGGCAGCAAAGGGGACCAGCATTCGTCCCCTCAGCCCCATCAGAGCCAGCCCTACCTGTTTCGGTTCTTTCTTCTGCCCATCAAAGCTAAGAAAATCCCAGCATAAAAGAGCTCAGACTAAATTCATGAGATGATCTTTACCCCTAGTCTTAAGCTATGCTAGTCCTGGCAATTTCTCCCTGCTTCACACTGCTTTCTGCAGTAGTTTCCCCCAGCACACTTCCCCCTTCAAGCTGAACCCTCAGACTGGGTCCTTTCACCCTTGATAGACATCAGGTGTTGACAAACAACCTTCTGCACCCTTCCCAGCTGTGCTGGCTAGCACCTAGGCTCCAATCCTTGCTCTTTACGGGACTCTGCAAAGCTCAGCAGTTCCAGGCTACCTGAACCTCAAAGGAGCAGACTGTCCTACCCATGAGGTAGCCAGCAATGTCGCACTCTTTGCTGTTTGTCTCCACCTCATGAGGCATATGTGAGCAATGACAATCGGACAAGATATATAGGGACGTGATACATAGACGAGAAGATGTCTATCCCATCTTTGAAAGTGGGAAATTCAAGATCCAAAGACTGTAGCAAAGATGAAAAGAAGGCAGAGAAGGAAACTTGACTTTTATGGAGTGAGCAACTATTTCCTCCACACAACTATCATCTAAATAGGTATCTTTTATCCAAACTGTTTTCCTGACAACTCTACATTAATGAGAAGTCAAGAGTGTCTCTGACCGTTTTCCTCATTTGCAGCATTAAGAAAGCTATCTTAGTTCACTTAGAGGCTCAGTTGCCCTCACAAGCCCTTTTCCAAAGAATGTGAAAGTCCCACTGAAAACTCCTCACAGCAGAAAAGCAGGCAAACCCTCCTCTGGTTTGTGCCTGGAAGTCTTCTCATCTCTCAGGTCCACCAGAAGCTGTGACCGGGAGCTATAGCTTTCTGTTTCATCATTCATCCAGCTCCAAAGAAAGCTGATGCCAGCAAAGCTTGGTACACTGCTCCCCGCATTCTCCACATCTCACTGGCAAACCCTCCTACCCTCTGGGCCAGGCAAGAAAGTTGGCACAGAGCCTGGAGCGGGAGCTTTCTCCTCTAGGAGGGTGATCGGCTGAACATTTACCACCAGAGTCTCATCTCTTTCTGCTCCAGACACTATGGTCCCAGACACTACGGAGAACTGACCAAGAGACTCATTCACATTAGCTTGCTCTGTATATATACACCGGTTGCACGGATAATATAATTTGAGTTCTTTACCATTTATAATATCACTGACATTTTTCAGTTTTCTGTATAATTTTCTGATTGACAAGATAGGTCTCTTCTTTTCTTTAGTCTTCAGCCCTTATGACACTAGAGACAATTCTCCAAATCTGAAGGGAGCATCATCACTGCAATAATGCCTGGATTGCCAATGTATAAATAACTTTTTCGTCTGAAATGTTAGCCACAGTCATCACAAGGAAAATGTATTTGTTCATCCTTTTAGTTTACTCTATTTATTTGGAAATACATTAAATATAGCCAGGTTCGCCACTCCCTCTACTATGTTTGTGACCTCTCACATACAGCAATATAGAGGACAGAGAAGGAAAGCAATACTCTTATCTACTCAATTGTCTTAATTTTAATCTGCCACTGGAAAAAGAAGTGATGAGATGACTGAGCTCCCCTGACTACTTGTGTTCTGTGTGTCTCTTAGGATGGAAATGGAGATGAATGCTATTTTTCAGCAAAAAGAAATAGAGAAAGCTCATCGGAAAGGGTTACTGGGCCTGGAAGCACCTTTCCTTTACCACGGGATGCCAGCTAGTCCCATTGCTTTCCGTGGCAGGCAAAGGCTACCTGAAGGCCACCTTCCTAGTGACTTATATGTTCATCGTACCACCCTTGATGAAATTCAGGGCAACGCTATGCTCATGGCAACCAGCCCATACCCTCCAGTCAGCAGTTTGCAAAGGGAGAGGGGCCGTCGGCCAGGGAGAAGAGCTGGAAATCACAAAACTGCAGACTGCAATGCCAACGGCACAAAGAACCAAGCTGAAGACAAGACTGCAGAGCCTGCTTCTGCTGCAGCGGACGATGAGAAAGATGACAAGAAAGAAGCAGAGGTGGAGCCATCAAACAAGCATGAACAAAGCAAAAACCAGAGCGAAGCCTCTGCAGTTTCCAAAAATTGTAAGGAGTTTGAACAAGGCTTGAGAAAAAACTGCACTTCCCATGAAATATCTACTGAAACCAACAGCTGCAACAACACGAATGAGAAGGAGTCTACTAACTCTTGTGCTGCGTTTGATGACAAGTACATGTACCCTTCTGCAATCCCATTCTCGGCATTACCATATGGATTCCCAGTACCCAGCAACCCATTACTAACTTCAGGTTTGTCAAGTCTCCAGATTAGTTTGAATGACATCTGAATACCATTTATTTTTATTGATTTGCTCTCTTATTTCTTCCCTTTGTTTTAAGAGTATTTTCTGTTACAATAGAGTCATAGCGACTAAATGTGGAGTTCATGTGCTGCAAATAGTAAAGACTTGATGAATCCAGGTCAGCAAAGGCAAACAGAATGGTTTCCCTACCTAGAGCTGTGCAGCTTGCTGGCATAATGGAGGTTTCAGTATTTTAGGTAGCAGTACTAGACTTTGCAGGACCTCTATGACAATGCAATTGCACAGCAAGAAAGTGACAAAGCAGCCTCCTAACTGTTGTGATGCTTTGTGCCCTGTGCTATACCACTGCAGGAGGATCATCACTGCTAACTCATCAAGTTAGCATCGCCCTGAGTTCTCCACGATTCTATTTAACATATTCCATTCTCTCATCTCCTTTGTGTTATCAGGAGGGCAGCAAACGATACACTGATCATAATCCCTTGTGTATGTCAAACAGCACAAGGAGTTCCCTTAGAAGCTGTATTCGTTTAGGAACAAACTTATCCCCAAAACTTGACTTCTACAATAACTGTGTGCCTCTCCAGGTCCCTCATAGGTCTCTCCAGCCACCATTCAAGAATCATTTTTTCTAAAGCTATGCAGCTATTGTTAAATGCACAATGGATGAGCCCTGGAAAACTTCCCTTTGCCTGAAATAACAGCAGGCTGGGATGTTTGTTCAGGATCATCTACCAATGACAAACTGTATCACTGAAAAACAAATAACGTACACTAAACATTCACTTCTTGTCTGCAAGAGGCATTCCAGTTAAAATACACAAAACTGTTGAATGAAATTGTGAGCTAGACTCTATCTTCTCCCTGTATCTTTTCTACTTCTAACTGACACTAGGTACTATGGGCTAACATAGGCTTGATTCTGTTCTATTGGGATATTAGTCAAATTAAAATAAGTATAAGGTATAAAGAATCAAAAGCATCTGATAGTGTACCTGTTAAAGAAAATACTGCAGTGTGATTAGTATTTGTCGTGACTGGTACGTCACTACCATGTACAGTACTGTGAGTAAACAAAAGCAGCCAGTAAAGACAATCAAAAGCACTCCAGAATCAGTTACAACTGACTACCTAGCGACTTTGGTATCTAGGACTGTTGTATCTGTCGGTGACTACGCAGTGTCTTATGTTAACAATCTTCTCCTACTGATTTGCCAAGCAAAGTGCTACAGACATTTCTGCGTTTTCTTCTCAAAGGCACACATGGCCTGATCCTGAATGGAGAAGACATTTCTTCCATTGAAGACATTCGCAAATGGACTGTTGACAACGTATACAACTTTATCATTAGCCTTCCAGGCTGTTCAGATTATGCTCAGGTGATTATAAACATCCACCATAGTTACAATTGCAGGTCTTTAGCACCTGCTATATTTAAAGGTCATCTAGTAAATTTTATGTGGCAGAATTTGTTCTTACTTATTACAGATGCAACACTACTTTTAATTATGCTTCAACACATGAAGCCACTTGCAGTCATGAGGAAGAGCCAGTCCCTGGCTCAAAGAAGTTACAGTTCAGATTACATACTCTTTTCAGTTGTATGCTGCAGTCTGGAGTCATTGGTCATCACATACATCAAGACTGGCAGCACAGCAATGGTAAAGGGAAAGTATCTTAACCCATGCACTCCACACACACTGCACAATTTTTATGCAGATGAAAGCAATTCTGCATTCTTGTGATATAGGTATAACCCACCTACCACCCCGAGCTCTTTAGATCATTATTCCATTTTAAAAATGGAAGTATCATTAGTAATGTAAATAAGAGGTTGAAATTCTATATAGTCCCGGGAAAGATTTAGTAAGATGAAACCATTCTTTCATTGACAGCAGGCTGCTCTTTTTTCTTAAATTAAAGAATTACATAACATTGTAGCATTACAAAGTTTGGACTTGCTGAGAGCAAGTAGATGAGCTATAGGCAAACGTGCTGATATCCATTCACCCAAACATGAGATGGCATACTGCAGTTAAGAGATGAGTATGAAGATAAAATACTTTCAAATTATTATTTCCTCCTTGTGTTGTCTATGTTTCAGGACTAAGTATAAAGTATGAACAGTGAAGTCTATTTTAGCACACTACAATGTTCATTTTATTTTTTATAAGATATTTAAAGACCACGCTATTGATGGAGAAACCCTCCCACTGCTAACAGAGGAGCATCTCTTGGACACAATGGGATTAAAACTTGGACCTGCATTAAAAATCCGCTCTCAGGTATGATCATTAAAAGCCCTGGAATGGGAAGTCACGGACACATGAACAGTCAGAAGCTATCAGGATGAAATTTTTCCAAATTAAATGGTATTTTTTTTCACTGATAAAATAATTACGCTAATACTGGGGGAGAAGAAAAAAGTTACTATAGAACAGTAATATAACTCCCGCACGGTTTGCTTTTGCTTCTCTGAGTGTTACAACAACAGGCAGGGAGGCACTAACAGAGAGGTTATGATTTACAGTTTGAGACATACTTAAAGTGGAGTCAGGATACAACAGAGCTGGAGACTAGGCTGAAGTCAGAAATGGGATAGATTTGTTTGTCTGACAGAGTAATTCAGTTTCACTCCTCTTTTCCCTTCCCAGCTGGTAATAAATGCTCTGTGGTATATTTGTTTTTGCTTCAACCTGTCTTTTAAAATATCCCAAGTAAAGGTTTCTACAGCCTTTCTGGGAATATAATCTTACAAGTTTCACAGACAGGCTGTTCCCCTATGTTGACAATTTTTTGCACTTAATTTCATCCAATAATATCAACTTTCTGTGCGTTTCTACTGTCTGCCTGGTTCTTTTTCCTTTTCTTTAACCCCTAGCTCTCTCTCACTCTACTGTCATTAAAAACACCTTCCCTGCTTCTACCTAGAAGTTCACCTCTCCTCCATCCCACGGGTGCTGCAGCACCTAGAGGGCAAGAAGGAGCCTGCTGTCAGGGCTCAGCACACTGAGCCCTTTCCCAGATAGGCTGTGTTGAGCACTGCCAAGCTCCTTCCACAAGAACTTGGGCCTAGAGAAAGGTGAGAGGGGAAAGGGAAGAAAAGATTTCTGCACTTTTGCTAAGCACTGAGTGTGCTTTTGAGATAGTTGGGATCTCCACGGCTTCAAGGCTGTGTCCCTAACATCGCCACATGACAGCCAGCCTTGTTGTCAGATGAAGCTACACATTTAAAGACCTCAGCATTATCCAGAGAAGCAATTGCTGCAATCCTCTTTTTGTCTCTAAAGGTGTCTCGACGTCTGGGCAATGTGTTCTACATGATGAACCTTCCTCTCTCCGTGCCCCTGCCACCTGCTCCAGGCAAACCCTCAGATCAACCCTCCGACATTGCCTCCCCTCTCCATTGTAATAGCAGTGGTGATGCACTGGATAGTCCTTGCTCTCAGGACCCAGAAACTTCAAAAACAGTGGAACCGATTGTTTCAGAAAGCAGAGAAAATTCAAGTGACGCAGCTGGATCTCAGGCTGACTTCCAGATGATCACTTTTCAGAAGAGTTGAGCAGAGTCCGGGACATAAAATGTTTTTAATAATGCAGTAGAACCTCTAATTACAAAGTGTTAGGATAGTTACAGCCTGAAACCTTTGTATGATTGTGGTTGAATGAAACAAGCCGCAAATGCAGCAAGGTGCAATGGGGTATTTTAAAAGCATTAAAAAATGCTTTTAAATAAATACATATTAGCGCAATTACTTTCAAGCGCAATTCATTGAAAAGAACATAATATAATGATATTATATATTGTTAATGATATTAACAGCTACATTTACTGTTTCATAAATTTAAGTCCAGTGTCATCACTGAAATCTATCAGAGATTCAAAGTGTACCGTCTCTCTTAAAGTGTGTTCCTGCGGGCTGCTGCCTGCTGAGAAACTACAAGGGAAAGGACAAGTTACTGCTTCCATACAGCCCATAGCTGACTTCTGCTTCTGTTGAAGTCTATGGCAGAATTCAGTGGGAAGGTATAGAATTACCTCCAGGATATGGAGAAATATACCCTAGTCTCAGCAATATGAGTACATTTCATCGCCGTTCTAGAACTAAATGCCTAGGAAGGGTACGCAGGGTATAGAGAGGGTGCACAGATTAAATCCTGGACATTAAAATACTGTGTGTAACAGCCATGTTAATTATTCTGAGGCATTCTTATTGCCAGGATTTGAAACTGCTTTGCTTGATTGCCCAGATGAACTGAGTTTAGGAGGAAGCGTAAGCAGACTCTTGTCATGAAGATCAGTCACAGATAGTAGCGTTCCTGTGGGCAGCAGGCTCAAAGCTTCGCAGCCCGGCCAGCTGGACTCCCCCGTTCCTGCCAGCCTAGCTGTCAGCAGCAGCACCCTTCGCCTTAGCATCAGTAAGCCATGAAAAGCACCTCACTGAGCAATATACTTCTCAACGTCCCTTATTTTGGGAGAGGTCACCCAACTGCAGTCTGGAAGTTATTCTTTCTCTGCAAAAGTTGCGCTTCCCCTTGTTTCTGCTATTGCCTCATAGCAAACAAGAACCACAAAATGGAGGTTTTAGCCAGGGATAAGTCCCCAGCATTTCATTACGATTCCTGCGATAATTGCCTTTGTTCCCTCTTTAGGGGACTTTGTGGCACACTAGTCTTCCATTCAGGCTTTGGAAGTCAATACACTATAGTGCTGTCTTCGACTCTCCTCCCTGCAAGAACACATCTTTACTCCAAAGGACACACAAATATTTTTGATAACATTAAGTTTTCTAAATTGAGGCTTGACAGATTGGGGATCTGTTGTATATTGCTACTTAACAGTCTCTCCCCTTAGTCTAGTTTGTGAGGCCTCAAGTATGTAAAAAAACAAGAGGAACACTGCTGTTTAGATTGTGAGCGTCTAAACACATGGCGGAAGGGAATAATGTGATATTTTGGACTGTAGGCACTTGTTCTTTTGCTTTATCCTGAGATATGTTATTTTATATCTTTGGTCTTGCAGATCACGTCTTTGTGCACTAGATAATGTGGGATTAAATGCTAACAATAGTAACTTTCACATGTTCCTCTTACTATACTGTCTCTACTCTGCGGCCCTGAGAAGAAGGGCAAAGATCTTTTTCTGAAACAGCAAGTTTTGCTCTAAAAAAGAACAGGGCTGATTCTGCTTTCATGAAAACTCTGCCACTGACTCCAATTGTGGCAGGTTTGGACAGTAGCACAGCTCTGTGTATAGCTCCCAATACTGTAACCAGGGTCTACGGTGTTAGGGTTAATCAATAAAATCCAGAAAGGCCCACTGCAAACGCATGATATGCTATCAGCAAAACACTCCAAACTTACACACTTTACAGATCCTAAGATCATTTCCTCCTAAGTGAAGTGCTGACCTTTACATCTCTGATCCAATGAAATTAATGGCAGTCTTTCCATTAATAAGAGAGTTTGGATTATGCCTTACGCATCATCTGTGGGTATCTTTCATATGAGAAAATGTTCACTGAATACTCAACAGTGTTCAGAAAAAGCAAAATTATAACCTGAAGCTGGAAAGCTTAAATATTACTCCACAAGAGTATCTAAAAAAAAAGTACAACAGCATTATTAATCTTAGAATGGCAATTCGTTTGCTCTCCACTTTGTCTCAATGAATTTTAAAAAGTGTTGACCTCTGTTCTCTTCATTAAGTTTTCTATACTTTGTCATAGCTTAAAAACTTAGTCAGGGGGCTTGGAAGATTTTATGTTGAATTTGGTAAAATTATAAAATGTTTACTTTTTCATATTTTGCATAAAACACCACGGACAATGGACAAAATTGTATTCTTTTCAAAGTGCTTTCAATAAGCAACTAATAAGCTACTTTAATAAGTAACATCTCGGATTACTTAAACTGAAAAAATTGCATACAAATATTTAGTATATGCTTTAGTATGTGTTTTACAGTTTTACTTTTATAGTAGATTTAACTATTGCCATTTTCCCCCTTTTTGCTGTAGGTTGTTCATATATCAACAGGAAAAAAATAAAATATTTTTATATAGAAAAAGTGCTTGTTAAAATAAATATCAGGGACATCAATTCCAGTTAGCATATGAAAGGATTTCTAACTTACTTATTTTTTTGTAAAACTGAATATCATATTGACAATGTCACTTGCCTATATTTTCAAACGGCACCCTTCCTCCTTGCTGTATGAAATATTTGACTTAAGCCATGAGACTTCCGCCACCCTAGAGATCAATCTCTGATATATTTTTTAGGTCAATTAAGCCACAAGATGTCGCTGCAAAGTTACAAGAGGTTATGTGACGCCCCTTCAAAGTGCAATGCAGCATGCTTGAAGTGCAGGTGACCTATTAAGAACAAGGATACCAAGAAACTAAACTTAATTTTCTAGAGTACAGCAGAAGAGCTTGACTTGAAATCCCACATGCCAGGGAAGAAAGACTGAAATCTGGTTCTGAAGAGTGTGACTACTTTTGTAAATGGCCAGATATGAACAATTCCAAAAGCAGAAAAAGTTTGGATCCAAACTTTACAGGCTGTTTTTACTTCTGCAACTAAAGCAAAAACAAAAACAACAACAACAAAAAAACAGGTGATCTTTTGCACATACTGGGCTCTTCTTCCCAAAACTACAAAAAGAATGACTTAATGGCTTCCCGTGCTGTGGGGAGATGTGTCAGAGCAGCGAAAAACCAGTAAGACTTGGACTGCATACAGCAGTAGAGCAAAGAAGGAAGCAAAAGGATTTACCTAAACGGACATAATCTATTCTATTTCTAATGAAGGAAATACCACTGGTAATGAATGTTTTCTTTTCTAGAAGCACTTCAGTAAGAATCAGTAGACAGAGCCATATTTTCAAATTTTGATATATATTTTTTAAGTAAATACTTGAGGCCTACTGATTATCAGTAGCGGTATGCTCTTTGACTTTTAATACATATCCCAGGTGCAGAGGGCATAGCTAGCAAGCGCAAGTACATAACAAAGCTGGCAGAACTGTTACCTGGCGGCATTCTGGTTGTTACCGATGTTTCCTACACAAGTGAAGTTTTACAGGAAAGGTCATAGAAGCAGATACCACCACTGTTATGCCTGCTCTTAATAACATTAACAGCTTTGCTGAGTGGAGCTGCAATCATTTAACCCTATCCAGATTTCATTCTGATCTAGCATTACTAAAGCAGACACAAATCACACCCAGTGGTGCAACAAAACGAAGGACGAATTTGAGTATGCGAATACCTGGCAACATAAGTCCAAATTTGTCATTGCTTTCCTCTACTGGTTTTGCATACAGCATGTGTTAACTGAACAGTGATAGCACAGCGCTTAACAGAATCTTATAACGGAAGAGCTCTCGGATCAGATGAACAACAATCTAAATTCGGCATTTAAGATATCCTTAAGGACTGAAACCTCTTAAGAAAGGTTTTTTCCTATCTAGGAAAAAACCCGACCAACATCTGCAGTATATCAGGAGAACATTATTTTACTAGTACCAAAACTGTTAGCAAACCTTAAAGGGAAGGAGAAGGTGCTTTTGAATATGTAAATTATTTACTTCTAAAAGATCACTGACCAATGAAACCATATGGATTTTTTTCTGCAACAGTCAGAAAAAAAGCCAAACTGGAAAAGACCAAGTAAATCTGGCACCACAATACACCAAACTTTCTGTTTTAACCTTCTTAATAACCTTCAAAGGAAGTTTAAGGACTTAACAAAATATACTCAAGTATTTGTGCTAATAGGGTCATCGAGTGCTAAGAGGGCCTTCTCTTCTCTCTACATTTGCATTTGTGTCTTCTCTATTTTTTGCAACAACATAGATTACTCATTTAAAATATGTTTTACATTTTTGGCAATTGTACATTTACTGCTTATCAAATTTCATAAGTTTTTTTTTGTTTTAATAGGCTGCATTACTAGTCATGTTGACTGACTTCTCTGACTAAAGGCTTCCTTGCTATACACTGATACAATACAGCTTCAAAAGATAGGGTCAGCTCAAAGTTGCAACTGATCTTCATACTAATCTGTTGCAATATATGTGCTACGTGAACAACCATGTTGGCTTCACACTATAGTCTAGGCTCTCCAGTGGGTTCGTGAACCACTCTGTTCTCCTTAGAGGATGCAACAACCATGTTAAGAAAGGACAGTTTCACTGGGAGGACTGTACCCTTTCTTTTCCCTCCTCCCATTGGTACTGCCTGGTATTCTGTACATACTTCCAGACTAAGCCATCTGAGCATTGTGCAATCTCCATCCAACCTCCCATTCAACTTGTGGCTGTCCTTTTGAAGACTTCTCCTTTAAAAAAAGCACTCATCAAAGCTCATATCATTGCAAGAGCCTGATACAGTTAACTGTATCAGAAAATAAATTTCTAATTAAAATGAGTAATTCTGCACACATACGGATAAACATCTTGACTTTCAAGAGCGTCATCATTTGTAGCATCAGGAACATGAAAGTAGAGAATCAGGTTCTGCAATACAATCTAAATATACCAGCCAAATAAGGACTTTTGATTGCCATAGATGTGTGATGATGCATTTTAAAAATCAAGTGAATGACATTACTAGCCTCAACAGCTTTCTATCCAAATCATATAGACGTTTGTAGACAAAGTATTCACTCTACTTCTAATTCAACACCTGAAACGCAGAACTTTTTTGCTGAATCAGTTTCTTCTGTACTTCAACATTTTCTCCTACTCTTTGCCATAAAAAATTACACAAGCTCTAACTTCTAGCAGGGCAGGAACATGCTTCTACTCTTTATAAAACAAAGGAATAAGCACGATACCCTGTGAATCAGCCCATCTGACCTTATAATTTCATCTAATCCCTTTATTATTCACCGGGAAATAACAAGTGAGCTCTATGAGGCTAGGTCTTCATCAGGGTACTGCTACATGTGCTGCCTAGTTTTGACTAAGCTAATGTGTGGACACATCTTGATCCCCAGGGAAGGTTGATAATCTCTCTCTTTCCAGATGACCTGTCAAATACATGCCTCCAGAGCATCACATTTCTTCAATTATTGCCACAGGCAAGCTCCCAAAAGAGATCAAGTTATTTTATACGTCTACCTTTTCACTATAAAAGGAATACACGAGAGGGTAAGGGATAAACTGGCCTCCCCTTTTTTATTTGCTTTTTGTGTTTTGTTGTTGTTGTTTGGCTTTCTGCCTTTGCAGTTGCAAAGCCCTTTTCTTTCTTTGGGATGGCTTTGCTCCAACTACCACCTATATTGAGGCCACGCAGATTAATCCATTGACTTGGCCTCTAAGTAGTCTTCTCCTCTGTCCCACAGCCA
Source organism: Struthio camelus (assembly GCF_040807025.1). Lineage (NCBI taxonomy): Eukaryota > Metazoa > Chordata > Aves > Struthioniformes > Struthionidae > Struthio > Struthio camelus. The sequence goes on along the minus strand of NC_090950.1, from coordinate 28,050,439 downwards.
AGTTTACCTAAGTCTGTATTCTTCCAGGCAGATATTAGTTCTACTGTCCACGTGTTCTTCTTAAAACAACAATTTTCCTGTCAGTAAGGCTAGAGTCTTTTACCCAGGCTGCAGAAAAGTGGCAGAAACCATTGTCTGTGTTGAAGAAAGAATGATACAGTAGGTTTTCCTACAGTGTAGTACAGTGAGGAAATGAACAGATGCTTTGCTTTTTCAAAATTTAAAAGCACATACATGTGGCAACTGTGTGTATTACTGAAACAGAAGTCAATCAACCAAAACAGCAAACAGAAAAAACATTGCTAATTAAGGAGAAAAAAGAAAGCATAAAGCCAGCCTGGTTTCATCTTTGCTGATTACCTTTCAGTCACAGGGCTTTAACAGTTCTGCTAGAGGAATGCTGCTCAGTCTGTGATTCACGGGCCTCCAGCATTCTCTAAACAGTCTGCATTGAAAGACGGTCTCTAAAGCAATCACCAGCTTTCTGGTCAAATCTGCTAATTTGAGAGATGTAAACTAAAAATCACATTTTTATATAACAAAGATCTTTAACTCAAATACTTGTAATTATAACAGTAGAGTTATGATTTTATAAAATAGCAACATTTAGTTATTATCCCTTCCAGCCACGGTCTAAAAATAGAGGAAATGCAATGAGTCCTTTTTTCCAAAAACCTTAGCTGGTTCTTAAAAAAAGGAAATTGATATTTTCCCTCTCACACCTTCTTGTGTCCAGATACATCCCCACCGACTCCAGCACAGTCTGTTGGATCAGCTGAATCAAGAGGGATCTTTAGGAAGAGCTATATGCCAGTCTACATTATGAGAGCCATATTAGCGTTCACCACTCACTGCTAAAATAAAAACATATTCTTGCAATGAACAACAGTGGGTATTTGAAATAGATGAAATTAATTACATAAGCATCAGAACCAGGGGAAATTCATTCTTACTTCAACTATGTTTTTTGTAAGTTATATGGGTCAAAAAATTCTGAGTTGAATAGAAGTTAAAAGGAACTTGCAAGAATGAAAGTGTGCAAGAAGCTTCTTATTGAAAGGTATATCTGGAGACTTTTCTAAAGAGTCTTTGTTGTTCTGCTAAATTATAAACTAAGTGGCTAACTAAATATTTATAAGTTCCTGAGATGGAAGTGACTCAGGATATGTCTACATTGGAGTGTGCTTCAAAGTAATGACTCATGTATTTGTGGGTGGATGTTAGCTAAACCTGCCTTGAAAGTACACGTTGCTGCATGGTACAGAGCTGGTATTCCTTATATTTTGAACTTGTATCAGCACTGAAGCTATCTGGATAAAATGGGAGGTCATTCCAGAGCCTGCAGCATGCTATCCTCTGTAGATGCTCTAGGAAATGGTTCCTAATGTATTGTGGGAGAATCTGTCTATCCTCCCTGCGCAGGGGACAGGATAGACAAGTCTACGGAAAGTTTTTCTCTTTCTTTTTTTAAGCCTGTCAACATATTAGTTGACGTAATTTTGATTCGTATTCTCCCCTCTCTTTCCCTAGAGCAAAAGGATTAACCATGGGTCCACTGGATAAGCTTCTTGCGAGTGAGTTGTTTGTTCATCAGAACAGACACTTGCTCAGGCTTCTGGTGCCACTTCAATTTCTGCATTGCAGAAGGCAATATAATTTGCAACATGCTCAACAATAATGCAATAGCCAATTGTGTAGAGCTGCAATTCAGGTGCATGTTAGCTAGGCCATCGCAGTAAGACCACGTCATCTTATGGATCCAGGATAACCAACACTGAGCCTAAAATAATACGACCACCAATAAATAAGCTGCCACCCAGGAACAACTGAATATAAGGACATAAGAAAAGATAAACCAGACAGACTAGAACACTGCCTAACTCAGTGTCCTGTCTCAGAGGTCAAGAGAGCAGAGTATAAGAACAAAGCAAGCATATAATAATAGCTTCTCAGAATACTCCCTTTATCTCCAGAGATCTGTAACTCAAACAGTCAGAGGTGATATTTTACATTCAACAGCTCCTGATGGATTTTTGTTTCATGAAAGTATCCAGTTGTTTTGTGAACTCTCATAAACTTCCAGCATCCATATTGCCACGTTAGATCACACAGTTGGGGTAAGGTGAAGAGGAGGAGGGAAAAGATAATGAAATACTGTGGGTTTGGCTTCAGTTGAAAAAAGGAAACCACTCCACTTGCACGCAATATCCTTCGCAACAATAATTTAAGTGGTCATGATTCTGAAACGTGCTCTGATAAAAATGGCAGTTGGCACTTACCAGGCTGTAAATCTACTGCACAGTTGTGGACTGCTCCTTTTACAGCCCGCTACACACTTGACAGAGACATTGATCTTAAACGTACGCCGTTTGAACCTTCACTTCCACACTCTGGCTTTTCTGCCACTTGCTTCTCTCCTAGTTCTCTCGCTGTACTTCTGACTACAAGCTTATCTCATGCGAGATTCAGTCTTGACAGGCTCTGGGCTGTGTAATGATAAAAGGGGAATGCCCAGTGCCTCACAGTACAGGCATATAGAGGACACATTCCCAGGCCTACTCTCCACCAGTTCTTTTCACAGCGCTGTTTATCAGTTTGCTCTCTATGCTGCACATCAGTCTGCTTGACATCCAGCTCCACCAGCTGTTCTGCAAATAGCTCCCATAAGTTAATGGTTCTAAAGCTTCAGATGAATTTAAGCTTCTCTGGAGAAAACAGAACAGAGATTAACCAGAAATTCAAGGTGCTTTTCTGGCAGCTAAGAAGAGCTTGATGTACTGCAGAAATGAACTGCAGACAATATACCCCACCACATGCAAAATGGAGAGTTAAATATGAAAGATGAGTTTATGAATCACAGCAGACTCCAAGACATAGAAGGCATATGGGAAGCTGCGTTTTATAAGGGCCAGAATATAGAGTTATAAGGAATTCTAAGAATGGCAAGGGATGATTATCTGGAATGAGGCCAAATCACTTGGCTATTGCTCTCTTCACAACATGAAGAGCTAGAAGACAGGAATACAGTTCCAAATAGCCTCTCCCAGGTAGCTGGGAACCTCCCATCTGAAGTTCAGCTGGCACCTATGCTGGGTTAGTAGGGCTCTGAGACAGACTATCCTAAAACCCTTACTGTAAGCATTGCTTTAATAAACTAGACTGCTGTTTTAATAGCAGAGATTTCCTAGGTTACACACCACAAAAAGGTGTGGTTTCCTCACAGACAACATGCCTTTCCAAGGAATGACATTTAGTGCCCACACTGCAAATGCATGTTAGATCTTACACCAAATAAATAAAGCTTTCTTACAATAGCACCAGAAGCTTCTCACAGAGGATTTTTGTCATTACAGCAACAGGCCTTTTTCATTATTCTATTTGTCAAATCATATTTTATATGCTGCCCTGATCATTAATACTTGGGTGCTTTGGTTGTTGAACCATTCCATCACTTCAGCACCAAGAGGAGATTGTTATTATTAGCAAGCCACAAGTTATGGATGGTTAAAGCTTTCTTATGCAAGAAAGCCTCAAGCTCAGATGTGCTCTTCTGTTACTGTAACATAAGCACACTAAATAATTACTAAAGTCACTGCCAACTTAAAAACACATTTTTGAATAAGTATATTTTGTCTGCTTTCTACAAGTCATCATTTTATTGCAACTGTAAAAACCTGACATCCTTATATTTATAATTGTATCTTTTATAGTTTTTGTATTTCACTCTGCAGTCACTCAGCTTAATTTGTAACTAGTATAGATTTTCTGCCCAGTAACAGCAAGAGAAAAACAGCCAAAAGAATAGGAAATCGTACCAGAAAAAGCACAAAAGTTGGCAGAGTGATTCATAGGCAAATACGCCACTGGAAACAATTTTAGCTTTTAATTAAGTAGTTTTCATTCTGCAAGCTTCCAAAGTCATAGGAACGGGAAGGGGCCACAGGACGGGAAAGGACTGGACAAGACGATACAACACCGCAGGCACGTTTCCCTCCCAAAGTGCCAGGGTGTGGTTTGGAAACATGGAGCCAGGATAAAGCACCACACGCTTTGCTGACTGAAGTGACCTAATGGAAAAAGCATGTGAGACAACCTCTGACAAAACGCCGTTTTATTTTATTTAGGCTGCTTTCTCAAGCTAATTCCGCACATGTACGGAAAGGCCTGAGCAATCAGAGCGTGGTGAAACAGGCAACTACCAGCCGAGGCCTGGGACATCAAGTGTCTTCGAGGCCTCGTCTCCTATTTAGGAGTATCCAAGCTAAACACACGTGTTTTTTGCCGTCCAGGAGCTGGAACACCACTGCTCCGCGGACACCGAAGGCCACCTCCGCCCCGGCTGCGCTCAGCGCAGGGACGTGCGAGGCCGAGGCCTGGCAGCACCTACCTGAAAGCGCGGCCACCGGCCGCGCCTGAGGCCCGGCAGCAGCCACCCGAGCCAACGCGCAGCGAGAAGCCGGACTCTGGACGGCAGAGGCGGCACGTCCTCGCTGGGGGCTTTCCGGCTAACGGGGAGCGAGGGGGGCTCCGGCCGGCCGGGAGAGAGGGAGGGAGGGAAGGAGGCCGCAGGCGCCTCGCCGGCACGAGGCCAGGCGCGCGGCGACGGTTGGGGCCAGGCGCGCGGCGGCGGCGGCGGCGGCGGGAAGGGCTGGAGGCGGGGCAGCCCGCCAGCGCGGCGATGCTCCAAATGGCGGCGCGTCCCGCGGCGCTGCCCAGCCGCGGGGGGCGGGGCGAGGGGCTGAGGCCCCGCCCCCCGCGCTCCCGCGGCCTCTCGCGAGGCTCCCGCTGCTGCCGCCGCCGCCGCCGTTGCTGTTGCTGCTGCTGCCGCCGCCGCCGCCCGGCCCCACGTCACCGGCGGAGCAGACGGGGACAACATGGCGGAGCGGCGGAGGCACAGGAAGCGGATCCAGGTAGCCGCGCCGCGGCCCCCTGCCCGCCTGGCGTCTCCCCCTTCCTCGTGCCCCTCCGTCCCCCGGGCTGCTACTGCGAGGCTCCCGCCGGGCTGGCAGCGGCGGCTCGGGGGGCCGCGGCTGCGGGCAGGCGCCGGCGTCCTGCCTCGGCCGGGCACGCACGGGGAGGGGGGCGGCGGCGAGGCGGCCTGGGCCTCCTCCCCTCTCCCCCCCGCTCCCCGCCGTCCCTTAACGGGAGTCTGCCCTCGGAAATACGCGGTCGCTTTGCCTCGTCGGAGAACGCGGTTCCCAGTTACGGGGTGATTTTTAAGAGCCGTGCGGTGTTCGGGCTCTCGGTGGCTGGAGGACGGCGCAGGTTGGTGCGGCGGCGGGTCCGCCGGCAGCCGCCGCCGCGGCCGGGGCTTTGCCGGGCAGACGCGCTGTGCGGGGGGGGGCCGGCGGCCCGGGCACAAGCGCTCCGCACCCGGGGAAGGGTGCCACGGGGGAAGGAAAGGGATTTAAAAAAAAGCAAACAAGAACAGTGCTTAAAAATGGACTCTTGTTTGCTTGGAGATCGTGTTAAAACGTCTCAGTTACGCGATGTCACTGCAAGGCAAAGGTAAGGCTGCTTGGGTGTTATCGCCTCCCTGGGCAAGTCTGGTTTCTTCAAAATGCAAGTTTAACTGTGAGTGTCACTGAGGTTTTTAATGCTTGTTTTGGGCACAGTTACAGCATCACTTGTTATAATGTTTGTTGCTGATAGGTGTTATTAACCCTAAGCCTAAATAATGTTTGTTTGGGTTTTATTGCTCCGCTGTAAGCGGAGATAAGATTCAAGAGAGAAATCACAGAGCTGTTCAGCAAATGTGTGCTTCATCCTTGTGCTTGGTTGCCCTCTCTTCTTGTTTCTCTTCCTTTCCCTTCCCAGCCCACTTTCCCTTCCCCTTGGCAGATGGAGATTTGTCTGTGTTTGTAATGGTTCCTTTTCCCTTTAATTCAAATTACTGTGAGAAAAACAAGCAAATTCAATGGGAATTAATCAGAATCTTGTAAAGCAAGCCTTATCAGTCACAAGAATTCATAAATTATGGTAAAATATTACAGAATTTTTTTTTTAATAATAGTTATAGAATGTCCCATGCAAAGGATGATAATAGCCCAATAAAGCATCCATCAAAGACAAATTACATATAATTTAATGTTTCGTATAATACCCAGAGCTCTGGTCTTGCAAGCACTTAAGCACATGCTTAACTTTCAGCCTATTAGCAGTAGAAGTGTTTCCAGGACTGCTAATAATTACCTGACATGTCAGTGTTAACACTTCAGGTTTAAGATTGTGGCCTAAATTTGTAACTCTAATTATGTAGATAAATGTATATTGCTTCTTAGTAGTTTCCCAGTGTGTGTCAACAACAACTGGAAGATAAGACAGTGAACAAAGAATACTGTTTAATGCCTAGAGGGCGTTGTTAATTGGTCAAAGTAAATAAAAGAAAAAAACTTAGCTTCAAAGTGAATAAAAGAAAAAAACTTAGCTTCTTGAACTTTCTTGGCATAGCTGCAACAGGATTGTCATGTTTCAGGATAATGCTGCAAGTTTCTTCTTTTAAAATCAAGCTCTTTATTTTTTTATTTATTTGTAGGTGTTTCAAATGAAACCATATTTACTTCAGGGTAGTGTGTGCCTGCAAATACAGAGACTATTTACAATACCGTATGCAATTTCAGGACCCTGTAGTTATTAGGTAGAGTTATATTCCATGAAAGGGTAAGATTTTTAGAAGGAGGTAGTGTATTTCGCTGTGGAAGTGGCTGGTGTAATAGAGTTCAGTTATAAACGCTGTATGTATAGAAACAAAGTTTTGAATAATTCTTGCAGGATTTTGTCTGCCTTCAGAATTGGAGTTGTGGTAGTCAGCTAGCTAAACATGAGATAATACACAGAAAAAAGTCTCAAAGTAGTTCAAAATTCTTTAAAGCCTACTTTGTGCGTCTTTGATAGGAAGTGATAACAGGAAGGATGCATTTCATAGACTGCGTTTTCATAAAATGACACATTGCCCAATATATGTTGCATAGTTGGGACTCTTCTGTTGGCAACAAGGTAAAAGTTAGAGAAATCTTCAGAAGTTTGAATAAAGACCTTTTATAGGTAAAGGTTTCAACAAATGTCATACCGATGGTAACTTAACTCTAGTAATATGGAGTAGTGAAAATAGACTGCTCTGTGGGAAGCAGATTGCTAAAGTTAATGGGCCCCCACGTGATTCAAATTTCAGAAATCTTACTTTTAAAAAATAAAAAATATGAAATTAGCCATTAGACAACTATTTAGGCAGATATGCGTCAAAAGATGGGGGATGTCTTTGCCTGTTACTCCAGCAACCTGATTAAAGATATTTCATCTCTTTTTAAAAAAAAAAAAAAAAAAAAAAAAAAAAGCTCTTCCATAAGCTATCCTGACATATTCACTTAAACACAAAATCTTCATAGTTCAGTTACTTTGACAAGTATTTAGTTGGACAACACTTGGCATTTTGTTGGCAGGTCTGCAATTTGACTACTAAGCAGGCATTAAGTTTTAATTATGCTGGCCAGATTCCATTGTGGACAGCTTTATTCTGCCCATGTAATTTTGTTTGTGTTTGCGTTTCAATTAATAGCACTTACATAGCATCTTTCTGCTGTGTTCTCTACTTTAGAAATGTTAATGCATATAAATACCTCTTTTATAAATAAAGAAAGTGATTCTTAGGCACTGATTTGGCAAATGTCTCATTGCAAGTTGATGGCTGAGGTAGCAACAGAACCTACTTGCCTTGTTGACTTTTTTTCCCCTTCAGTCACTGAATTCAAGCCTTGAGATTCTCCTGATGAGCGACATCTGTTAATCAACACTAACTGTTCTGGCAGTTCTTTCCTGCCTTGATTTGGGCTCCGTTGGAAGGAAAACGTGCAAAAGCTGTATTGCTGATTCCTGTGCTACATGTTTTTGTGAATGAGTATAGAAAGGATCTTCAGAAGTGACAATACAACAGGTTTTCAGTAAATCAGATCTTAATCCAGCTTTCCCGTTTGTCTTTATTTTCTCATAAATTCTAGAAGAGCTGAATGGGACGCTAGCAAATAATCCCTGAGTAGTATCAGGTGGTATAGGAAGAAGAAACAAAGAATGAAGGGGAAAACAACAACAACAACAACAACAAAACCCCCAGAAAAATAGAAAAGTAACAGCCACAGTTGTCAGTAAAAGAAAAATCGCTGTCTCTTGAAAATGTAAGTCAGATTTTTGGAGGGAGGGAGGAAGGGAGAAAGTCAAAACAACTGGCCTAAGGTTAGAAGACAGTTAAAGCTGGCATGTTTTTTTTCTTCAAAATATGTATGTTGCTGCTTTGGCATGCATTTTAGAACTCTGTGTGTGTCTTTTGTTGTAAATACATGAAACTTAACAACTTTTGCTCAGAAAAAATAGTGAAGGCTTAAAAAGAGCAAAGAAGAAAACAAATGTGTATATTTTCATAGGACGTATACAGAGCAAAAATATCTGTAAATCTTTTTCTGTGAAGTTAATATGGTGTGGCTAACACGCTGCTGCAGTAATCTAGAAGAACTGGTTTATTTGCTAGGCTGTGTCACAGCTTTTATTTTAAGATTCCTGGGGCAATCCACATACTGGTCGCTAGTGTAACAGTCGGGCAGTTTTACCTTAATTAGTTACTGAAGAAGATAGAGGCCTAACAGCAAGGGTCAGAGGTGACACGTTTGGTTCCCCCCAGCCAGTGATCTATCAAATCATGTTATTTTGAGTATTCTTTCTTTGTCCTAGTGCACCTTGATTTCTTTTATGCAGAGTATAAAAGTTTCAACAGAATGGATGAGGAGTGTCCCCTTCCCTACCACAGAACACCTTATAAGCTAATGTTTAGGTATGAACGTGCTCAAGAGTAGAGAAAGTGGTCTAACATGCTGTGGATGAGCACTGCTGCTTAAAAGAAACTGCCAATGTTCTGTGTGTAGCCTGATGCATTTACATCCTCTGAAGTATTAACTTATTTGAGTCCCTAATAGGACGGAAGCAGAAGAACTAGTTCCTGTTAGCCATAGTCCTAGCTAGTTACTGTGTTAGAGGGAAGTGATGGTATTCATGTCATTCAGTTATAGGTGCTTTATTTCGGTAGGTGCCTTAGTTTGGGTGACCTCCCTAAGCTTTGTATCTTAGTGGAAGAAGGTGATGCAGAGGGACTATTTCTTTTTATGAGTTGGTTTAGATTTTTCAAAGATACTTGGATGCGTAAAATGCTGCTAGCTGTTTAGTAGGAAGTGCTTAAGCCATTAGGAACCATTCGCTTTAGCAACTGTATTGAAAGTTAGAGAATCCTGGTAAACGTTTGTCTACGGATTTAAGTGTCAACGTTTCTTAAAGATTTACGTGTCAATGCTTTCTGGCTTGTGTGCGTTTCAGATATGGTACGAACATACATTGAACGAATTGCAGATTTCAAAAGAGTTGGCAGTAGTAACTTGAGACTGTGTGTGTTTGTATACCTTCATGAAGCATGCATCACATAACCCTTGCTCCTCTGATTAATTGCTATTAATTACAAATGGTAATAGACCTGATTCCTATGCCACTATCTATTCCGTTTGTGTCATCCAGGGACTGGAAAGGGATTTGGGTGGGATAATGGGATCACTCAAAGGTGCAGAGCTAGTGGTGTGGAGCCAGCTTGGTGCCACTTGCACTCCCCTCTGGAGGAAGCCCTCTTGGGAGAATGAGCAAATGGCCCGCTACACTCAGGTCATGCAGCCTGAGAGTCAGGAAGGAGGGAAAAGGATAATCTTGTAAGTCAGCACAAGCTTTGGTGTGCACAGCCAGCCTTCAGAGAAGATAAATACAGCCGTAGTGCCCCCATAGCATGAGAGGGGTATTAGAACATGGGTTGACATAGTCTCATTTTTTGATTGTCATAGCCCATCGATAGCTTGAAAAACAGGCTGCACATGACTAATCTACTTCTTGTTTTCCTCATCTGAAAATTGTATAAGCTATTAGGCTTCAGAAGTCTTCTGTGAAGGACAGTGTTCTAAAAATCTAAGTTTCCAAATGTAGGAGCAAAAAAGGTAACTAAATATTCATCTCATTGAAATCAAAGAGGGCCATCAATCCTTGTAATGCTTTTGTCTGCACATGAAAAAACTTGCAGTGTTGGTGACAGTCATCATTTACTCTGTTCTCATTTCCAGAAACCTTGTTTATCGTGGAAGGAAATCATCCTATCTTGGGTCATGCCAGTCTTCTCGCAAATACGATGAAAGGCTGGAAAAAAAGAGTGAAATTTCAGTTCACCAGTATGCTCTGGTCTTTTGGCATCTATTGCATGTTTCCAAGAGAAAGAGGAACTAAATAAATTGTGTTTGGGTAGAGATGAAGGGGAGGAAGAAGCTCATGGGTGCACTAGTTTGAAAAACAAAAACATCTGAACTGAGCTGTTAATATTGACAGGCTTCTTTTCTTCTTCAGTCCCATTCAGAGGTTTAATTAAATGGGAACTACATCTGTCTGTTGAAGGAAGGTCAGAATGCACTGTGCTATACTTTGATTTCAGAGATAATGGTAAAATTTTAAGTCAGTGAAGATGATGAGGATTTTCCATTCACGTCAGTGAGTCTAGAAGGTCATTGGATTTAAAAATCTTAGCTTTGTTTTAAGGGTGCATATAGGACAGAATTTTGAAAGGAATGCTTGAGAATTATTTTTTAAAATCTCTTAGTATTTCAGTAAAGTTTCTAGTTAAATAGGCAGGTTAAGCACTTTTATCAACAAAAAGACAGGGAAAAAGAGTTCTTTGCCTAGCTAAATAAGAAATCTAGTTTGATTTTATTTTAATGGCATTCTTCCAGAGTATGTAATTTATCAGGGATTATAAAACTTTAAATGTTATGTGCTCCCTAGTGACAACTTGTGTTATTTGATATGTAAAATTAAAGTAGATGCAAAGCTCTCAAATAAAATTTAGGACGGAAGTACTTGGAAGCTTAACGCTATCCTATTTTTTTAATTGACTGGAGATGATTTAATCATAGAATTGTAACTGAGAAGACATTTTACAACATTCCAGAAATATATTCTGAGATGTTTCTCTGAATCTTTTTGTTTTTCCTAGAAAAGTAAACTTTAAATACCACAAAATGTTAGTACAGCTTTTAAGGCTGTGTCGTCTGTTTTAAAATGTTATAACTTATTTCAAAATACACCTTGATTCATTTGTATAATCCTTTTCTAAATGAGGCTTGAAATGTCTGGTGTTTGGCTATTTTTACTGTTGAACATAAAGATTTGTTAAACTGCATCTTAAAAAAGCAGTGCTTAAAAAATTCTGGGATTTCCATGTTTCTGTTGATATCGCTTAATGATGGAATTCAGTATTTTTTTCCGTGAGCCATTTGTTTTAATACTGCAACGGAAGCCTGGCTCTGAAAATGAAGTGACGAAAATAAGATGAAAAATGTGGGGTAACTAGCAGGGAAAAACTTTCTCAGAAGGATCTCAGTTAAACTGTGGCGGTGTCTCTCAGAAAAGAGCCCTTTTGCTTGGGATATTAGGAAACCACCCCGCAGAAAAGGACGAAGCAATAGATGATAAGGAGCAATCCGAAAAAGCACCCTTTGGTGCCAACCACTGCCTTTATAGCATATCGCATGACTTACCAGAATCATAAATATTTAAGGGGGAAAAGAATATATGAAATACTAGCAGATAAACAACCAAGCGATGTGACTGTCTGTAGGTTTTTTTTTTTTTTTTTAACAAAGCTGTCTTACAGTCTGTGTTGCAGAGAATATTTGCTGTATGAGTTGTTGCACTAAGTATAATTCTCTAGAAGGAGATATGAGAAAAGCATTGTTCTAGAACGCAACCGCTATGTGTAGTCATTAGCGTCCATGGTACCTTAGCGTGTGTACCATACAGGAATGATGGCACACCTATATTCATTTTCTTTAAATGCACTGTAACTCATTTTGTTGTTATCAAACCAAATCTGTTTTGGTACCAAACTCGGTAGCATCATCAGTGATTTATAATTGTACCATATTAAGAGGACAGCAAGTCACAGCATATCGGTTATGTATATAAATGCACTGCCAGTTAGTGAATAGTTTTCCATAAATTAGGTGGTGTTTTATACAGTTTTTAAAAATTTGTAAAGAAAAAAATGAAGTATTGAACATGGCGAAACAGTTAGTTTCATCTATATGAGGACTGTCAGGATTATCTGGCTTAATTCAGGCATATGTTTTTTAAACCTGTCTAAACCAGTTAGTGTGAGCACATATTTCTGCATATGTACAAGGAATTTGGCTTAAAAAAAAAATCTCAGTAATCTCAGAAATTAACAGGCTACAGAGTGCTGTTAGTAATTTGGATATCTTATATCTATATTATTTGGTTTAAAATTGTCCTCAGATAGGAATAGCAATAATCTCATCTAGAACAATAATTCATTAACCAGTTTCTTTTGAAAGTTAGCTGTGCAAACTGTTGAAAATTAACAGCTGGCTATCTGGAGCTTTTATGTCCTGTGTAACAATGTCTACTTGACCTTGCATTTCCACTTACCAGGCTTCTTCCAATATCATGTTTATTTATCTTAAAAGTGGTCATGGAGGTTGTATATGTTTGCTGAGCATTAAAAATGTCTTCTCTTTAAATAGAATGTTTTTTCTATACATCCCTGTAAATCACTGATTTGCTTTGTGGCTTCTGTATTCTGTTTCTGTGGCTAGCATGAGAAGAACGGGTAGAGAAATGTATTGCCAGTCTGAAAAGATGTCTTAGTGTTACTCTGTAATTGATTTGTTAGTAGCGGGGGGGGAGGGTTCAGGAGAATTAAGCCTCGTTAATATTTTCTCATATATATACACACACACACACACACACACACGCACGCATATATGTACACACATACATATATATGTATACAGTATTTTAATATGTATGGTATTTTACATAATTGAAAATGCCTGTTTTCATCCTTCTTTCCTACAAATCTTTGAATTCTGCTACCTATCTGCAAATCGGTAAATTTACAAAATGTATTAATACATGCAGAATAAGGACTCCTTTTCCTATAAAAAGTCTATTTTGAAGTTAAAACATACCAGGATAAGGTACATTATACTGTTGCTCCTAATCTCTAGGTTGGGAGGATCTCCTTGATGATCTTCTGAAGTTTAAATCACTTTGTAGCCCTTTTAGCCAAACTGTCAAATCTTTCTACTACTTCTCTACATGGTTTTCATTCCTCTTTCACGTGAAATTCAAGCTCTTTTGTATTCTGCCTGTATGTCTGCATTGCTGTCACCTCATACCATTTCTAATTCTTCTCACTGTGTTGTTTGTCTTTGCTCTCAGCTTCATAGCTATTTTCATTCAGACTTGTGTGCCTTAAGCAGCTTTCCGTTTGCTAGGTGCCTAGTACTTCCCCTTCCTCAGTTTCTCCCTTAATTTTTTCTTTGTAAAAAGCTGTCAGAGTTCTAATCCATCGTGTATCTTCACATCATCTGACATTAGAATTCTTGCTTTTTTTTTTGTTTATGTGGACTGAAAGCTCTTCGGCAAAATGACTTGACCTATTTTCACGTTTTCTCATTATTTTATGGCAATACAAACAAAATGTAGGACTTCAGAATATCTGATTTTGAGTCCAAACGAGTGTCTTCCCCATGTGTTAAAACTGAGTTAACTTTCATTTTTGTTATTGTAGGAGGTTGGTGAGCCATTCAAAGAGGAGAAGGCTGTTGCCAAATACTTACGTTTCAACTGTCCAACAAAATCTACCAACATGATGGGCCACCGAGTTGATTATTTTATTGGTAGGGTTAACCAAAGAATGATGCTGTCTATTTACTAATACTGTGGGTGTGGAGGGGTTGTTTTGTTATTATTGCTTTATCAAAGAAGTACTAATCTTACAGCTTGGTCTTGCAAACTTATCTCGGCATTAGATAACTTCAGGCTGATAAGATTAGTCTTATGGCTAACTCAGTAAACTTTATCAACTTCTCAGTAAACTTTATCAACTTCTCACTTTGTAGTCTTAATGGTGTATAGTTGTCCAGAGTGACGTATTTAAGAGTGACATATTTAAGAACAGTGGCTGCTTTTATTTTAAAGATCAAAGGATATGGAACATCCACCAGAACTGACTGGTTGGTGTGGTTCAAGGAACATAGACGGTTACAATTAAGTTAACTGATTTTAACATATTTTTATTCTGTTTTTCCTCTAGCCTCAAAAGCTGTGGATTGCCTCTTGGATTCTAAATGGGCAAAGGCAAAGAAAGGAGAGGAAGCTTTATTTACAACTCGCGAGTCTGTAGTTGATTACTGCAACAGGTATGACTTTCTGGTCTAATTCATTTGAGTACAGTTGTCAAGGTGTCTTACATTACTTAGGAACCTGTTTCACTTATGCATCTTTGAAAAAGGGACTTACTGCTTTCTAAAACACTTGTGTTATGGTGTATAAATAATCCTTGTAGTTTTATTAGCATGTTTGAGGGTGTCACACCAGAAACAGAAATAACGTCACTTAATCATCTCTGTTCCCATAACTGTGTCGTGCTTTCATTATGCTGCTTGTGGCAGCAAAAAAAAAAAGAAAACTATTTTTTCTGAATTTTATGGTTATTTTAAGGCAGTAGGATCAGAGCTCCCAAGTTTCTCCTTTCCTTTACCTAGACTCCCATCATGGCAGAGGCTGGACTTTGAGGTTCAAGTCATGCATCTCACATGATATGTCTTTGCTGATTAGTGTTTTTGTTTAGATGAATGGCATATTCTGACCGTTACATCCTCTTATCCTCTTTTTGGGAAGAATCATAAAGTGAAGGGGGCTGCCTGCACTTGGAGAGCTCTCAAAAACCTACTTAGAAATGAAGGAGAAAATGGCTAATATTTAGTCATTTTATTTTAGAGAGCCATCCAGCAAGGTGAGATTCTGCCTCGATTTCCATCGCTGAGGCAGGGCAGATTCTGTTTTTGAACTTTAATCCTTGTGCTGACTTCTTCAAGAATGCTTATAAAAGAATATTATGTTAATGCAAGCAGAAAAATAAATCTTTCCTTCTAGAATCTTTAGACTGAGGTAGGAGTCTATATCTGTTCTTCAGTTATTAAACTATTGGATGAGACAACTGTTGTTTAAGTCCTTTAGCTCTAGCAATGAAAGAATGCACTATAAAAAGAAAATCAGTTTGACCCTTTTTTCTCTTGCATTCATTTTTGTCAGTAGTAGTATTTAGTGCATTGATGATACATTTGGCACCATGTCACGTCTGCAGTTTGGTTTCCCTTGCTGATTCTTAAAAGACTAGTAATGCCCAGGCCACCTTTGATCACTGAAACTGTTTTCAGAGCTTTAAATGTTAGCACTGACTACTTTCTTTACCTTTTGGAAGGGATGGAGCAATATCTTAGCACAAAAGAGAAGGTAGTTCCATCAGCACCAGAGATGTATTACTTTTCATCTTCTCTGTTTAGATTCTTACTCATGTTAAAACCAACTGCTTTAAGTCTTTTGGTGTGGCCCTTGCTTGTTTTACCTGCCCTGTCAAACACAAAATAAATACGAGATCTTGCTGCTTCATCCCAAGTCAATAGCATTAATTGCGTATGTAAAACAAGGTATTATCTGAATTCATAGTGTTCCTGCAGAGCGTAAGATCTCCTGCTACACTTATGTATTGATCTAAGTTCAGTAAGTTTACTTTTGGGGCATTTGGCATAAATAAGCTACATCAGTAACATGTGTTTCAGCAGTACTGTTGCTGATCTAATGAGGATCAACAGAGAATTAGTAAGTAATCTGGACTTCATTAGTTATGTGAAGGTCAGTCCGGTTCCAGGACCTGGCTGTTGGCCATACTGATACTGTGGCTCCATGCTCTGGGTGGCAGGGCTTGCCCAGGCACAGTAGAGGAGTGCTTCCAGTTCCATCTTTCCATGCTCCATCAGAGGCAGAGGTAGCTCCTACAAGGGAAAAAGTTGTCCTGCAGGCCAGACCAGTCCTGTGGGCTGCCACCTGAGCCACCCTAGATTTATATCTATCAAGAAAAGTAGTTGCTTCTGAAGAAGTGATTTTCTGTTGCTAGAAATAGAATCCATGTAAACAATTGCCTGAAGAAAGCTTTCTTTTTATATATACACATACATATATACACACACATACATGCTTGAAAACGACTGTTCCAGCAGTCAGCCTGCACATGATTTTTATTAGTAGAATGACTTCTCTCCCTCCGTGAATTTCCCTAATTTAAAAAGCAGTTCGACGTAAGGATTTGATCTGCAGTAAGAGATGAAAGAAAACAAGTACAAATCAAATTGATTTGATTCATAGGGCCTGTTTCTTTGTTTTTTGTGATAATTGGCCCTTGGATTTTGTACCCCACTGCTTCTCAGTTTGAAGAGCAGTATTCTGTACTCTGCCTGTTCTGAACTGGAATATGATCCTTTCAAGGGCATTACTTACTGGTGACAACTTTAAGACTACCAGATAGTTCTTCCTGTCGCACTGCTAGCCATATATGCCTATTCTATAACGTTTGCTTGTAGCTGACATGAATGGAATTGCTTGCATGAGAACCATGGTTCCAGCAGGACAATTTCATTCAGCCTGCATCTTTGACCAACTAACTTGACAGGTTGTATGTCCGTTTCTTTTATTTTCTTTTTGCTATGACATTCATTGACATTAAAATAAATACTTGATGGAGCTGTATTAACAGGAAAGATAATTAAATGGACCTAATAGTTTCCACCATCCTAAATTTGTTGTCATTTATATCTAGGCAAAAATGCTGCCACATAAAATACAGTTTTTAATCCAATTTTGAATAGGTGGACAAGGAAGGCAAGAGGTGAGACAGGATAATAGGTCTCGTGTCTTCATGTGAAAATAGTGTATGTGAGATGGTGACATCTTTGTCATGCTATTCACTACTGTATTAGATAATCTCTACTGATATCTAATAACAGAACTGTGTATAAACATTATTATTTCAATGACACTTAAATGTATCATTCAACCTTTTTCATTTTAAGACTTCTGAAAAAACAGTTCTTTCATCGAGCATTAAAAGTGATGAAAATGAAACCTGATAAGGATACAAAAAAGGAAAAGGAAAAAGGAAAGACTGAGAGTGGGAAAGAAGAGGAGAAAAAGAGCAAGAGGGAAAGTGGCAAAGATGAAAAAACTAAGAAGGAGAAAGAAAAAGAAAAGAAAAAGGATGGTGAAAAAGAGGAGTGTAAGAAGGTAAGTGCAATCAGTAAGAGAAGACACAAAGCTGTTAGTATAACTAATTTGTTGGTTACAAATTAAACTAATATCAAGATTACGTGGACTTAAATGTGTTTGGTTGTTCTAAAATGTTACAAAGTTCTCTTTGCCTGTTTTGGTCTCTAAAATACAGCTTTTTTTAATTTTTGAGCTAATCAGATTTTCATCCGAATCCAAAAAAGAGACTTCAGTTGGGCCTTTGTCTGTCTGTGTCATTGTCTTGTAATGTGGACTGAGCTGGTAAAAAAGCTACATCCATTCAGTGAAAATGGGCAGTGATTCTTTGTGCAAGTATACTTTAGCATAAAATTAAATATAAATGCATGTGACATAACATATAAAGTCTGTGCAGTTACATAAGTAAAATGGAGATCCCCACGGAGAAGGACATGGGAGTCCTGGTGGACAACAAGTTGACTGTGAGCCAGCAGTGTGCCCTTGCGGCCAAGAAGGCCAATGGGATCCTGGGCTGCATTCGGAGGAGCGTTGCCAGCAGGTCGAGGGAGGTGATCCTGCCCCTCTACTCAGCCCTGGTGAGGCCTCACCTTGGGTGCTGTGCCCAGTTCTGGGCTCCCCAGCACGAGAGACATGGAGCTCCTGGAGAGAGTCCAGCGAAGGCCTACAAAGATGATGAAGGGACTGGAGCATCTCTCATATGAGGAGAGGCTGAGAGAGCTGGGACTCTTAAGCCTGGAGAAGAGAAGACTGAGGGGGGAATCTGATCAATGTGCAGAAGTATCTGAAAGAAGGGTATCAAGAAGGGTATCAAGAGGATGGGGCCAGGCTCTTCTCAGCGGTGCCCAGCAGTAGGACGAGAGGCAACAGGCACAGGAAGCTCCATCTGAACACGAGGAAATTTCCAGTGACTGAGCACTGGACCAGGTTGCCCAGAGAGGCGGTGGAGTCTCCTTCCCTGGAGATATTCAAAAACCATCTGGTAACGATCCTGGGCAACATGCTCTAGGTGACCCTGCTTGAGCAGGGGGGTTGGACTAGATGATCTCCAGAGGTCCTTTCCAACCTCAACCATTCTGTGATTTTGCAATGTTTGGTAATAAGAATATTTGGAATGTGGCATTTGGTGCTTGTAAACAGCTCTGTAATAGTGGGCCTCTTTTGTGTATGAAAGCTCCTTTATTAATCTACATAATGCCTAGTTTTCCCAAACTTTAATTTACTTTTTAATTTGCTTTTTTAAAAGTTCAAACTATTATTATTGCACAAGTTCTCATGTGTGTCCTGGTATATTTTATTAGCAAAACCGAATTTCTAAACTAAGATGAGAGAAATCCACAAGAGAAATTTGATGAAGAGATGCATTTTTCCTTCTGTGTATAGTGGTTTGAATCCCATGAGTTAGTAGTATTCAAGAGTTATTCCCATTCTAACCCTTTGAGTAAAATAATGGCACGTTTAGTCAAAGGTGTAGTCTACATGTACAAAGGTCTACATCTCAAAAAAAAAAAAAAGTTACACAGCTAATAAAGGAATTATAAACAAAACAAGGCTTGCTGGCAGTCTAAACATAGCCAGTATACCATCTGACTCTTGAGATAGTCTAAAATGCAGACTTTGAAAGTTGTGAACTTTGCCAATTCTCTGTAATCTGGAGTGTTATATTATTAAATGTAATGTTAATTTTAAACTAATCATCAATTATTTAACTGATATTTTAGTGGATGATATAAGCCAATGGGTAATGACTTGAGCAACAACACAGGACAAAAATTAGGAAGTTAATTTCAAATTAACTAGAAGAAAGAAGCAGAGAGAAGGAAACGGGAGCTATGAGAAAGAAGGAAGCACAAGACCAAAAAGTGATTGAGGAAGGTAGAGGGTAAAAAGGCTGAAGCTGATTCTGAAAGGATGCCTAAACGTGCATATGCCACCAAGATACCAAATAACTCCAATGAGAAGTTAGTGATTGAGTGTTGTACCCCATTCTTTGCACAAACTTTCTGTTAGTATCAGTGGAGCTTTGCTATGCATTTGAATGCATGCATTTGAATCCTGAAGCTACACTCTAGCTCTGAGAAGATAATCAAAAATACATTTTTATATTTCTTCACAGTTTTCATTTGTTCATGATACCCAGTCAGTAATAAATGAGAACAGGAGGAAATAAAGCATCTATACTTAAGATTACTTTAAATCTTTTTTTTTTCCAGTCTGTGGAAAGTTCTGGCTCAATGTGTTTAAATATTAGAAATTAAGATTCTCTGAACTTACTGTTTATAATTTGCATTTGTCCTCAGGATGAGATCCCAGGAACGCCCAAAAAAAAGGAAACTAAGAGGAAATTTAAACTTGAGCCACATGAGGACCAAGTTTTCTTGGATGGAAATGAGGTGAGGTACATAGGTAATTTTAGTGTTAGTGTACTGTTGTCAGGGAGTAGCTTAAATTACTGGATTTCTTCAGACTCTCTTTTTGGTCCTTTTTAAAAGAAAACGAATGGAAACCTGATGGCTGATAGTGAAATATCAGAGTAGGTATATCTACAAGGACATTAGAGGGAGGTGGCTGGATGCAGGACAGTAATGTAAGAAATCTAAAAGAAAATTTTATTCCCAGTAGTTTAAATTTTAGTAGACCTAAGGTGAAATTTTTGTCCTCGTGGTATAGTTAAGTATTGGAACACTCTCCATGCTTGTAGGTTTTCAAGACTAGACTGGATAAATCCCTGGGTAACCTGGTCTGACTGCATAGCTGACCCTATCTTGAGCGGGAGGATGGACTAGAGACCTCTTGAGGTCCCTTCCAGCCTGAATTATCCTATGAAGTATTGCTGAAGTATTTCTAAACAAAAATCAAGCCTTTTAGAACATCAAGTTCAATCACAACAGTGGAAATCAAAAGAATTTGCTGTTCATCAAAAGTATCTGCTATCCAGAGGTAGCCTGAACCTGTAACCCGAGCAGATAGCTGAGACTTGGGCATTTCTGAATTCTAATCCTGGCTTTACCACTGAAATTGTGTGTGGTCCTAAATACTTCTCTGTACTTCACTTTTCTGGGAGACAAAGAATTTAATACACTAACAGTTCTGTAACATACTTTGTCATATTCTTGCTTGTAAGGTTTGGCATAAGTGGGAACTCCAGCAAAAATATACTATGTTTTACGTTCATGTTGTGTGTCAGTGTGCTGTAATCTCTCCTAAAATTCTTATACCTTTGGTTCTAAAACATACGTGGCAGTGAACTCTGCAATTTATTTATGTGTTGTGTGGAAAAAGTATTTCCTTTAGGTATATCTGTCTTCTCAGTCATTTCTTTTACAATTTGTCTTAATCTGTTTTGTCTCACCTGGTATAGAATCTCATATATCTCTGATCCTCTGTATTGTCTTTTACATGGTTTTAACCAGAATGGCATGCAGCTTTCAATATGAGGGTGCACTTTTATATTTATTTGGTGGTATAGCAATATTCTTCGTCCCAATGTTATTTACCTTTTTGTTTATTAACAAGCTGACATTTTCAAAGGACTGACTCCATGATCCTTCCTAAGTAGCAGCTAATTTAGAGTTGATCCTTGTATACTTATAGTAAGAGCTGTTTTTCCTTTTACCCTGCACTTGTCAGCACTAAAAATGACTGACTTATTGCCTAGTCACTTGGTCATGCTTTTCAGTTTATTTGGGCTTACAGAACAGCTCACTGGCATCACAAAGAAGAGTGGAATATTAAATACTTCTCATTGCATCACACTGAAAAACTGTATTACTGTATCTTTTAAAGTGTCCTGGTAGTCTCTATCAGCTCTTCTGCTACGAGAGTTGCTGGTTGCTGCTAGTCAGCTACTACTTTGAATCTAACTCCTGTTAATGTAGAAAGCGGTTTCGTTTTTTTTTTTAAGAAAAAAAATCCCTAATTTTACTAGTTCAGGAAGTTTTGCACTTTACCAAGAAGCTTGTTCCTAGGACTGAAAAAATTTCCAATTCAGATGGAGCCACAGTTCCCATTAAAACATTTGCTATTGAGTGCTGTAACTAGAAATTTAGACAACAGTGTATTGTGGTACACTGGGTACGATTATATTTATCTGATGCCATCAAATAAGACTTCACTTGTAGGCCTCAGCTTATTTCAGCCTTTTTTTTTTTCCCCTTCTTCCCTTCAGGGAATCTCTTCAAAGCTAGAACCAATTTTTCTTTCCACTTTGTGTACCTCAAACTTTTTTTTTCCTTAAATTTTTGGTTTCATGCTCAATAACATTAATGCATGAAGAAAGAAAATTGATTCAGTGGAAGTTCTGAATCTCTCAATTCTTCATCAGTTTACTGTCAGAATGTTTTCTCCAAAAGTTTACATGACCTGTAAGTTATTCTAAAATAGCTGACATAAAAGTAATGACATAATTCTTCAAGAAATATACTCTTCTCCCTCCCTCTTTCCCCTCCCTTCCTCCCAAATACTGTTTAACCATGTGTTACTAACCTCCTCGTAGTCAGTTAGGAGGGACACACCTCGGATACCCTACTTTTCACACATGTAGGTTTTTTTGTGAGTGAATGAATGAATTTTTAATGAATAATTTTAGAAGGTTACAGAACTCCATGTTTCTTAATCTGAAGGAAGTACAAATGAACGTTCAAGCAAGGATCCTCTTTTGAACTGTTGGTTGGGCAGCATGAAAAGCATCTACCAGCCAGCAGAAAGCATTGATCTTTAAGAATTAGCAAAATGATTACCCATTTTTTACTAACCCTCACAAGCAGGAGTTTATGGTAAAATGATAGTTCATATTAGAGAAAACATACTCTATCAGCATTTATTGCAAAGATGATGAAATTATCTGAGCGCGGCGTGAACATGAGCCCCAGAGCGGACAAGGGGATGGGCCTTATAAAACTAATAATGGCACCTTGCCCAGGCTGGAAGTCTCCTGCCTTAACCATGTGCCTGCCAGCACAGCCAGTGGTGCAAGCACTGGTAATTCTGTAGCGTGTCCCGCTTCAGTAGCACAGTGTCCTTGGGCCTCCTGCCATTAGGCTAAGGTTATAATCAGTACGTAGCTCAGGCAATCTGTGTGGGCATGCAGGCGTGCAGTCCCATGGCTCTCTGTATCCCTCTGCAGCTTTTTTGCTGACAGAAACCCCTGTTTCAAGTCTCATCCAAAGTATAGTACTTCCCATGATATGTAGGGCTCCTTGCCCTACTGTTCTGCCCTGATTTGGTACTGACCAGAATGCCGTTTGTTCAGTGTGAAGTAATGTAGCATTGCTGTAAGCATTAGGATGAGAAAAATCTGAAGTCGCTTATCAGAGAACTTGCTTTCCGAATGTTAAGCAGATTATTTCTATTGTAGGTATATGTGTGGATCTATGACCCTGTTCACTTTAAAACATTTGCCATGGGACTTGTACTTGGTAAGTAATGAGCAAGATGTAAATGTAAGCATAGTATCATATAGACATATCTGTCCTTGGAAAAAAATTGTCTTTTTCCTAGATAAAGTTTTTATTCTTCACAGTTTCAGCATGCTTTGGTACCAATCATATTATGTAAATCTTGATGCCCTAATTGGAGGGGGTACGCATGCAAGAAAACTCATGAAATAATGACATGACTGAAGCATGCTTTACCAAATGTTTGGAATTACACAAAGATGCTGATTTCAGTTGCTTTAAGGTACTGAATGAATTGCCCAGTAGGTAACACGGACGTTGCCAACGAGTTTATATAAAAATGTGAAAGATGTTAAAGGAGTAATTTTAAACCACAAATGAGACCTTTCTGAACCTAGAACTTCTATTTATGTAGGTTAGGCCCAATCAACTAAATTTATTTTTTAAATCTAAATTAATCTTGATGTTAACTCATATCAGTGAGCTAACAGATAATAGTACTGTTAGTCTAACACACCTTACCTATACCTTCCAAATTCTTTACATTGAGAGAACCACCTTTATAAAGAATCCATGTCAACCCTTGGGACCATATTCAGTTCTCAGGCCAATTCTGTAGGCCAACACAAACTCCACCCAGCTCCCTGTGCCTGCTGTTTCCTGATGGACTGATTTTAAGCAACTCCCCACTCTTTTTTTTTTTTTTTTTTGTTAGCCCCCCTCTTCAGAGGTGCTTTATTTTCTCTTATTGACTAGGCACAGTGACTCACACACCTCTTGAATGCAGTCCTTGGTGACTGTCTACCCAATATGAAAATGGAAACAGTGGAAGTAGACAAGGTTTCAATCAAGGCCTAAGATACTATCATATAACTGATAGGTACCTTGCTAACAGAATATCTTGAATAAATGGTTTATACCAGGAAAAAATAATCATGCTTTTTATGCTTTTTTTTTATCTTTCTATTTAGTGATTGCTGTTATAGCTGCAACTCTGTTTCCACTCTGGCCAGCAGAAATGCGTGTTGGTGTTTATTACCTCAGTGTAGGTGCAGGCTGTTTTGTAGCCAGTATTCTTCTTCTTGCTGTTGGTAAGTGTCAGTCATCTTTATTTTACAGCAAGTGAAGGCTAAAAGGGTAGAAAAATAGGCTAACTTTAAAAGTTAGCCTAAGATGTGCGAATCTCTCAATTTATGAATGTTTTATTACTAACAATGGCCAGCCTGACTACTTCCAGCCAGATTGATGTATTTCCTTAGCGACCACTGGGTGTCAGACTTGTGCCATGGAAACAAATACCCCCATGCGTGTTTCACCTGTGTATGTTTCCTGTATGCTGAAGATTTATTTACTGGATATTGAATATCTTTGGCTTCCTTTCAGTAGCAGAAATGCTAGCTTCTATGGTGAAAAGAGCAATAAGACAAAGGAGAGCAGACAAAATCAGTGCCATCTTTAAACCTGAGAATAAACAGTCAATGAATACAGGAAGATATTTGAGATAGCATGGGGGAATAGTGGAAAAGAAGGAGCCACGCCCAGGATAGTCTTTAGTGGCAGCCACAGGACATCCGTATAGCTGTCTGAAATACAGTCATGGTTTGAGAAGTGACAGGTTATTTGATGAGAATATTAGCTTATGCCCTTGTAGGCATATTGTGAGCTTTAAAGAAAAGGAAAACAGTCTGTCATTTATTCAGGTATATGATAGCTCTTTACAAGAGACCTACGTATTGTCCAGCTCCTTTCTTTGCAAGTATAATGTACTAGAAATAAAAATTCACTAATCACTAGCTCATACAAAAGAAAACAAACTGGGGAGCGGGGAAAAAACAAAACAAAACAGAACTAACTAAACTAGCTAAAAACAGCTTCTGTGGCGAGAACGGTATAGCCAGGATTTTAAAGCTGTCCTTGGTCTATATTCATGTAGCGGAAGGGGTTAAGAACTAAATCATAGGTTAAAAATACAGTTAACTGGGGGTAGGTGCGGAGGGAGGTATTAACAACCATCAATTCCAAAATGCTATTGTAGAAAGAAATTTTTCCCCAAGATCACTACTATTTCTGGCTTTGGATGGATGTTAGTAGCAGATGTTTCTGCGTTAAACGTAGCTGTATGTTGTGAATGTTTATACTAAAACCAGAATCTCCCTTTTGTTATACAGCCCGCTGCATTCTTTTCCTTATTATTTGGCTAATCACTGGAGGAAGGCATCACTTTTGGTTCTTGCCGAATCTGACAGCAGATGTGGGATTCATTGACTCCTTCAGGCCCCTATACACACATGAATACAAAGGACCAAAAGCAGACTTAAAGAAAGAGGAAAAATCGGAATCCAAAAAACAGCCAAAATATGACAGTGAGGAGAAATCAGATAGTGAGAAGAAGGAAGAGGAAGATGGAAAAACAGACGCAACAAGGAACTCGGGAACAGAAGGCTCAGGAGGAGAGCGACATTCAGACACAGACAGTGACAGGCGTGAAGATGACAGGTCCCAGCACAGTAGTGGAAATGGAAACGACTTTGAAATGATCACAAAAGAGGAACTTGAGCAGCAAACAGATGAAGAGGATTGTGAAGAGGAAGAGGAGGAGGAAGATGCTGAAAGTAGGCCTTCACATGAAAAATCATAACTCACTGTGGTTTTGGGACTAAGTATGTGCAAATGGTTGGATTTTCTTTGTTGGCTGATCACCAAAACATAGACCATACAGTAGCGTCTTTGTTTGCTGAAATATACACGTTACCAAACAGTTTTATATCTAGTTTCTTCAATTTTTTAACCATTAACATGATTACATGGTACTATGTTAATCATTAATATACATTTATGGAAGTTTTATCAATCTGACAAGTTTTCTATTGATTGATAGATTGCCCAGATCGTCCTCAAACATACTGAAAAACATAGTTTTCTGGTACTTGCGTAACTGTTCAATTAGTTTAGCTTCTCAAAATTGCTTTTGTAAAACAGGTAAAAGTTGAATGACCAAATTTCAAATTATTCCTAGTTATATTCATTTGATAGCTAGTTAGGTAAAGTACTTCTTAGCCCACAGCTTTCTTGATACTTTTCTTGACTTTTGAAAAGATTGTGAAAACTTTCCTAAGAAAATTAGTTTTAGCAGAAGTATTTTGCTGAAAATATAAAGCTGGTAGTGCTTTATAATTTGGCTGCAGTATTCTCTGTTTCTCCAGACTGTGTGCCAGCAACTTAGGAAATCCAAACTGTTTTTGTACATCTGGTTCAGAGAAAGATGTCATCTCCAGCAGGTGAAGGAAACAGCATGGTTTGGAAATTACAGCTGTTTTCTTTCTCCTGCTCCATCATAAAACAAAAAGTGTATTCTGTACATAATTTACAAATAAAGCAAACCATTTACTTTAACTGCTACTTTATTATTTAGAAATTTGATCCAGCATTCAGTTTGTATAACTAAAGCCATTTCGTGGTGTATCTATCGGAGAAATGCAAGTCAAGAGGACCTCACAGAATATTTGTGTATGATTGGTAGCTGTTTCCAAAAGAGCTTTAGTTTTGTGCCAACATTCCATGTATTTGAGTAAATTGATCTTTATTAAATGAAAGCAAACGACATAGCTGTATGTATGCCTTAATGTTAAAACTGGAATTACTTTTTAAACTGAAAAGGCAGGAGAGTATTCATCTCTTCAGAAATATAGGTAACACAAAGCTAATATGGAAAGTAACTATTAATAACTTGTTTATAAATATCTTGAAGTAGTTTGTGCAGTTTCTATTTATGCATCCCTTATTTGCTGGATGGTTGGAGGATGCATCATAGGTTTCGGTCAGCTAAGCATTTAAGAAGTTAAGACTTGGCATCATTTCTGTAGATCACTTAAAGAGTAACTATAGATATGATTGTCTCCTGAGCCCACGCAGAGAAAATAAGGGTAAGATTACATTTTTAATAACTGACTTAGAGAGCTTTTTTTCTTTCCTGAATTCCTTCCCATTCCCTCCATCACTAGCATTTTGGATAAAGATACTAATTTTCTGATTCTGCAAATAAGATGCATTGTAATGGGTGCACTGATAAACAATTCATGGATATGGTATGATTTGGGAGCTTATTACGTCTCACAAATACTTGCTACATAAGGAAGAAGATAAATTGGATCACTTTTCTATTGATAGAGCAAAAAAATCGAAGAACCCATTATCTAAATATAGATTGAGCCCTGGACTCTTGTTACGTTATCACTAATCAAAATAACAAACTCTTGTTACTGCCATTCACCACCTTACTGTGATACGCATGTGTGATGGTAAAGCATGTAGGCTAACAACATTCTTTTCACTCATTTAGGCAGCTTTTTTAGTACACTCTTTCCGCTTTGTTCATACAAGAAGCTAGTTTCTTCTGTGCTTGTATTTCACATCTTCTGGCGTTGGGAACCGAACTGCAAATTTCTTTCTGTGCTAGCTGGTTCTGTAATTCATTGTACGTTTTTGCCTGAAGAGCTAGTACTACAGCTTACTAGATAATTCTTGCTTTTCACCATGCAACTGCAGAGTTACAACACCTTTTCTGAACGGAAAATATCCCTGCAGTTTATTAGGCTAGATTCCACCTGATCCCAGTAAGAGCTGAAACAAATGTGGCTGACCTTTTGCATAACTGTCTACTTTCAGAAGCCACTTGCAAATGAGCACTTAGGAGAGCGAGCGCTATTTTACATCGAATACTGTAGAATGCTTATATCGGCAAGATGTCCAGCAGTGGTTCGCACAAGTAGCAGTAGAACGGTTGGGCTACTGCCATTTTTGAAGAAATTAATGCAGTCGACTTCAAGTACGAGTCTCCCCTTCTACAAGTGAAATAACATCTTAAAAGCCTTGCTGAGAAAACAAAGTTGAAATGGTCACACAATAAATACTCCTTGTAGCAATGTTGCTGTCTGCTGAAGTGACCTGTATGGTATGTGCTAGTGATACCACCTATGTCCTAGGGATAAATGTCTAAATTTCAAAATTAAAAATCAAAACTTTGAACTGTTAACTTAACAGAGTCCCAAGCCTGGATATGCGTAGGAGTTGAACTAGTCTTAAACGCTTTCACTTGATCTGCAGTGAAGAACTCTGAATCAGCTGAAGAAGGCATTGTGAAGAAGGTGATCTTGTCAGAACTGTTCTGTGGTTAAATAAAGGACTACCTCACAACCTGTAATTATAATTAGCATTTTCCACAAATATTCCCAAAATAATTCAAAATTATTTTAGGATTAGATAATGAGAGAAGTGATTACGATACGCCAGCAATAATAAAATTCTGAGTGGACTTAACGATATTTGGACAAATACTTCTAGCCCAAAGGGAGAGAATACAAAAAGAGAGGGAAAACACAAAGGTACTAGCTAACGTTTAGTTACTGTAATTTAGCAGGCTACTTTTACGTCAAGTATTTCAAAGCAAGTTTCTTCTTACGGGTTTTAACTTTAACTTCCATAGTATAGGATGATCTTAATGGGAACAAGTATATTTATATTTAGTTAACAGTTACTCTATTAAAATGACCTTATTAGACTAGAATTTTATAGTGGTCTTACTGATTTTTCCTCCCAGTATTTTATACAGCAGGCATCATTTTCTTATTATTTTTCTTTGCAAGACAATATGATTATCCCTAATGTCTTTTTGGATTAAATAATTACTGTTAAAAACACAAATCAGTATTAAATGCAGATCAGTATTTAGTGGAGATATTATCCCCAAGTATGCTCTGCTCTGGTATGGAATACAATATAAATATAACCTTACTTCCTCATAACCTCACCACCTGCAGTGGGGTCTGGTGTTCTTAAAAGCAGTCAGCTCTGTCTCTAGTAATTAAAAGATGATCAGAATTATTCTTTGACAAATTTGCGTATTCCCTTATCTGTGGAACTGTCACAGCACTGATGGGGATGCTTGTATCTGTGATGACGAGCAATTTCCTAATAGCAAAGTATCTTTATAGCAGCTGATCAGAGGGAGCTTTTACTTTCATATGCTGCGTATTGTATGGCTGATTTTGCTGTGGTATTATATATGTGTATATACACATATATAAATATGTATATATTTTACTCACGTAGGCCTGTTTCAATTTCTGTTTAAAAATCAATACTGGATTAAGTTCACAGAGCATCATACAGCAAAAATAAGAACAGTTAAAGAAAAACGGAGAATGTCTCAATTCCTCAACCATCTCTTAATTTACATTTTAACCAAGAGTGGCCTTCCTTTTGGTAGACAGGAGAAAGGCTGATAGAAGCATCTGCCTTGAGTAAACATTAAATGGAGACTACATAAACATTAAATGTATAAATGTCAAAAATATAGCTGCCTTGCTTAGTCCCTTATTTACCTTTCTGCAAACACCTGAGTTTCTCTCAGCACACAATGTACTGTGGCACTAAGCAAAATAAGCTGTGTGAACCTTGCAGGTGTGCTTTCTATCTGTTCTGAGAACATTCTAATAAGGTCACAACGAAAATGAAATAGTATTCAAACCTCACAGCTGTCACTGAAACCACTGGGCAGTAGAGAAACCACCTCTTCCAGGTGCTTTTGTTCTACTGGCAGAAGTTACAAGTTCTTGGCAGAAACCCTCCTGGATTTGCTGGCAGGTTCAGTGCAAATTAGCCCAGCTCACGGAGTAAATCCCGCTTGTCCTCCGTTCTGTTCTGCCCTGCCCTTCTCCCTCATCCAGTGGCTGAGCTGCTTCCCCCTTGCTATGTCCACACCACAATTTATTTAGTTCAACCACAGCCTAGGCAACTTAGAAAATAAAATAAACCTAAATGCGGTGTGGAAAATAAAAGATCGCAGTTGAAAAGTCCGCAAAACCTGGTGGGCCTAACTATATAGGGTATGGTCCAGCTGTTCATAACTGGGACATGCCCTTCCCCTGTCCCCTGGATTTATTACTATCATTCTTTGTGTATGCAAAATGCGACTTACTCTGATCAAGGTCCCCCTATGTTGCCATGTATTACATCAGCTTGGTGTAAAATACAGGATTTTCAAGCAACTTCTTTGTACCAAGCCTCCCCTTTCACTGAACAGACGTGTGTTCTAGGCTCAGGCTCCATGACAGCTGGGGCACCTCTGGCACACGCCCTTTCCTGTCCAGCCCTGCTGAAGGTGGTCATGGCTTTGGCTAGAGGTAACGGGAAATTTTTTGTTACTGGCACCAGGGAGGTCTGTAAGCCAGAGAGATGCAGAATCCCGTTACATGGATGTGATGGCAACAGCTGAGGGCTTGAAAATGGTCCTGGCCCCTAAGCGCCCACTGAAAGACAGTCTGTCCTTAACCTGCTTATTAAGGGAGCTGAGTCCTTTAATAGCCAGATTCACTTTCCTCTTTCATTCCTCCTCCTAGCGTTAAGTGACTGAAGAGGAGGAGGTCATCTCCAGCTGGCTAAAAACACCAGTAGGATGGGCTCTAGAAGACTGGCTGTGAAATAGAGCGAAGTGGATCTTTAACATCACGAAAACAGCAAAAGACGACAGACTGGTGATAATTTTTCTGCCTCCACCTGAAGGGAAGAAAACTCAGTGGCCAGAAAGAATAGCTCTGGCACTAGACACGTAAGAGCTGCGTGTTCTGTTCGTGGGCTTAACTATTCCTTTTCTAATTGTGGGAAGGGAAGGTTGTATAAATTGCTGCTTGGCTGACATTTCACCTAAGTACTTCCTATTTGATACCTTTTAAAAGCGGACTTAGAAATGCTTGAATCACACATGTTTGAACAAAAGTCCCTATTATACTATTTTTATCAGAAAGTTTTTATCATCAACCACTTTCCAGTATACAAAGCGTCTATGGTTACAGTGCAACTTTTTAGCAGTTTTAATATAACATCTACTATTTAGCATCAAGAATTATTAATATCATGAATTATTGTTAGGGTTACCTTTACTTTTAAATTAGGCATTCTGCTGCTAGTAACTGCAGTTTATTCTGTGTAAGACTCCGTGCCTACTTGCCCGCACGGCTATTTGATAGATCTGTTTGTTAGCTTACAGAAGAGAAAAAGATATCAAGTCTGTTATGAACCTTTACAGTGGTGATATACTGCTATTCCAAACAAGATAGATTGATTCCTAACTCACTCCAGATAGTTCCTCAAGCCACCTAGATATTTTGTCTAATAAGAAGGGTTGGCTGACTTGACTCTTAACCTCTCCGTTACAATCCCTCTCTATGAAATGTGAATAATATTTTAGACCTCTATCTGCTTTGCCAGTGTGCTGTAAGGGCATATAAGCTGGTGTTAATAAATGACCTACCTATAAGACCCAGAATACTGACTCCTAACTAACGTTTAGGAGTTACATGTGGTTAACTGTTGATCTTATTACCTATCCTGATCAAGTAATTCAAAAGGAGTTAGAGGACAGTGGTATGAAATGGTCCAAGGCTCTGTTGTACATTAAGACTGCACTGTAGCTTTCTTATTTAGAGCATAAGGAGAAGGACAAAACAACCCTACCAGTGTAAACGAACTCAGACCTAGCAGCTGCTGAATGTTTTCAATAGACTTCCTGGTATTGGCTGGTACAATTTCATTAGAGCTTCTTATTTTATTTAATAAAACATTGGATGATTTTATTTGTAATACAGCAACAGGTGCAGGAAAACAAAAGGCACATTTCCTGATTGTGTCCACAAAGAGTCCATTACTTTGCTGGCAGACACAGTAGGCATTCGTTTTGCCATGCGTGGGAGGGGGTGGGGTGGGGGTGAAAATAATGACCCCTCAGAAAAATAACTGTTTTATAATAAAAGACTTTTGAGAGAAGATTTTACAGTTAATAATAGCAGTATGCAAATAGATTCAATGTGAGTTCAAGTAAGAGGGAGGTAACAGTACTTAGTAGATACTGATCATGCGTTAGATACAGATCAAGGTATTCTGGACGTGTAACCATCATTAACCTTCACCATGTAAAACAGAGATATTGAATACAAAAAAGCCTAACCTTGTGATCTTGAAAGTACTTAGCTGCCTAAGTCCAGTAAAAGACATAGGTGCTTACAAGATATTGTTGCAGTTTACCTGAACCAGTTAGTAAATGAAATACAAAGAGAGTCTTATGAAACAACTTCACCTCCCAAGAAAACAGCCTTAACAGTGATTGCACATTTTCTTTTCCTGGTACATGAATCTAGAACCAATAGCTAAGAAAGGTTTTTCGTTGGGAATCAGATGTGTTTTTACATTCTGAAAATTGAGGGTAAAACTGCTTAGGTTTTCCCCTTTTTTATCTTCATTTTAAAAGAAAGTGCCACCATGGAATTTGTTTAAAATTACAGTCTACTAGTGGGCAATAACATACTAAAATCTTACAGAAGGCTGCTTACAAACAACAAAACAGAGCTAGTAACACACTTGTATATCACACCTTGCACTCCCTGTTGGCTTCAGTTTTAACATTTTCAGTTTCTCATGACTGTGATCAACATGACCTGCAAACCATGAACTGGGTTTTATAAATTACTGGTTTAGGTAACACAGTGGCCAGAGCCTTGTACTTCATCTCTTCCTTCTAATTCCCTGAAAAATTCTTTGGGTCAAAGGCAAGCAGAAAAAGACTGCAGCGTCCTCATAAGCACTGGGAAAGGTTACATGACATCCTGTATTGTAGAAACATGCTGCAATTACACAATCAAGGAAATACTACTTCTGAAAAAATGCATCAAGGCTGGTATCAACAATCTAAAATGACTATGGAAGTGTTTAAGGTTTCTTCTCAAGAAGAACTTCCCAAGAACAAACCTGTTACTTTTAAAACAAATACCTCAAATGATTAAAATAGAGATCCCAAGGCCGTTAAAATTGATCCTCTGTAGAAACTAAATTCACATCTGTGTTTCGACACAGTTCAGTTCCAGCCCATGAATTTAATCTTCGGGGAGATCTGTTACAGGCTGAATCACAACAATGTTATTTGTAGATAAATTAAAAGCAAAATCAAACAACCTCTCAACCACATCAGGTACCATAAGCCTATGTGGGACAAGACGTCTTCTGACTGAGACGCGAAAGCACCATATTTTTAAATGCAAGTTTCTCACTAGAACCTTCTTTGTTCGGCCAACGTAGGAAGTGGAACATTAACTGTTTCGCCTGAAAAAGGAAGAAAGGTAGGGTATGTAAACTTACCTCTTTGATCTGTTTTGCCCAATGACAGGTTTTCTTCTTTTTTTATTTTATTTTTTTAATTCAATATGCAGGAAGACAGGAACATGACATGTTCACATCAGAAGAAATTTGAATAGGGGCAACCTCTGAGTAAGAGTAATGATACAGAAAGCATCATGCATGCTGATAAAATCAAGAAAGAAGATTTCCTCTCATCTCTTTGAATGACAAGCAAAGCAGTTTGTTACTTTAGATCTACCTTCCCCACTGACTTCTTCTGAGATACAAAAAAAAAGGTGAGGAAAAAGGAACATACGCTGTCTGTGCTTTTAAAAGATTCCTGTAAAGTAACAGAAAGCATCTTGCAAATGGGACACTAGTCAAGTATTTTCCTCTTTAAAAAATAAGCTATCCCTTGACATGTATTCCTGAAATATTTTATTAAAGTTTTTTTAACAGAAACAATACTGGCCTCCTGAGATAGGTCAGCCTTTCAGGAACAGCAACAACACAACCGCTTGCTCATCAGGCCACTGTAAAATTCAAATTGCTAATCCTGTGCTGACAAGGCATAAAATCTAGTACAGCATTAAGTGTTTTCTGCTAGGCAACACGCAGCTAAAGGCATATCCAGGAAAAAGAAAAGAATACAGGAAACGCTACACTGGATTGGCACTCATCTCCACTTACAAATAAATTCCACAGACAACACTCTGCACTTAACAGGGGTCTTGCGCCCACTCTGTTCACCACAGTTATGTCTGTTCACTATTTGATAGATGTGTTAGCTTACTCATACAGAACAGAGAGAGAGAGAGATCAAGTATATGTTAAGGACCTTCAGAGAAAGAGGACCTCGCTGCTCAGGATACTGAGTTTTATAATAATTCTTCCAGGACTTCACTCCACACAGTCCAGCTTTTCCCATACGTGACAGCAAAAGGAGTAAGCATTCATTTGATCTCCCTATATCTTGCTCCCACATGGCTTGAGGTGTCCAAGATGTCAATATGAGAGGTCCTGAACTACACAAAGGCGAGGTATAAATATATTCCTTCTGCTCACTTGAATGAAGGGGCTGATGGCAACTAGCCTCTGAAACACAACCAAATCCCACACAGGGAGAACCAGGGAAAAGTAAAGATTCAGAGCTGACTATTAGGAAGCGCACCTTGAACTCCTTCATATTATAGTATAGAAGTTGTACTCATTATCTACACCTACTCCACGTCTCAAGGGAACCTCCTCACTCTAACTCAGGCAGTGCTGAGGATAAAATGGAAGCCACATGCAGAGATTCTCCTATTCCCCGTTAGTTTTTCTAATTTCAGAAGCCTCAACGAAGTGGGTGGCTGCGGTATGGAGCTCCATCACAGAAGGGATTAGAGAGCCCAGAAAAAGAGCGCTATGTTCCGAGAAGGACACTAAATTCATTCAGTCACATTGCCTCAGCTTCTTTCAGAAACTGATCAAGTTAGATTTAAAACCAGAAGCTTTTTCTTTCTTGTTCCTTTCCCCGTTGTCATTGAAAGGCTATCCTAAAATCCTACACTCAGATAAGATTCACAGCAGAACCCAAACTATGAGCAACCAGCAGCAGGAAGCACCTATGGAAATTTCTTGCAACTAACACAGCATCTAGAACCACAACATGATCATCTGAAAAATGCACAAACAGCTTTTGCAGAAGGTTTGCTATATCATTTCAAGGACCCTCCTCCTGGAGGAGGCAGCTTCACTTCTTGTTTTCACACACAGCTTCTGTGTACACTTCTGAAATCTTTCCAGCTGCATATAAGTGCAGCCTCCTTAACCAAGCAGGATGGACTCAACCCATTATTTACAGAGCAACTACAGTATGTGCCAAGTACCTGTAAGCTTTGCTGTGAAGTTGCAAACTGAACAGATGTTAAAGAGCATGACCTTATGCAATAAGTGCAATCAGCTCCTAAAACAATAGAAGCTGCCAGTGCTAAGCAATACCTCTGATCTTGAGGATATCTCATCTTACATTATCTTTTGTTGGAAAAACAGGGAGATAAGATGTTGTACTTAGGAGAATGATCACTTGAGAGTAATCAGGGGGCAATAAGCAAGCTTTCAAACAAATACCACAGTGGGTCCTGCAAGAGGGAACAGGAAACAAAGCAGTAGTCCTGACATTACCTCAGGGATTTGGGGCTCTATAAGATTGTCCCAGAGTACAGAGCGTGCGAAAGCGTTTTCAATCCCTTCTTCCTCTATTTGAAATGACACAAGAGAATTTGAGTGCAAGAGTCTACGTAACCTGGGCAGCATCGTGCTCATGTTGGCCTCGCTGAGGAGCCTGCTCAGAAGCCCACAGGGACCCCTTGAGCATGGAGCTGATGCACTGTGCTGGGGTACTCTGGAGATCATCGTTCCAGTGAGATTTTTATCAGCTGAAGAAATGTTTAAGCAGTCCCTTGCCCTTCCTGGTTGCTCATTTCGACCGTCTAGGTATCTCCCCACATATGCCAGTATAGTGGTTTCTGCAGTCAGTCATGATCAGAAACACATACAATATCAGAAAGATATCATCCAAACATTTTAATAGCTAACACCAGGACAACCACTGTGTCTGATATACTTTGGATTACAACTAAGACGAAGAAAACTAACTAGTATTAGGAGCAGTATCCTTCAGATAGCTGTGAATGGGTCCACAATGTGGACTGGGGGCTTGGGCGGTAAAATACTTAACCCAGGTGTAAACATTTGCTTATTATATTGCAATAAGAGTCCAACCAAATCCTATTTATAGAAGTAAATATTGCCAATGAGTATGCTGCTTGAGAACACTTTAATCTTACTTTTTTTCAGATTGTAATATTGATCATCTTGTTTTTCCACAAAAAAAACTTCTGATGACCTTTTTCTGAAGCTATTTAATCCTTGAGTTGAAATGGAAAAAAAAAAAAAAAAAGGGAAGCTCTAGCTGCATCTGAATTTACTTCAAGAGAGTACCAGAGAGTTAATTGATTTCATAAAAGGGGTTACTAGCCATTCAATACAACACAGAGATCAAACATCCGATTTTGAATTTAGCATGCAAGAAAGACCAAAAAAAGTTTCCTTCCCAATGGGAACAATATGGCTGCCCTATGCTCACAGACTGAAGTTTAGACACAATAAAAGGTGTGGGTTAAATTGAGTGAAGTACATCAAACCCAAAAAGCTCACCAAACCTTAGCTCTCCTAAGGGTGATTAGGTTCCAGAAATTAGCTGTTCTTTGCCTAAATTTCCCAAGTGACCCAATCTACAGGAAGCATCTAAGAGTTGTCATTTATTCCTGCTAAATTTTGAGAAAGGCAGGATGTTAGACACAATCTTTTCCAAAATCATATGCTGACTTACTCTAGCATCTTCTGCTAGAGTAATATTAAACTAGTTTGGATTAGCATGCTAGGATGCCCAAATTCTCTGTGGGGGCAGAGGAGTGGCAACACTCGCTCTACAAACCGTTCTGAGCGAAAGGCAAGTGCTGCAACAGCTTTCTCATAGGTTTCCAAGCCTCTCATTAGATTTAGCCATGAATTCCCAAAAACAAAGGAAAAAATAACGATATCATAGTGATACAGATATATTACATACATATAGCCAACAGGAAACCACAGCCAACAGGAAACCACAGACAATTAACTTGAGAACCACAGACCGGGACCCTCAGCAACTCGTGCCAGCAGTAGGGTGCGTTCTTATCCTACACACGTCAGTAAATGAGAATTAAAACAACAAATGGAAAACGAAGTTCGTAGTTTAATCTGGAAGAGGAGAAAAACTCCTCTGTTATTGCGGAATTTTTAATTCTATTAAGTAGATGGATACAGGCTGTCCAAGCTAAAAAGCCAATGCATTTAAAAGGCTTAAAATTATACTTCCGGGAATATCTACTTCAATTCATCATTATTTTAAAACAAATTACATGTATTTTCTAACCTTCTTCCTAAACTTTTCTTAATTGCTAAGGATCACATTTCAGAACACAGTTCAGTTGACATGCAGCGCAGGATTCTGTACAAAGATTAAGATACCTATATTTAGATGCCTCCATGCCCATTCCAGCTAAAGAAGACCTACACCATACAGCCAGTGGGACATGCAGATTCATCTGAGCCCAAAGCAGATACCTCTATTGTGCAGAAAAAAAATAGCTCTTTAGGCTTTAGTATGTTCTCCATTTTAGGTTTCACTAGATCTCCATTGACTATGAAGGTAGCCCAGCGCGAATTCACACGGAGACATCTACATTTAGATTTCTCAGGCTACGAGAGGAGTCCTGTCCATAGCCACCCATTTAAACTGCAGGACTTGAATGAGTGTCTGAGTCTCAGTTCGGAATAGAAATTACTTTAACATGAGATATGATACTGAAAACAAAAATGAACCAATTGTTTGATCCAAACACATAACTTTCAGAAAACAAGAATCTAAAGTGGTAATCTGAACCAGAAAGATCTAAAGAGAAATTAAACAGGAAAGGAGAGGAACAACAATTACGTGAATTTCTTGGCAAAATTTGCTCTACAGGGTACTGGAAAAACCAGTAAGTCTCTCTTTTTTATGCTTCATGTTCCCAAGAGAACTGTGACTGAGTCTTTCCAATTGAGACCTTACCAGTAACTCATAAAATTATTGCAGGTTAAAATGATTGGGATTTTGGGCCTCAGGTTTTGTGATTTATCTTTCTTTAATATTGCTGATACCAAAACTTTACCCTTTGGAGCAGGAGTATTGTTCAAACAGATTGCCTGTGAAGTGGGAGAACATATACAATTTAGGAAACAGCACTGAAAACTGCATCATGCAGAAAGCACTGCAGTAGAAAAGGATGAGTAAGGTTTGAGGGTAATAAATGGGAATTTAAAGTTTAATGTAGAAAATGTGGGTCTCACTCTTTACCTGATTGTCTAGTGTCCCTCTCAGTGTCTGTACAGTAAAGAATAGGTTAGCACAGCAACCTAAATGCAAAATGAATTGAATATATTTCTGAAAAAAGAAGGAAAGAGAGAGGCTAAATAAGGTGCTCCCTTTCTGCTATGTGAAGATCCAAGATCGGCTTCCACAGGAAAAAACTGAAAGTTATTTGGAAGGAATCAAGTTATACTGAGTATCTATCAAAATGTCCGATCTACTCAGAGGGTATCAGGGTGGCTTAAAATTCTGAAGCCAAATTGCGACGATGACACATTTTCCCCCTCCCCCATTCATATATGGATCTCAAAGGAAGAGAGAGTTGAGAGAGAGCCATTTGTAAAAAATCATTTTGCCAAGATGTTCACAGTAAAATATTCCTTAGCATTTACAGTTCAGTCCTTTAACTCTTGTCATTACCTGTATGGAGCTGCCAGTTCAACATGAAGTTCCCTGTGGAAGAGAATAAATACACACTATTGAGGGGTAACATTTATGTTGTATTTCAAAACCAAAGCTGTTCTATAAAACCATTAAGTTATGTTAAAAAAAAAAAAAAAAAGAACTGCGTTGCAAATACCACCATTGACTGAATTCTCCAACGTTTACTTTTATTTCATGGTTTAACCAATGACTGAAGCGGGGCTATGCTGGGGAAAAGTCGATTTGTCGAGTACACGGAGGCATACCGCATGCAGCGTGAGGAGGGTAAGGCAAACGCGGGAGCCCGCAGAGGGGCAACACGATGCCATCCACGAACCCCCACGCGCAGACAGGGCACGGCGGGCTGGGCCAGCAGAGCCACTGCAAGGCAGCGCACATAGCAAACGCCCGTCTTTCTAGCAAACGCAAAGATTTCTTCAAGCGGTGAGACCAGCAAAGGCACAGTAATTTGTTTTTCCAGAGCTGGGCACCGGTAGCGACGCCGTCAGCAGGGAGGAGGGCAGCGGCTCCCCCGCCTCATGGCGCTGAAGGTCTCGGGGGGGGGGGGGGGAACGACACGGGTGCACGCTGGCTCGGCGACGGGTGAGTAAACACCTATCGGGCGAACACAGGGCTTCATAAATTAAGTATTTTGGGGAGTCCCTTCCAGGCGGCACAGCCGCTGTCATCGCCCGAGCGAACACAACGCCTGACAGGGCACCTGCGCTGCCAAGGGGCCCGCGCGCGGCACGAGCCGGCGCTCAGCGCCCGAGGCGTCTCCGCACGCAGCGACCCGCTGCGCGCCACCACCGCGACGGCGCTTCGCGGGGGTTTTCCGCTGCTGTTGTTCGTTTAGATTTCACGCTTCCAGCGTTTAAAACATAAAACGTTTACCCGCGAAGTGCGCAACTAGCTCAGCAGCAACGCCGCCGCGTGAAGCCGCTGAACCGCCTCCCCCGCGGCCGTTACTGCCTCCGTTTAAACCCGCCGAGGTGGGGGGGGAGGGGCGGCGGCCGTTAGTGCGAGGCGCGGCCGAGGGAGGCGAGGCGCCGCCACCGCCTCGTCAGAGCGGCCGGACCGGCTCTGCGCGAGGCTGAGGCTCGGCCCGGCCCCGCCCCGGGCTGCCTGCTCGTCCGCCCGCCCGGAGGGCGACTGCTCGCCCAGGGCGGCCCGCTCTGCCCGGGCCATGGGAAGGGGCGGAGATGGCCGCCGGCTGAGGTGTCCGCGGCGGCGAGCTGCTGCGCGGAGCGCCCGCCCTGTCCCCTCCCCTCGCCTCCTCTCCCCGCGCACCGCGCCCGAGGAGGCGAGCGGCGGCGCGGCCGCAGCAGGTGGGTCCGGGCTTCCCCTTAGCCGGTGTCGGTGTCGGCGGCGGGGGGGGGGGGGGGGCGGCTCTGAGGGCCCGGAGACCGCCCGCGGGGGCGGCCACGGCCACGCGTGGAGCCGCCGCGCCGCACCTGCGCGGGAGCTGCCGCTCGCCGGCGTCGAGGAGAAGCGCAGCCAGCGCTTTCCGCCCAGCCCGGGCGCGGGCCTAGTCTAGTTGTGCGGTTCCGCTTTTCTTTTTTCCTTTTTCTTATCACCCCCCCCCCCCCCCCCGGCGGCGCTGGACGCAGGGAGTTTCCCCCGAAAACTGCGGGAAAGCAACGCGTTTTCTTACTCTCTGGCCGTCTAAACCGAGTTTTACCTTACAGTGAACGTCTTGGGCCCTTCTGAAAGGGGGGACTTGGAGTTGCTGAGGCCCCTTGAGTGCCAGCACGATGGTTTGAAGCGGTGGCAACGCGCACGCCCGGGAAAACAGGTGAGAGTCGGTGCTGTGTCTAGAGAAGGAGTAACCTCCCGGGCTAATGGCGTTAACGCCTGCGCTGCCTCTCCACAGCAGATGAAAGATTAACCTGTGCACAGATTATCTTGCATTACGATATTATGAATGGATTAAAACTGGCACTCGTATAGTGGGACGTGTACTGCCTGACTGCAGGTTTCCTCCAGTCTGAAGTGCAGCATCCAGTATAGGAAGACCAGATCCACGTGGCAGGTGAAAGATGGCTATTTTAAGTTGTACTGTGAGATGTGTTCAGAGTTTTCGAGGACGAAACGTACTCGTGCAGGTGACTACTGAAACTGCAAATCCAGGTGGGCTTGTAACAGTTCAGCGGTAGGTAGTGGGCGCACACCACATTACAGAAAATGCTGCCAAGTATTCTTAACTATTCTGTTCTCCTTCCTACTTTTCAGAAGACACCTATCTCAAAAATGTTCATTAACTCAGACAAGCTGGTAATAAAAAGTCAAATTAAAGACAAATGAGTCATATTTAACAGATCCTAAGAAGCTGCTACTTCTTATAGCTGCCTTAAGTTTTTTTCACTGCTGCTGTTGAGAATACTGACGCTATTTCTCACTTTTCAGTTCTTCAGATGTTAACTCTCAGAGGTCTAGTTACGTCGTTGGTTTTTAAGAGTTTCCTTTGTTTTTTAAGGGTTTCCTGCTCTCTTACTGAGACTGTTAAAAGCTAAATTAAAAAAAAAAAACTACCTAGAAAAGGCCTCAAGCGATTCTCTGCAGTAGGCTTGAGCACACAGATGATAGATGCCATTTCAGACTAAGATTGCTGCTAGGTCTTAAATTTTTCTCAAACCCACTTTTTTTCCCAAGTAAAAGACAGAAGTAGTAAATACCTCATTCGCAGAAAAGGGTAGCAGTAGGAACATGAAAATGTAGGCAAAATAGCAGTTACCAGTTTTGTAGACCTGTGCAGAGTTAAAAATGAAAGTGGAAAAATGTTTAATGCTTTGCATTCATCCATGCCTCTAAACAGAGGCAGTATAATAGATGCTAGTGTCGCCATCCTATTTCTTTAGGAAAAAGCATGGATAGCTTTTCCTAGTACATCATGCTGACATACACAAACCTATCTTATGTTCACTTTGCTTAGGAATTAACTCTTTATAATAACTCTTTTCCATGTGTTACTATAAAGTCCAAAGGGAAGAACAGCTATTCTGAGGTGTCTTCTTTTGTAATATTTAAATTACTAAAAGGAGAACAAAAAACTTAGTCAACTAATGAAGCTTGTTTACTCTGAACTCTCTGAGTGGCAGGATTTTAGCAACTGAAAAGGGTGAGTTGGGATGATGTTTTTTTTTTCTGCTTTTGGGTTATTTCTGCAGTTTCAATTCCAAGATTCTATGACCTTAATAAAATCTAAGGCGTACTGTGTCCGTCTTGTACAATTTCTGTCTGCTCTCCGGTTACGCGTTTCCTCAAAATACATAGGAACAACTTATTTGAAACGTCCTCCGCTCTGCCCAACTTGACTGAAAGATCCCTGTGCTCCCTAAAGGAAAGGGACGCGGTCAGCGTTTCCTAAACCTTGTTTCCTTAGGAAAGTAGCTAGAATAATTTAAGTTTGGTTGACTTTTAAACGCTCAAGATGATGTAATTTCAAGAACGTGAACAAAATTTAGTAACTTCTTGTCAATTTAATGGTGTTTTAGTGAAGCTTTTCACTCTTAATTTAAGAGCCTGGAAAATTCAGATGTAAAGATAGTTGCCGCGATGAAGAATAACTTATAACTGATAGAAGTACCCCAGAAATAAACTCTTTAAATTTTCTTTTTCAGATATGAAGCACTGTGCCCTGTAGTCTTTATTTTGCTGGTTCTCACCACTGGAGGATGGCTGCCGTACCCTGTGAAAATTGTTCTGGTTGGTACCACTATACACAAGTCAACCAACCTCTTGAAATCAGCTGCATGTTGCTCCTTATTATGCTTGGAAAAGTGTTCCTTGATCTCTTCATATTGCAGGTTAAACAGAAAAATGTGAAAGTTAGTTTTATGGGATACTTTTGTGTTTCACTAGCGCTTCTTGATTTCACACTGCTGATGAGCATAGCTTTCATTTTGTATTTTGAGGACTTTGCACTTTGGGGTGTAAGATTTACCGAATACCACATCTGTCTGTTCACTCAGGTAATTTCTCTTACGTATGGTATTTTGCATTACCCAGTGTATCTTGTGGCTGTTCTGGATTATTATGTGACTATAGCCCGAACCTCTCTCTTTCCTAAAAGAGGTCAAAGATTATTTTATGTATTTGTTGTGGTTTTTATATGGATTTCAGGGTTTTCTTGTATTCTGAAAGTTCCTGCTATCTCTGAAGAACTAGAACGTCAGAAACGCTTTTCTCCTTATCAGTGTCCTTTCTATGTCAGTGTGCAGAGCTACTCAGTCTCATTTGCCATGCTGCTTCTCATAGGCATGGCTCTTGTGGCTTGCTGGAAGGAAGTTTTAATGATGCTACTGTCTGTCAGGATAGTTTCCTTTGCCAGTCAGCCTGTTCTGATGTTCTCATATGCATCTGAAAACAACGGCACTTGCTGTAGGCGGCAGCTTCTGACCAGACTTCTCATCTGTTTTCTTGGCACTTGGGCACCTTTTGTTCTTCTTCAAATTATCATTTTGTCTCTTGGTGCTCAGATTCCAGCCTACATGGAGATGAATGTCCCCTGGCTATACTTCATCAACAGCTTCCTTATTGCAGTAGCATACTGGTTTCGATGTCATGATGTTGAATTGACAGAGGAGATATGGTCTACAGATCCATTTGTCAGCTGGAAATTCTGCTTTACGCCATTTAACAATGAAAATACAGAGCCAGCTGAAAAGCCAGGCACAGTAATTGTAATCTGTTAACGAGCTGCTGACTGAAAAGACTGCAAATAAGTGCTGTACAACAGAAGTGTGTTTAGTGCTCTGACATTCCATGTCCTTCTGGATAGTACAAAGAAACGCTCCTGAGCTACAATCTCTGGAAAGAAGTCTAACATTCACCAATATTGTAATGAATATCCCACCATAATGCAGGACACTGCACATTTCCTCACTAGTTCTTGCACTGGAGGTGCTTGCTGCACACTACAGAATTAAAGTCTGGATTTAAGACCCTGCTCTTAAAAAACAAGTTTTCAGCTGAATTTTGTTTCTTACTGGTCTCTGACGCTTGCTTTAAACAGAGTAATCTCAGGTTTTATAGTATACAATGCAATAAAGTTTTCTAGACTGGAGACCTTATCAGTTATGTTTACGTGTTACCTACTGTCAAAGGCTCAAGCAAGTTCTGTGGCTTGCACTTTCTTGTTAAAGTGTGACTTTTCTCAGTTTCATTTAAATTAAGTTTTCTTGTCTGTTTTAAGGGGGATACCTTGTTTTAGTTAAGGTAAAGCTACAACTCCTGCAAAAATAAATGCAAACTTTGTTTACGTATTATCAAAAATATTTTAAGATGTGAAGGTGTTGAGACTAAAGGAAAGATGATGTTTCATTATATCTTTGCTACTGCTACTCTATATAATATATATGTGTGGGTATTAAAGATTAAGCACATTACTGCCAAATTGAAACTCTTACTGTTCTCAGACAGTAGTAATGCTAACACTGGAAAAAAATACAGATGTGCATGTGTTTAATGCATGAACAGTGCAACTGAATTCCCTATCCTAGGCAGATGTAAGTGAGCTTAGAAGGCTAATACCAAAGATTAAAGAGGAGGTTAAACTAGACTTATTTTAGGACCGAAAGTACTTCAGACAAACGTAACCCCCTTAATTTCAAAAGGAGCCTAATTCAATAGGGGAAAAATATTTAGATTTTCAAGTTCTTGCAGTTTTATAAAGCCATTGATTTAATTTATGGAAGACAAATAAATGATACACAACCAAAATAGACAAATGGAAGTAGCATTTATTTCTGAAGCACTGAACTCACAATACAATGTCATATTGAAATATAAACTATTAGGTAAGTGATGCTGGAGGTTGGTTAATCATTCACTCGGACCCACAGGGAACAATGGTATCACACAAGAATACTCAGTAAGAAAAATATGCAGATAACAAAAGGTGCAATTACAAGCAAGTTTAAGCAGCATAGTATAAGGTGCTTCGTTTCAGCATTTGTAGCATCAGTTCATCCATTAACAGACAGTTAGTTTAAAGAAATCTCACTTCTACAGATCATAACAAATGAGAATCTAAAATTCATTCACATGCTAGTTGGTAATAGCAAAGTGCTTTTTTTAAAAAAAATGATTCACAAAGTGAAGATATTTTACATAGTTCACTGTGTGCTCTTCAGCTGTAAAATTTAAGTTATTTTGGGTTACCATTTACATTATTACATGTCAATTATAGACACAGATCTAATTGCAGAATTTAATGCTACGTATGCTAAAATCTCTTATAAAATATTCCAGTATATCACTCCATGATAAGAATACACAATCACATATTTATATCTTATATATTAATTTTTTATTTCTGCAAAATATCAAATTCCAATTATCATTCTGATTTATTA
The DNA here is from genome assembly GCF_040807025.1 of Struthio camelus. Lineage (NCBI taxonomy): Eukaryota > Metazoa > Chordata > Aves > Struthioniformes > Struthionidae > Struthio > Struthio camelus. The sequence goes on along the minus strand of NC_090950.1, from coordinate 28,005,980 downwards.
CTTCACCCCACATAGTGCTTCTTTCATCCACAGTGTGTCATAAATTTCTTTGAGGTTTCAGTAACAATGTTTTGGCGATGTAACCAAAAGGAGATGAGCCTTTTTAAAGCAGTAGAAAAGGGTGCGGGGAAAACCTACTAAAAAGGCAATCAAAATGACAGTAAATTATCAATAACTGAATTTTAAAACTAGTGCAATAAGAGGAGGCAATATTTAACAACATAGTTTGAAATGTTTGGCACCACAAATTATTTCATCCTGTATGCTGAATAATGTATTTTGAGAAACAATTCTACATCCATGTAAAAAGTAGGAAAACATGTACAATGTTGACCTTGAAAAACAACCATGAAGCTGTCAACCCCTGCTCTCAGTTTCTGATTGCTGCGGTTTAGTGCTTGAGATGCTATAGAGTAAGCCCCATCTAAACATGCTTCTGGACACAGCATTTCTTCAGGTTTTATATAAACTGGATACCCACTGAAATGAGACTGACAAAATATTTACAAAACCTAATTCCATTTAAAAACCAGCAAACATCTCAAATATATTAATGCACCAGGCATTGGAGAAGATCCTGAAGTAATTAACCCCTAAAGAGGCAGGTGAAAATACCTCATTTCAAATTTACTTAACAACAGATGAAGGTGAAGTTATTCTCAAGAATATAGATTTCAGATGTTTGTTTCATGTGGTTAGTCTCATCTTTCAGATTCATTGATGTATACAGAATGGAATTTTAAGAAGTTGAGTAAGACTGCCGATATATTTACTAATGTGATTCAGATTCTTAAACCATAATTAAGTTTACACATTCCCATTTATCCTGAGGTGGCAGAATTCCCCTAGTTGCTGCAGTCCTTCTAAAGCCATTTTAAATTTTGAGATCATATTTTTTTATGTGGAAGCCACAACATGCAAGCAAAGCAAGTATTAAGTATACTGTTGTTCCATCACATCGCTGTATTATATCACATCCTTTCTCCCATACTCTTTGGGAAAAGATGTCAAAAATCAACTGTTGGGCTGCTGTTACACCCACCGAGTAGATAATAGTGGCACTGTGGGTCTTCATTTAGCATCCAACTGTGGAGTCTTAGCCTGGGGACTATTTTAAAATATATAAGTACTAAGTTTCTTTTTAAGTCCATTTTTATCCTTGACCTTTTATCTAGGGAGGTACCTGATCCAGTCGTGAAGTGTGATCTGTATCCATTTATCCTCCTAGCGGACAAAGTCTTTTCCTCTCTTTGTACGTTATTTTCTTTTATCTGGTGGTTCTGGGAAAGTCGTAACACTGACTTTTAGTCTGGCGATACAACCATACACGATTACTTTGTAGAACAGGATTACAGTTTCACTGCTGGACTTAAAAGAGGAGAGAAACTATGTTATGAAGGTGGTAATATCTGAAATCATTAAGAACTAGAGACAACCACTGCTCCATCATCTCCTCTATACATTGCTGCTTGTGCTGTGCAATTAACAGCCTTAAGCCTTTCAAATATTTTACAGTCTTTTAGCCACTGTTACCAGGAACATCAAATAATCCCATGAGAATTAAAGTGTTAACCCTTAATGATAAACTTCTGTACTCTTCTCATATCAGAATACCCTAAAAAAATCAAGTCGATTTTAATGAGCTTTCAACTATATGCTATACGCTTTCAAGCTATATGCTTTCAACTCTAAATGAAAGTGTTTGGCACTCATTAATAAAACCCTTCACTCTCCTTATACTACCCTTCATCTTTCCTGATCTGTATCAGTTCACTAAGGTTGTATCACAAAGAATACTTAAAAGGGAAGACGCTCTCTAGAACCTTTCATTATTCTTTCAAACATCTACTTTACAAAAAGCTGGCAGAGAACGTCAGCATCCTGGCTGCCAACACACTGACCAAGTAGCAGAGGCCAACACAAGTCTTCACCTGGGTTGAGCCGATTTCACCCATAAAACAGATATGCCTCATGAGTCAGTTACGTTTGTGCTTCTAGCCTAATCCCGTTGTCAGTAAGGATACCCTGATGTAGTACGCGTGAAGAATGCTATAATCCTTTCAACAACCCTATGTAACAATACAGTGCTTTTTCTGCACAATTAAAATACTCCTTAAATGTTATGCATTGCACTTGATCCTTATTCTCTGAATGTATAGTTGTGCTCAAATTACAGTTCCTTCCAGATGGAAAAATCTCTTCGGATCATCTTCTTTTAGATCCTCACAGTACAATCACTCTGGGTAATTTAGCGGGAAGCTACATATGTGCTGGAAGTTTGTTTAAGATTTTTAACTTGAAACCTGTTCATAACACTGATTGCCAGCATTGTGCTTTGGAAAAGCTGGATCAGCAGCTACAGAAGTTAGGCTAGAAGCTTACTACACATCTTCAGTTATAAGCATATTTTATAGTCTCCTCTTTGAATTTTGTTTTTTTCCTTCCACTTAGCCATATGAGATCAGGAAATCATACGTACAACTTCCAAGTGAATGAGGACATGTGTAAAAGTTACCATGTAGGTTACACACTTGCAGACAGCTTAGGATAAGGGCCTTGAATAAACGTGAAATTTCTAACCGTGAGACTCAGGACACAAGCATTATACAAATTGCTCTAGCCAACACAGGAGACACTCACAGTGCAAAAAGCACATTTAGAAATCTATATGGAGAAGAAAATGACACATTGTAGAGCTCCGCCTAAATTATCAAGATGGTAAAAATGAACCAGCCTGACTTACATGGATTAGGGTACATCTTCACTACACAGTTACCGTAGGTGACTGGCATGTCAATACTTCAATCTAATTAACTGAGCATGGTTGTAAGTATTCCCACAGCGAAGGTTTCTCCACACCGCATGCGTCCTAACTGCTTTTGTAACCAATAAACGTACCAGACTCCTACTGCAGGATACAGACCATCCATCCAGTTGTTAGACTATGTTAGGGACAGCTTTCCGATAAAGACATGGACATAGCATCTAGACAACAGGCACTTATTTGTATCATCATTTCTTTTTAATAGTACTATTTTCAAAGCAATCCAGTGGATATAGCTATATAGGACCTTTGGAGTCTAACTGAATTCCCATGAATAAAGCCAAATTCATTTAAAATGAACTTAATTTAAGCTTAGCTTAAATAAATTAAGCATTAAATGATTCCACACTTCTTTTGCATACTCTGTCTTCACAATATTTCTTGTCCGACACTACAGCTCATTGTTCAAAAGTGACTTAAAAATTAATTCACTGTGACCAATTAATAACACCTTACACTGAAATTACGCATTTATAGCTCCGTTTGCTCCATGCATCCCTATTCCATTCAGCATTCAACAGAAGCAGAATATTTAAAACAAAATATGTTAAACTGTTAGTTTCTTTCCATCTCTAATAGAGTACTTTTGGTGTAAAGTTAAGTATCCTAACAAGACTCTGTCACGGAGTTATCTGCAGCCTAGATCAGTGAGAAAAAGCCTGGCCAGTGGGTGACAACTATCCTTCAAAATACATGCTAACAGCAAATCTCTAAGTAATACTGGTAGGATAAACCTGCAAGCTTTTGCATGCATGCCTCATTTAAAGTATAAACAGCCCCAGCACAGCCAGGAGAACTACTCATGTTTTAAATTATGTAAGTGTCTAATTAGTTGCAAGACTATGACTCACAGCACAAGCCGTCAGTGAATTCTTTGATTGCCTAGAGTTATTCAATTGGTCAATGTACAGAAAATTTCTTAGGCTACTGAGCTGTAAGTTTCTGTATCAATACTGTGGTACTCAAATGACAGCAAGTGTCTGAAATAGGCAGCAGTTTTAACCAGTATGTCAGGCAGTGACACTCTGTACCTAACAGTCTCATTAACTTCAGTTCAAACCATAGTTAAGGAAGAGTTTTATAGCTGAACATTTTCTTATAGCTAACATGAAGATGAAAAAGAAGTGATCCAAAAGCTATTATAAACCTGCTCAAATACTTATTGCAATCCTATTTCTTTTCTCTCACTGCCTTATCTGCATTTAGGATGGACTGATCTGTTCTATCCAAAAGACAAGACTCCCACTGGTTTGTTCATTTGTCCAAAAAAGCAGTCACAGAGAAAAACTGTTCTTATAGGAAAGAAATGGGGAAATGCACGCTTGCAGGATATAAGCCTTCTATTTGAGATAGCTTATTAACACAAACTTAACAAAGGTTTCACCCTCCATCAAGAAATACAGTTCTAAAAAAAATGAATGGATCGGTGGAGAAAGACTGGATGCACAATATAGTCTGTTTAAAAGTCCTTCAAACACTCTGGTGACCCAAGGCAACTGACAAGGTGGTTATTATTTTACTCTATATATAAGCAAGGTGATCTAAAGTCTTATGAAAGTGAGGCAATAGGGGATGGCTGGGAGAAGTTGGCAGTCCATTGTCAAGGCTCCTTTTCAAACAAGCAGCAGCCCAGAGCTCCCAGAGAGCTCTAGTCAACTGAGGTGGCCTCGTTCCCTCGCAGGACTATTCCGTTTATTCCTGCTCCGAAGCAGAGTTGCTGAGTGATATGAGCCAGACGAAGTAGGGGAATTTGCATACATATTTTAAGCATTCAGGGGCATTTCTTTAAAACACAGAACAGAAAAACTGGGAAGCTGAGACAGGTATAGTAGTTATAACTGTACTGGAAGAAATCCTGACAGTCACATTCAGCCCAGTGCCCTGGGTGAGGGAGTCGCCCTGAGCTAACGCCGAATTTACTTTAGTAAGATAAGATGGAGATCAGTGAAGGTAGAGGGATTTTTTTTCTTTTTTCTTTTTTTTAAAAAAAAAAAAAGAGAAAGGGAAAGAAAAAGCCACCCAACATGTATCCTTTTTGAGCTAAGATCCCATGGTGTCCTGCGTTCCTTCCTGGAGGAGCTGAAAACTGTGACATGTAGCACAAAGCAGCAGCATTCTGAAGACAGAATTAAAAACCCTGGGAAATGCAGCTAATGAAAGGAATTTGCAATAGACCCATCTAGTGGGAGTGTTAACAAATACAATTAAAATCAGCAATACTTCCTCTTTTGGGGGACAATCTAGTTTAATTTGTGGGGAAAGCCATGGAAAATTCCTGTATAAGCCTGGGAAAATCTCACTGATTTGAACAGAAACAGAAGTGATTTGTACACAAAATGGTTCTCGAGGAATTTTACTCCAAGTATTGTATTGCTTTTTGAGTAAATTCAAAAGATCCTGAATTAGACCTTATTTGCATTTGAAAGTTTTCCAGCCTACTTCTATGTACATGTGTGGTATTTTTTAAATTGACTTTATTGACACAGTTATACTAGCAAAAACACTGGTACGTGTGCATTTCTATCTATCTAGATTAGTACAGCTGTGCCCGAGTTCCTACTTCACACCAAAATAGCTGAGGCAGAAGAACTTTCAATACGCGTAAGGCCCACATTCTTAGTTGCTATACGCATGAACATTTAAAGCATAACTCGCTATTTGTGGCTCTCCAAAAACCACAGAAAATGTAGTGTACCGGAAGGAACCAGAACAGACATGTGCATTAATCAAGCCTACTCTGAGCTCCTGGCATCTATCAGTAATTAGTCTGACTTTCATATATAAACACTAGCTGTAGAAGTGCTCCTGAAAGCTGTCTAATATACCAAGATTAAAACAGTCATGAAATTATCATGCATGTAACACCGCTGTGATTAACTGCAGGTCTGGATAAGACTCACAACATAAGTCCACATTTTCAAACATGCCTTAAGCCATTATCAATTCACATTTACATATACCTACTTTTTACATTGTCAAAGTCAAAGAACAATATGATCAGAAAACAGATTAAAAATTAGCCAGTGATATTTTTGTATAAAAATAATAAAACTTTAAGACAAAAGCCAAAGGATAAATATCCAAGATATCTTTAGTCTTCTATTAGCTCATCAAAACAGAATGTATCCTCTAGAACATGTTACATATATGCTACACAGTGTATCTTACAGAAATGCTACAAATGAGAACATACTGTCTCCATTATTTGAATATCTTTCAAATGAACCCTGCCAAACAGTGAACCTTCAATTAAGTCTGTTTGACAACACTAACTGAATGAAGATAGAAAAAAAAAAATTAGAAAGTGCTCCTCAACTTCCCTCCAAAATAAAGCCAGACATCAACTGATTCTTCTCAAGCCTTTGGTGCCATTTGGTTTAGGGCTCTCATCATATATTATCAAGTAACAGCAATGGGTAGTCCTAACTTGCAGCTTCAGTGGTTGATAACGATATTAGTAACACCCTCTATTAATAAGCTCAAGCAATTGCAATTAAAAGCGGTGATTCTATTGTTGATCTCTGGAAGATATCGGTAGGAAGTCTGTTAATAGAAACAAATTGATAGTCTATTAAAGGAAAATGAAGCACAGATTCTTCTGCAATCTCAGCTTACTCTTTAAGGACATCACTTATCAATCTACCTGTGACAAACCTTCCTTTCAGCCAGTGTATGTGCATTGATCTAGGCCAGCAGTTCTCAAACTTTAGATAGACTCTTCTTTTCAGGAATAATTTAGGGATCCCCCTGCATACCTCCATATACAACCATCTCTTATGCACTCATTTGCATAAAACACTTTTATTTGCAGACTCACATACACGTATTTAAATTAAATATACATAGCAACTCACATACACACATCGACACACATACACTTCTTTCCCTATAGGAGAGCTTGGGAATTCAGGGCTGTACCTATAGGGAGCAGAGCTGCAAAAGGAAGGGAACAGAAGGTAAAGAATATATTCACACACATCCGTACACAGGTGATGGAGAAGCAAAGGCTGGGAAGGTGCTGCTGCCTCAGAGCCCAAGACACTTCTGAGGGTGTCAGTAACTTGGGGGACAAGTACTTTTTCTGCACAAAATGAGAGAGAGGGAAGACAAACAGAGACACTGTCTACCTCTACCCCAAAGAAGAAAGTGAAGAAGTACCCGGCTCTGCACTGTTCAAGTGAAAAGCTCCTGCCAGAGGCACAGAAGCAAGGCTCCTGGAGATTTCTTGCAGGGTTACCTGGCTGTGGCACTCCTCTACCCACATAAGCTCCAGGCTCCCTCCCTCCCTCCCTCCACAGTACTAGCTTCTCTTTTGCTGAGCTTTGATGTGACCTCACTGAGCTCCTCATCAGTCTCCTTCCTCTGACTACTGCAACCCCAGCTCACATTAGCCAGCGGACAAGAGGTGCACTACAGTGAAAGATGGTTTGGAAAAGAAAACGGCATGAAAAAGGAGGTCTGGAAGAGAAAAACACTGAGCCATGCTAACGCTCAGTGCTTTCACTGTCTCTCCAGTTCTTCGAGCATACTTTTCTCAACATGAGCTAGTCCTGGCTGCAGTTTTCAGCCCCTCACACCTGGGAACCTGAACCCCAAGTGTTCTCTCACCTTCTCAGGACCCACTCTGAACCCCCATTTGAGAACTGCTGGTCTAGTTTAACTAGCAGCACGCGAAACTAGAAACCTAACAACTTAATGCCCTCTTAGTGCATAGCAGCATACAAAGAGTGAAGTAACATATGTGCTTCAGTCACCTCTGGCAAGAGTGTCATGCCATTGCATTTCAGTAGCCTGACAGCCAGGATTTTGATGAGACTCCTGAACAGAGGTCTACAGTATTCCCAGACTTAAAGAAAATACTACAGTGGCAGAGATGAGGGTAAGCCTACACAAGAAAAAAAGGCTGCCAACCTATCCCTTCAAACAATTTGCTCAAGACTAAAAGAAACTCAGAGAGCACAACTAAATGCATAGCATTTTACTGTTACCAGTGCTTCCACAGGGTCTGTGGACACTTTTGCTATTTCAGTCCAAGAACTGCTGTATGTGTGGAAAAACTGTCTTCCAAAATACAGCAACAGAATTTAAACGGTGTTTAGATTAATGGTGTTAACTTGTACGATAAGTACACGTTGGGAAATTTTAACTTATCACAGCATATTTCACTCCATGTTTTTCCATGAACTCCCACTTTAACTCAAAGTGTTACTCAAGCTTTACCATGAACCTATTAATTGTGGGAAACTATGGAGAACTGCATGGCATAACCAGAGGAATATTTGCAAGTTCTTATGTGGGGAAAACCCCATATTTGTAACAAAACATCACAGTAATACTCATGCCACGGTGAAGATGTTGGCATATTCCTGTTGGTTCTGTCGCAGAAAAACTGATGTTTAAGCCTTCATGTTCCCCCTAGGATTCTTTCAATGAATTGATACGCGCACAGATTTTCAACGCAGGTCCAAGCTTAATATTCATTGCACTCATAAGGTGATCCTCCTTCAACAAGAGGAGAGCTTGTCCATCAATTTCTTGTGCTCTAAATTCATCTGCAATATCTTCACAACCTGCAAGGGAACAGAAAGAAGAACTGTAAGTTAGAAACATGCAGCGTTGCACAATTCCCTATAATATAGGCAAGAGTTCAATGATATGATGGGAACTTCCGAGATAATCTGAAAGTCAACTTCGCTACGGCCTCTAACAACGCTGTAACTGTAGGAGAACTACTCATTGGAAATTTCAAGGCCTCGTGTAAACAACTTTCTCATTTCATTAAAAGGAACAATTGCCACGACCTCAAAATTGGAAGACTGCCAAAATACCACAGAAATAGCAATCAAGTAAAAGCATCATTCACCTGGGTTCTTTCCAGTAATAAAAAATTGTGCACGTTCTATTCCTAGGTACAATTCAAAAAGAAAATTGACTTACCCACAACTTCCAGAAGGTGTTCATTCCATCCATATATTACCAATATTGGGTCAGATACACAGAATTTTGATTTTGGGGGTTTAGCAGAACTGTCTTACTAAGGCTGTATCAGTTATCTGAGTGAATATTCCACATACAGCAACAGCTCACTTGACAAGTGCAATTTTAGACTGATCGGATTTTTTTTTTTAAATGAGAAATTTTGCTGAACACTAATATTCTTGAAAATAACATGGCCTCAGATCACTGAGGCTTACGATTTAAGAAAGGGAGAAACTACATATGGGTCAGACTGTCCCGAGTTACTGAAGGCCCTTTCCACTGAAGAACACTGAGGGAAGCAAAAGGTCTCCCAAGAGATGTCCTCTTAACCAGAAACAGTCAGTTATGTCTAGCTGTATGGCAGCTCTGTTATATGGACAGATGTCTTCTAACACGTGAATGAGAGCACTCGTTATCAGTTGTTTATATGAAGCTTCTTTAGCTTCATAGCCACGTGTTTCCTTTTTTTGATAGATCTGTGTTCTCAACCCACTGCTCTCTCCTCCTGTCTCAGAGCCTCTCAGGCACATTTTCATTTGTGCTCCACTTTCCATTCCTGCTTTTAATTATTCCTCATTTAGGCTTATTTTTTTGACTTCGTATTTTTGTCTTTTCCCTCTTCTAAACAGTACAATATTACAAAGCTATTAAACCACTATGAAGAACTCTCTTCCCACCTAGGCTGAAATCAATTGACTAATTCAATGTCCTCTTGAAAGCTCAGATTTAAATCTAAAAACAATTTAATTCTAAAAACAACAGATACCATTTAATTTCCTGATGAATTTAGAAACGTGTAAAAGACAAAGAGAAAGGAAATGTGGAAGGAATATTGACATCTAAATCTTAACTCATTTCGGATTATTACTATGTAGTGACAGCAGCATTCAAGATTAGAAAAGGTTAGCGTTTCACAAGGAATAAATCACAACTTTTTCTTAATTGTCTGTTAAACAGACCTGGTGCAGCAATTAGATACTACTTTATTAAGGAGAGGAAAGGGCCAGATTAAAAGATAATGGAGTAATAATTTGAAAACTCTTGTGATATTTTACAGTACTTCTGGTTTTACGCTAAACCTCTGTAGTTTAGCCTATAGCTCAATAAGATAAACCCCAAAAGTAAAATAGTTACTGTGCAGCTGCTGACTAATTTTTAAATCAACAAGGACTATTTTGTACAGCATTTAGAACAATGCAACTTTAATACCTGACAAATGCCCAGCTCTTGGGCATTACTTACTCTAACAAGAAATTAGAGTGGTACCATTTAGGGGGGAAAAAAAGCAAGATTCATTTGTCACAAATCGCATTTATACGGCCACTAAAACATCACAGAAACATTAAACTGTGTCGGTGCTTGCATGTATTCTATAACATTTACTTTTAGTATTTCTAGTACAGCGATGCGTTAGCTTAGTCCAACTACAAAGTAAAACTCTATCAATATTAGGAGATTCTTCAGGAGTCTAGACTTATCACAGAACACTGGCAATGGCACTGCCAATTCTGGCTACAAAGTTAAGCTAGTGCCATGAATAACATGGAAAAAAAAAATCTTAGACAACTGGCTCCTGTAGAAATAACCAGCCTTAATACCACCATGAACATTCTTACGTAAGATAAAATAAGATAGATATAAAATAAGACAGATACAAATTCCACAAGTCAAGTACTAATTAAGTATTTCTGTGAAAGGTATCACTATACATCTGACTTGAGATCTGACCATAGCAATTGTCACATCACTGCATTTAAAAAAAGATCACACAGATAAAAGAGATTTTTTTTTACATTTAAAAACAAAAGCAGTCCTATTAAAATATAATACTGGTTGGGGGTGGTTTGGGTTTTTTTGGGGGAGGGGGGTTTAAAACAAGATTGGCTATACGAAGCATTCTGATGCAACTTTTGCTAAAAACAAAATAACAGCAAAAACCAAGTCTTTCAGAGTCATTTTGGAAAAAATCAAAGGATGGAAGCTGAATGTATTTCAAATCCCTCACCCGAGCACATTCGGGTATGCTGAAATGCTTTCGCAATTGGTTGTTGTGCAGTAACTTGGCAAACAAGGGGAATGCTGAAGAGCATTAATTTTGCAACTGGTGAAAGAAAGGAGGAACAGCTTTGTTTTTCCTGGTCTTTGCGGACTGCATCAAACAGATATTACAAAACAGCATAGCAAAAAATAAATCATCTTCCTTATTTCTTGTATTATCAACTTCGACAGCATATGAAAAAATATTTTTCAAGCGTGGCTTGAGGCTATATTGAACATAAGAAACCCCCTAATTATCCTAAAATATGAACATAGCTATGTAACAGTATAAATTCTAGCATGGTGTGGATACCTTGTAAATATTGATTTTTTGGTAGTATCTGAGAAACTAGGCCTTAATGTGGAATGGAATGAGTAATTGTAATACATTTTCGCTGAACACAGGAAAATATAAAGTTTGCTTAGATTCAGAGATTAACTTGTTTATAGATAAACAATAAATAATAAATATGAAAAACAGATCCAGCAGCTGGTGAAATAGTCTACTAGTAATAGTTGCTAAACCGAAACCACATTTTAAGAATAATATTCTTATTTTCATAAGACAATGAATTCATGGCAAATGAATCGGCAAGAAATAAGCTTTAAAAAGACATATGTCTATTTGTGTTTCTATGGTACTTCAAGTTTTCTAGGATAGGAACTATTTGTTATTCGTTCACAGAATCTAGGATCTGGGAGTTACTGAGTTAACTGGAGCTTCAAATCTACAAAAGTAATAAATCGAAACAGCAGCGATCTAATCATATTTGAGTAATACAGTTAAGATACAGAAACTTGAAAGAGCAGATCTTAAACCTAAGGAACTTTGTTCAACAGACATCACTGAAGATTTCCAGAAGTCAATAAGGTAGCTTAATTGCAATTTATAAACCATTAGAAGAAAGGTACTTCAGGGATGACTTTTGTTGGTTTAAGGCTTCCCTAACTCAATTCCTTGTCTGAGCTACTCTATAAAAGATTAATTGGCACAAACAGGCATATGACTTGGCAATGAAGATATATTCTTACAGGATTTTGCTTAATGGGATATATAGAAAAATGGTTTATGACTGCTATAAATTCCAGAGAAAGTAGACTATTAGGAACAAACTTAACCTGTGAGTCACATGTGAGTGATATGGGTAAGCAACAAAAATTCTGGTATGACTGCTATTATGGAGACCTGCCTTGCTACCTGTAGAGATTACAGCATCTGATCAGACAGAATGGCATCCTTGGGAAATGGGAGGAAAGTGAAATTTTAAAGCTTATGAAAGTTAGGAAATGAGAGACAAATAAATGTCAAATAACCTGAAGATTATATAAAGATAACTATGAACACCGAGCTAAAGAAAAGTTATATAAATAAGGAGAAGCAAGAGATTTTTTTGAGAACAGATTGAGATATTGCATTTCCTGGGTCTTCATGAGTATTCAGAGGCTACATGCAGAAGCTTTCTGTATTTCAGGTAACGTGCAAAGTTACGCAAAACAAGGTTTAGCTTTGTAGAAGAAACTGGCATATTCTTTTTAAGTGTCAGTTATATCATAAAAGGTCCTTCAAATTTTTCAACTGTATAAAGGGAAAGAACTCCTTTCTTGCTTTTTCTACTGAATGAGAAGCAAGTAAGGAGGGAAGAGAATAAAAGCGTAAAAGGGAGGAAGCGTGTCTGATCTCTCTACTGACCTCTTGAGAGAAATCAGACTGAAGGGAAGAACACCTTTAGTCTCCATCAGCTGGGGTGCAACAGCAGAAGTGGGACTAGTTCTATCGACATGGGATTTGTGCTGAAGGAACAAGCAAGAGGAAACAAATCACATTCCAGTCTCTGCCACCAACTAATGAGTACACTAGCACGCTTACCGCACCACCTCTTCATCGCACTGATGATAAAAAGTAAGGAGCTTTACTGTTGCAAAAGCAGAACAAACTCTTTCGCATTACATACCGGGCAAAGAACGTATAAAGGCCCAAACTTCATCCACAGTCCACACTGACGGGTCGGTTTGCACCACTGGTAACAAGTCAATGCTCTCTGGCATCTTCCTAATTCTTAGTTCCCTAAGTTCACGTTCTCTCTCTCTTTCACTTTGCCTTCGCAGACGGGTGGTCATGGCAGCTGGAACAGCATCTTCGTGAGAAGCCATATCTTCTTCTGCAGATGGATAAGTAATTGGAAGCTGGAAAATGTAGTACAAATACACTACAGTATTATATTTTATTTGTAATTCCCCAAACAATGCCATAGTTCTAAGCAAATATTCCACAGACCTGTCTAAGAAAGTGATCTCGTGACGCCCCATCAGGGCCACTCGGTCGACGCCCGCGTCGCCCAAGGCTTTGGCTATCAGATTTCCGATTCCAGCGACTGGTTTTGTCTGATGTAAACAGCCCAAATTTCTTAGTGCAACTAAGGCTGTGCCTAAGGAAGAAAGATATATTCAATAATGCATTCATACTTTTTTGGACAAATTCAATCAACTTAGCAATCAAATAACATTGTTGTCTACAGAATCGTTGCCTAACCAAAGACAACAGGTGCAACAGAAGTACAAGAGAGAAAGGTATCGCCAAGGTCATTTATTCCAACCCTTTGCCTTGATGCAAGATCAAGTACATTCAGATCATCCCTGGAAGATATCTGTCTTTCCTGTTCTTAAAAATGTCCCATGACTGAAACAGCATTGCATTTTATCACATATTATTCCAATCCTGCTTCTCTAAAGTGTCCTCTAAAAGCCTAAAGTCCTATTATATCTTTTGCTTCCGTTCTCCTCTGCCTGGCTGATACCCAGTCAAAAGAGGATGGAGGTGAAAGAGCTGATTTCCCTCTTAAGATTATTTCACTAGCAGTGTCTCAACAAGTACTAAATAAAAAAAACATACGCTCCTACCACTTAAAATGTGAGTGTCTCAGGCTGAGGACCAAAAGAGGAGCAGACATGACAGAGAGGTGGTTTCAAGGCACACTGATGCAAAGAACAACCAAGAAGTAATTACAAAGGGGAAACTATTCCCTATACGAGATCATTTCTAAAACATCTGGCATTAAATATCAGCTTTCCACAACAGTTATAATGATGCAAGATCTATATGTTGATTTTGATTCGTTCCTTTTTTAACCAAACAAACCGAATCAAACCAAAACAAAATGAAAAGCATACTAAACCCAAAAAGAAACCAGAAATCATTTTTCTCTGTCAACCATATAGGAGCAAACGGTTTCTTTTTTTATTTTCAGGAAAGAAGCAGCTTTAGAAAACACTAAATTATGTATGCTTACATTTATATTTTACTCTATGCAAATAATGATTTGTTATACTACATATTATATATTAATTCAGTGCTTTTTTCAGCATAGCACAAAACTGTAGGAAAGTCCATCTAACGCAGTATTTTTTTTCTGACAATGCCTAGCAGCAGGGGGATGAGAATATGAATAAGACAGATAAAGTGAATTGTGGCCCAGGGACATCCGAGCCAAAGATGGTTTCCAAACACTTAGTGACTCTCTGTGGATTTCTCTCCTATGATCCCAGCCTCCTCATGAGCCTCCCCATGGGGGCACCATCAGCCCCCCTCAGTAAAGAGCTCCACAACTCAACTGCAGTTCCTAGGAAGAACTAATTTCTTTTGTTTGTCTTCCTGAAATATATCATCTTCCACAATAGTCCCTATACCTATCGATTCTGGAAATTTAGGCAGAAGGCAATCTCATTGTTTACTCTTTACTTATTTTTCAATACTAGATACTATTTGGGTGCTAGTCCATTAACCAGGCAGTGATAAACAACAGTAAGGCAGAGTACCTTTTGGCACAGGACGTGGAGCAGAATCGTTTTGACCGTAGAAATTTATCAGAATATCCCATTTTTCCACAAAATTCACACTTCAGAAGATCATTTTCAATTTCATCTAGTCCCTCTAAAGAAAGGAGCGAGACATAAAGAAGTTTAGTCTTAGCAACAAATAAAATGACGTTCAAATTCCTCATCGCTTACGGAGGCAGGCAGAAGATTTTCAAATATCAAACACATTTAATGAAAAGACTTGAGTAAAAAGAAAATTATGCCAAAACCAAGCAAGTCATAGGTTTCACTTTTATATATAAAAGACTTTGAGCAGACTGAACCTTCAATTAAATTATTCAACCAGTTTAACCAACTTTTTTGTTAAATTTCCAATCATCCATGAGCAAGCATGCCCTCACAGTAAATAGCTTCTTAAATCTGTAATGGTGTGACGTATTAAGCTAGCAAAGTACTTTCTTTGAATAAGCCACAGCTACAACCAAAAGGAGGACTTCTGGAAGCAAATAAGACATTGAATCTTATCTACGGATAAGAGAATTGGAGGCCAACATTTCAAATAAGTATTTTTCTAAAGCATGTAAATCCTACTCAGTGAGGTTCTTTGAAATATATGGTTGCAGTAAAATTTACTGCGTTAAATTTTCCCTTTTCACATTTACTTGAAGCAGATACAAATCTGGTCAAATCCTTGCCAGGCTCATTTGATTACCTTGGCATTCTGACAGGTGCTTGCACTAAGCACAATTCTTGTCTCAAAATACAATTCATATATTATTCTAAAAATCTTACTGTATACATTTCATCAGCGGAATTACCTGTATGCGATTCTGTAGTGCTAGTTACAAAGGCTGTGATTAAAGTCCCTCAGGTTTAAGTCTTTTTCAGCACAATGTTTTGATCAGGCCATGTAACATATTTTCCAAATTTCACATACACAAAAGGCATCACAACAGTTCTGCAACTGGTATTACAGTAAACATACTACCAACCTTCTC
Organism: Struthio camelus; assembly: GCF_040807025.1. Classification (NCBI taxonomy): domain Eukaryota; kingdom Metazoa; phylum Chordata; class Aves; order Struthioniformes; family Struthionidae; genus Struthio; species Struthio camelus. Next base: position 27,990,329 of record NC_090950.1, on the reverse strand, counting down.
CTTCTCCCCCTTCTCTTAAGGATGCAAATCCCCCTCCTTCCCTTTCCCCAATTTTTATTTTTTTCTTATAATCAAATGTGCCTATGAAGTTATCAAATCTGCATCTTGCTGGGATCAGAAAGGATGTGGATTTCTAAGTTAAGTATTTATCCCAAGTATTTTTCTCTCCTTTGTAATAAAAGCAGATCTAGCAGTGGTACCTTCACCAGTTTCACTTGCAGGAAATAGCCTATTCATTCAGGATAGAAACAAAGTAGTTTGCGATCGCCCTATATTAAGTTTGCATAGGCACAGAATCACAGAATCGTTTAGGTTGGAAGGGACCTCTGGAGATCATCTAGTCCAACCTCCCTGCTCAAGCAGGGTCACCTAGAGCATATTGCCCAGGGTCACCTAGAGCATATTGCACCTTAAACTCCAACTGAAAAATGGTAGGAAAGCAAGGCAACCACAACAACAAGGACTTGCACTAAAGAGAAAAGATCATGCTCTTCCATGCAGAGCCGCTGCAAAAACACTTTCCTTGACCTATCTGATATTCCAAAAGTGGTACTGGATCCAATAAAAGCATACAATTTTTGACATCTGTCACAAGTGGATCCAGAGGAACAATTACAACATTTATCAACTCTTCTAGCGAGTTCTTGGTATCAACTAATACTACTTTGCTCTTATACCTCTTTGAAATTAGATTCAGGTTATACAAAGCAGTTTGGTGCACCAGATTTAATACCTTCAAGCAACTAAGCTTTCACTGAGAAAGGAGCATCTTTTCTTGCTCTATTTCTTATGTGTTCCAAGAAATATTTTCAGACTAAACATTGCTGAGTCACAAACAATTGTGAAAGTACTTAAGAAAGTATTGATCTTAAAGTTGATTAAAGTTGACTTTAAAAGCTTATAAACAGAGTCTGGTTTAACTCATTCCTCCCTCACACATGCAAGAAAGGAACGGATTAGAGCATCTGAACAGTTTATAGTCTACTGTTACAGATTGTTTTTACAACATTTGTGAGACGAGGAGGTATTTTTCCCACTCCCTGTGAAGAAGCCCTTAAACTCCTGCTGACAGGCAAACACTAATGAAAGAAACAGTGGAAAAGCTCAGAAGAGTGCACTACAAGGTAACAAGATGAGCATACATGTCACATGCTGAATGTCTACACCTTCTCCAGGAAGCATATGGCGTAGGCAGAACACGGCTTGCATGTAGTTCAGAAGAATATCACCATCTTTGCAAAACAACTTAACTTCTGGCATGGAAAAATTATCCCTAGGAACCATCTGTGAAATACATAATCTGGAGTGAAATTGGCACAAACTGAAATGTAACATTTTTGTCTTCATTCACGTAAGTAAAAAGAACCTTGTGCCACATTTGTTTAAAAATTCAGAGGACTAAACAAACATACATTTCTCCCATGTTTCTAGTTTTCCACTACTTTGCCTCTTGCTACTCATCTTCTACATTCATATTTTTGCAACTGATTATATGAAATTAAAAGTTGCAAACTAGCTTTTTGTCTTAACCTCCGTTAAGCTCTGATGCTAGCTAATGCAAATACACGTATCAAAGTTTAATCTGAAAGAGTATGACTAAGAAATTGTAAAATTCAGTTTCAGTAATATTTACCCATGAAACTGCTCATGAACACCAACTTTGTTGTACTGTTAAGGTGACAAATAAAACAGCAGTAATGCAAAACGAATAAAGCTGAAAACGCAGGAAAGGTTATTTGAATAGCATCTCCGATGTATCAGGATCCAAAATTATAACCAAAGTCAATTAATCCTCAGGCAGCATCAGACTGAAAATTACCCCGTGGCAAGCCTCCAACTTCTTTACTTGTTATCACACATGAAAAAAAACTGGGAATGGGAATCATATCAATTTTTGTCAATTTTGGAACTGAAGCCAAGCAAATACTAGAGATGTATCCTTCAAAGAAATCCCTCTTCTTATAATATCAAACAAATACTCATCCGGTATTCCAACTAGATCACACTACATGGAAAAAAGGGACAACATAAACAGTGAAGCAAAAATTGATGCTAAAGCCTTTTCTTTTGCGCTAGGTGTTTCTACCTTATACATGGAATGTGTATCCTGTTTTACAGTAAGGAAAACTCCTTCATTGACTGCAGTAGCTGCAAACTGTGTACATGAATCAAACACCAGCTGTCAGGAGCAATAACTGCAAACAAAAATGTGAATGTTTGAATAATTCTGCAAAACAACAGACGAGCTGTTTGAGATCTACTGAGCAACAACAGTGCACTGTTAATGCTGAATGGATCTTAGGGAATGCTACTGAAAAGAAAACTGAACTCAGATCTACTGAAACAAGCCAAATAAAGCCAAAATAACTATTCCATCAGAGCTGCGTATATTCTAAAAGATATACCAGAAGGCAAAAAAATTATTTCTTTTCAAATACGCTGGAAAACCAAAATACACCAACAAAAACTCAGAAGGCTGTGCTATTGATTAAGAAATCAAAAGTGCAGTTTACTATCCAGTCCATGACCGAAGAGATTCATAAGTGTTACTTCATATGTGTAGGAAAGCAGTATAAGGTAGTATAAAAGCAGTATAAAGTAGCATAAAAATGGATTTTTTTTTTTTTTTTAACTAAAAAATGCTCTCATGTCATTGGACTTCCCTCTAGAAGAACTAGTTAAATGGAAACAATCAGTGAGAAACTATACACCATTTCAAGCTACAGAGAATCTGTATAACAGCAGCAGCAATTTTTAATTAACCAAAAAAGAAGTCTAGAGAACTTCTGGTCATACTGCAGCTCTCCACCATTAATATGCCAGATGCTCTGTCAGCAGAAAAGCTAGGGTCCTGCCTTATGAAACTGTCTGCCATGCCTCCGTGAAGGGTTGTGAAGAACACGGTATGGGCCCCCGTTTTGGATTTTTTAAAGAGTAACACAGCATTCTACTGAAGAATAATTTTAAAATTGAACTCAGTAAAAACCCTGCTTCTTCATTTTTCTTTTTAAATATGTAGACAACTTAATTATAACATAATTAAAGTAAAGTCATAGTTGCAAAGCAAAGCATTTTTCAAATATCATACGTTGCCTAAACTGAGGTTACTACTGAAAAATGCAGAAGGGCTCTGGACTGTACTGAGACATATTAGTAAATGCAACCACACAATCAGTCATAATCTAGAAAATCCTGTTTTGTGTTTTATTTTCAGATACTTATTTCTGACTTCTTTGCACAGATGCTACCCTAACATACAGCAGAACTGCAACCCATCGATATTTCCTTTCAGTGATGTATTTCCAAGCTAAGCCAGCTATTACTAAAATCAGTACTACAAGTAATAACGTATCGTTCATTTAAGCATCAAGATATGCCTCACCTGAACTGTAAAGTAAATCAGCCTTAAGCAAAAATCCAACAGCATTTACTTAACTTCACTATCAACACATAACTCTTCTTGAGCTCAGAATGCTTTGGAAAACAAGGTTTTTATCCACTGTCTGTAATCCTTGACTTGTAAGCAGTAAAAGTAGTAAGCCATTACTACTATAATAACGTATCAAAATTTAGTAATCTAAAAGACTGAATTTTGAGCTAATTTTCTCACTAAGACACACAATGAAACAACCAATTTTCCTATTGCGCTTCAACGCCGTTTACCAAGACAGAAACCAGAGTAACTAACAAATTGTCGTTGGTGTGGCTATATCTTGAAAGTCCTTATGGGAAAAGATCAGAAAAGGAATATTATGGACTATTTTAACTAAGTGACAATTGATACTGGTTACAGTGGGAAGACAAACTAACAGTATGTAAATAACTGAAGCACAGTCTAGCGTGCTTCTTACTGCTCAGGACACTGTCCCAAGTATGGACCCTTTTCCAGCCACTGCCCCAACACAGTCCTGCAGCTTCATTTTGTATACCAGAGTCAGGGTTACTGCCGCTCCTGCTGTATTTGCCCTTTGTTATCCTGCTCACTACAGTTTTGATATGAAAGAGGGAAAGGAATTATTGCAAATGAGATAGAAAGTAAGAGTTATGGAAAGAACTTTAAGACAAATTTAAACAGATCACCAAAAACAGCTGCTGTCTGACCTTTCAAGCTACGGAGCAGAAAAATCCAGAGGCAGCACAGAAGTTCTGGACTTTAAAATCTTGGCTGAATTTATGCAAAGAGTTAAAGAATAATCTGTTTTTTTTCTGGGTGAGGTCAAGTTTAATTTCCATCTGATAGTATTCATGAGGGTACCTACATTCGAGCTTCAACAATGATAGTGGCATATAACACATCCAAAATACTTGATTGCCTGGTTCTAACAAATCCATGATTATGACTACGTCAGATACTGCATGAGGAACTCTACTGAAGAGATTTTTAGCTAATGAGCTGTGCTAAAGAGCATTTTATTCTGAGGAAAAAAAAAGTGCATAGTTTCTTGATATTTGTGTGCATCTATAGCAGTTGTTGTTATGATGTGTAGCTAGCTATAAGCATTTGAAAATAATTTCCATTAGAGAGAGTAGAAAGAACTGGAGAAAGATTCCACTTATACAGACAGGATGAGATTCTGCAATATATACAGAACTGAAGGGAAGAATGGATATTTAAACAGAACTACAAACCTTCTGCAATCATATCCTCTATCTCTGTGTCCGATGAGTTGTCTGCATGTTTTGTATTCTGCAAGTCTGATTCCACACACATAACACTCATGATTTGACCCTCCACTAGCAATCTTTTTTCTGCAGGCTGTTCTACCAGCAAAGATGAACGACTTACCTATTACAGTAAAAGCAAAGCAACAATGATTAACTGAACAGTTAATAACAGAAAACAGTACTTACTATTCATCAGCGGTAACTGAGCCCAACATCGCAATTCCCATTCTTTATCAACAAACCATTATTATATAGTGCCAAAGGTGTATATGTGTTTTCTCCAACAAATACAAGGACATGTTCTTACTTTGACAAGCTTGATCAAAATTACATTTAACGCAGGAAGAAACCACATTAAATATAGAGAAATGAAGAAATAGGAAAATGAGAGCTATTTTAAATTAGTAAGGCAGAAAATCCCACCCTTTAAAAAAAGAGGCTCATAGGTTTTCAGTTGGCCATTTGTGGATTTTAAATTTTCAGCAGTGTAATTCTTACCAGATACAGTCCTAATCACGCCACTCTCGGCAAGAGGCTTGCCAGTGCGTTACATACGATATTTTAACATGAAAGCGGTACTATATACTAAGACTCATGTCAGAGGTTTAAATTAAGGTATTACTAAGGTATCTAGGAGACAGACAAACACAAAACAACGCTATCTCAAATGTTAGACTAAAATCATTTCTTTGTAGATAACAGACGCATTCGACTGTGTCGCTGTTTTCATTTAGTACACTGTCATCCAGTGATACAGGCAAGCCAAACAGTAGCATGAATTCCAACTGTATATACATAAGACAATGCAAACAAGACACAGGCATACCGCAGTACTTCAAGAAACAGGCTACCAATCAGGGGAAAAAAGTTCAACCACAAGGTCTGAAAAATTATTCAAGGTTTAAAGACCTAAATAGCTAGTAGCCACAAATAACATCATCTTTAAAAATTATTAGTAAAAAAAAAAAAAAAAAAACATAGCAACTTTTAAACTTACAGGGAATGGCTCCAACCCCTCCTGAATCACAAAGCCCTCAATAACATGGGTCAGTATCTGTGGTTTAACAATAGCCTGTGGAGGTTTATTTTCTAGGCTAGGAATGCTATTGGGCATTGATGTGCTGTTGCTCCTTGTCGTCGCTGCTGGAAGCAAAAGAGGCGGTGGTGGAATAGAGGAATGTGAAGGATCAGATGGAGATTTAATTACTGAGGCACCGACTGACGATGTCCCTGAAGGCAGTCCCGCATGTTCTGAAAGAAATAACAAAATGTTACATTTTTATCACTTTTTTCCAATCATTCTTTCAGTATTCTAGAAAGAATAGATGATAAACACCTCCAGCTCTGCATCCGTGATCCTCCTAAGATTTTTCCTCTATTGTTTATAGACTTTACCTTCAAAACAAGGTGATGTGCCTTGATTGACTATTCTGCAGACAAATAGTTCTCAAGTTTACATCATTTCCCTTTACTCAGCACCTAACTGCAACCACAGTTGACCACCACACCAAATGTAAAAACAAAACAAAACCAAACCCACTTCTACAGCCAACATTTCTAAAGAGAAGTTTTTCTTTCTTCAGGGACACTTTGCAGCCTCAATAACCTGTAAGGTCACAAATACATGAGGCATCAAGCCACTAAGCACCCAGCTGCTGGTAGAGAAACCCAGCTACAGGAGCCCAAATTTAGAAAGGTCGTTCCTCCAAGTATTCTGAGAGACATTGCACACATCTATGGCAGCGTATGTGCATATATATGAACTTTTAAAATCCATATATGCATGTATATGCATATAGGGAATCATGTACAAAGTTTTGTGTGTGTACATATATAAATATATACATGTATATGTTGTATATATATAAATATATATGTACACACACAAGACTTTCTGCTTAAATCCAGATTTTTCTAAAAAATACTTTGGAAATACAGGCAGTATCATATATCTGCAAAAGAACCTACTACACCACATACTGCTCCTTTGGTAAGGAAAGAGTATGTGTACTTGATTTTGGAAAGTGCTGGCTTTTACCTCCAGTAAACATACTGTTCGATTCAGACATTTGTTACCACGGTTTTTTGACGAAAAATGAGTATTTTGTCCTCTATCTCATTTATTCCAGGAACTGATCAGCACAGAACAACACACTGAATGTCTGTAACTGATAATGTGGTCTACTGTCTTATTGGCTTCAACAAAAATTGAGTATATTCAGTACATCAGGGCAAGTTTCTACTTTTTGCAGCACAAAAATTGATACTGGCAAGTTTTTTTTTTTTGCTGGTGGTGGTGTTTTTGTTTTTGTTTTTTTTTTTAAACAATCCACTGAAGAAAAAAATCAAAAAATTGTACTTTTTTTTTTTTTGCATCAGAACAGCTCCTTTTTGTGGTATATCAAAAAATGATGCCAAAGAGAATCATACAATGCAGCAGACCATCCTGACAGCGTTTTCCAATCCTGCAAACAAATCTTCACGAAAGATCAACCTGCATATTTTGCCCACAGCATACAGGCTAGACTTAAAATGCAAATGGAGATTGATACCACTATTAAAATTTTAGTATTTTAGAAGTATATGCTTCAGAGCCCAGATAAAGGATTTCTACGATACATGCCATACCAACACGTATGTAAGTTATGCTTTTAAAACTGAATTGTTCATTCTATCATATTGATTTCCAATACTTCACACGGCTGCTTTTACTTAAAAATGATTCTACTAAACTATAAAAATAGATGAAAGTCAAATTTTTACTTTAGCGTATCAATGGCTACTAGAAGGTTTTAAGTAGAAAAGCTATCTTAGTTTTACGTTTGTTCTCACCTGACAAGGGCTCTTCCGAAGTAAGCGCCTCTCCATTCCCCAAGGTTATGGCTGGTGGCGACAGTGTCGGTGGCGTAGGTGTTCTAACCATGTGGACACATTCAGACTCTTCAGGCATCTCTTCTTCACAAACATTCTCCACTTGGTAAATCTGCATCCAACAAACTAGCGCTTTAGAGAGATTTCCATTCTATCTTAATACCTTGAAAGAGTTGCATAAATATATATTTTTTAACAAATTATCAGTTGAAGTGTTAAAATATACGAATCTCATAATAAAATACAAGTTACCAAACTGCATACAAATCAATGGGCTCTGAGGACATCATGATTATTATGAGAACAAAACTGAAGTATTTTGTTACAAATAGCAGAATTCTAAAACATAGGCATAATTCTCCTATTGAACAGTCCAGAGAAATCAACTGACTTTTTCCATGCCTTATCTTTATAGTTCACTGTATTTTTATTTACACATACACGCACACGCTTACTTATTGTCCTTTAAAGACTTCAGCGAAACGCAAGCTTTATAACATAATGGCAATTTCAATAAAACTGACTAAAGAATTTAGATAAATTTCAGCTGAAATGCTGAACACCATATTATCAGTTCATAAACTCTGCCAGCTGTTAACCATACAGACTAAAATTTAAAATGAAGTATATATCACAAGCTGATACTGTTGCAGAGAAAACTTCATGCTCTCCAACCTTGGTACAGAACTATCGCAACGGGTCTGGAAGTCCCGTTAGGAAGTCATCCTAATAGAAGAGGTACAGTATTTATCTTTTCCATTAAAATCCACCCAAAGTTGACAAAGCTACAAGTTCCTGAAAGTTGCTTAATATACATTTGCCAGTCAACCAGACAAATCCTTGAAAAATTCATCCTGAAGAGAATGGCAGTTTCACAAGATTATTCCTTATAATTGCTAGGGACATAGTGGCATCAGAGAAAGAAAACAAGAGAAACTGTACTCAAAAAAAAGGCTATCCTTATTGTTGCTCTAGTTTCACAAAGAAGAGAAGGAAAAAAAGAGGGACTGTCTGCATTACAGATGGGATAATGCTATAGAAGACTGGATATGAATGTATTCATATCAGAATACAAAAGTATTTTGAGAGTTTGGATCTGCATAAGTCTCAGTTAATACAACTTTTTGCTTCTAATTAAGGTAAATAATTTACCATTAAATATCCAAGAATAAAGGTTCACATGAAGCTCGTACATCTCCAAATTAGTACGTCAGAACTGGAAGCAGGAAACACATCAGTTTGGAGTCCTAGTATCACTTAATCCTTGACTAATATAGAAGTCTCCATATTGTTTTCTATCTTATACAGAAGTATAATTGAGTATTTCAGGAGAGTATGCCAAAATTATCAGACATTAGCGAAGAGGTTATAAGGTATTTTCCTCAAGCTACAAAAGTAAATTGATGCGATTTACTGACAGCCAGTTTAGCAGATTAGGATGTAAAATATCACCTTGTCAAAAGCACACCCGGCTTCTATTCTTTTGCCTAACTTCTGCATGAAATATCAGACGGTTGGGATTATCATGACCTTCTAAATACCACTTAAAAATAATCAGCGCACAACCTTCCCTTCTTCTGTTGATATCCTGAAGAAAACCTACAAGAGCTGTTAATTCTTCTGCTCACATTAATCTCATTAGCATGCTACCACTAAAACTTAGTAATATCACTTTAATTGTTAGTAGTAACTGCAGATCATTTTATTTCACTGCTTTTCACTGACATTTCACTGCAGATCGTTTTAGCTCACAGGAGAGTGAGTGAAGCTAAAATCTTCAGTTAAGAACTGCAGAGTTCCTTGAGAACTAGTTCATTGAACTAAAAGAAAGAGCAGAGATTAGAAACATCAAAACAGAATTAAAAGTTCCCCTATTCTGTTAAGGCAAAGAGCTGTGGCAGGACAAAAATTACCCAGAACTCAGGTATCTTAAGAATCTGCTTTATTGCTTTACACCTAGTATATAGATGACTCCTACTCAAAATTTTGGTTGCCTATATTTGCATTAACATTAAGAAGTAAACAAAAATTCATAGTCCATATGGTGTACTTCTCAAAAGTAATTTTGACATATACTTGCTTTTTTTAAATTTAGGTATGTTCCAATTTCATTAAGTAGTAAGTTTTTAGGAGAGAAGAGTTGCATTTTTGTGATTCTTGGCTGATATTCCGGAGTGATGATCCAGAATGATTGAGAGAAAAATTTTTTTTTGTCCTTAAAACTCACTTTAGTAATCACTAGGATTTCTTCTGATCCTTTGTCTAGCACCTGGCTTAGCTCCCTCTCAAGTCAACGGGCCAGATTTACAGCCTTTTAGAGAACCTGAGGATAAAGAATGAAGGTTTCTAGTATTTCACTGGCCTAAAGTTTGTTGACGCAGCACTTAACTACTCCATGTCCCCATAACAAATTAATTTTTACAATGGTAAAAAAAATTCTGCAAAGACAGCAAGAAGATTAATTTCAAAAAACTGGAATCCCAAAGCACAACTTCTACACATCTAACTGTGTTCACCTCTCTCTGTCACAGTTTAATGTCAGCTTTCCCAACTAAGAAGGTTTTAGAGAACAGGTATTTTCATAGATTTGGTTGACTCTGGTATTGTCTATGGCCAGAGATAAAAAGAGAGGATTTTTCATTCTCAATTTCACATTAAAATCAGAAGAAAGTTTCTGAGCACTTACCACTGGAGTTTCAATTGGTACCGATGGCTGCACTTGAAGATTTACTGCAACAGTCTGTGGTGGTGGAAGAGTCTGAAACGGCAGCTGGACCAAAGCTTCTGCAGCAGGAAGTTCTTCCTCAGAAACCAGAGTGTTTTGAACCAAAACTTGGCCCTGGGATAGAATTTCAGGCTGCACTTGTAAGGACTGCACAGACTGCAATGGCAGCTGTTGAATCTGGGTTGAAGATGCTGACAGCTGAGGAGGAGCTGCAAGTGGGATAGGTGCAGACTGCAAGGCTGAATACGGCTGGTGTGGTGTGGAGGGCACTATCTGTTGGCCTGGGGAAACTAAGCTGGGCTGATCTACTGGTCCTATATGTACAGCTGGGGAAGATGAAAGTGGAAGATGCGATGGAAGATTGAGAGGCTGTGCAATTGGTCGAACTGGACTGCTAGTACTTTGCTGAGGAGCAGTCTGCTCTGGCTGAAGAGCCGTTGGCACAAGGGAGTTTGCCTGTGACTGAATAAGTGCTTGAGGATGAATAATTATTGTGGGTGACTGACTAGGGGAATGGGGAGGTGGAGGAGATACCACTACTGACTGCTGAGCTGACTGGGATGGAGTAGGAGATAGTGTTAGAGGCGGAGGATGGATGTGAATAGGTGAGCAATGCTGAGACTGGACACTGCTGGGAACTGGAGGAAGACCATGGCTTGTGAGGGGTAGACAGTGCTGTGATGGAGGGGGGTCCTGACCAGCAGAAGTCTGAAGTGAGATTGGCTGGACTTGCTGCTGCTGTTGCAATATCAGCTGATGATGGGAAATCTTTGAAGGTGGAGAATGAAGCGGGATCTGCTGATGTTTTACTAAAGAATGAGGTTGAATTGGAGAATATGAAGCTGTGAGGGAAAAGAAAAACGAAACCGACAATTAGTATTTACTTAACTTCGGAAAATGCTAAAAATATTAAAAGAAAGAAGTTTTTATTTTGGTTAAATAAGCCAGACCAGAAAAAACTTTGTCAACCCTAGTGACATATGGGTAGAAATACCTTCTTTGACAGGATACAGTGCACAGAAACAATTTGTTAAGGAATATATCAATTTCCAAAGCAAACTGCACCAATGAATAAATAAACAAAACTACGCTTTTTACATATACATACTTTTTATATAGGTGTAAGTATAATTATCTACATCTATCTTGTTGGTGTTAGTTCTAAGATTACTGCTGATCGAGCCTTATCTTTTATTCAAGAATTCCACTCAACACTTGCTTTGAAACAGAGTGAGGTGGAAATAACTGCTAAGTTAAAATTTAGGCAATATGATTTTAAGAGACTCTAAAAAAAAAATTCCGTAACACTTCAGTATGAATCAAAACCTTACCAAGTGTTTACCTGCACTTGAACACAAACTGAAAGTTATGCGCCCAAAAACAGTGCAACTTCCAGAGATATCGCATCATCTCTGAGTGAACCACTGACTTGCAAGTAGTTCCTCGTGGAACTTGGGTGCATGGAAACACATGTGTATGAGCACACACACACATTTTCCTCCACATGCAAGCCTTTTCTTGCTTTGTCTTTTCCACTTGAGAAACAAGTCATTCATGTCTCTTTATTGATTCTGTTAGGAAAGATGGATCTTCTTTATAGAAGCAAGTTCTAACAACATTAGGGTTCAACAACTCAAGCATGTCTGCCTCTCAAGGCTGACAGCTTCTCTAAAAGCTGGCAATAAGCCAAGCTGGATCCTCTGAATTCTCAGATCAATTGTCGAGAAAACACTTACTCTTTGAATACAAGGAAGCTAAAATGTTACATAAATGTGTATGCAACTGCATGCTTATCTTGATTTACTTTCCACTTGTCAGACTCATTTGTTAAGATGCATCTTTAATTAAATTATAAAACATCAGATTCTGGGGCACAGTAACCTATGGATTTATAAGAGTATTTGGTGTGAAAGTTGTTCTGACAAGACAGAGCTCTTGAATGCTCATGCTGCAGCAATGAGTTAAAAAAAAGAATAATTATTCTAGAAAGTCAGGACATATCTCTTTTTCCAGTTCTACTCTGGCACCCTTTCATTCCGTACTTCTCCTGTTTCCTTCACCACTCGCCTCTACTCCAAAGTGGCATAAGTAGTTCAAGCGTATATTACTTATAGTACCACAAATATAGAAAATAATCCACTGATTATAGAAGACCCCCAAAGTCAGTTGACTTTGGAGGCATTCCATCACTGTGAACCATAAAAGACAAAACACTTTTAAAAAAAAAAAAAACACAACTTTTTTTATAGCTTCGTTTTCATCCTACCTGGTGTTATTAACTGATGTATACTTGGTGTCCGTGTGACTGGTGTGCTCCGACACTCTGGAGTTGGGCTCTCGCCTTTTCTATTGCTTTCTGAGGAATCTGGCTGGCTGCCCTTGGTACTGGTTACAGGTTTATTAGGGCACAGAGACAGTGACTGAGTTTGACTGCTGCTCTTTGGTGGGCCATTCTGTGAACCTGACAATACACCCAACTTCTGACTGCGCAAGGTCAAGTTCTGAACCTGGGAAACGAACCAAATGTAATACATATAGATGTCTAAGAAGCATCCAAGCTAAAACAGCAAATAATTAACATTATACAACACTTCTCATCCCATGTTATCAAAATAACTGAGAAGTTAAACAATTTGCTTATCATCAAGTTATCTTGTAAGTCACAAAATCTGGAGAAGAATAGTGATCTTAAATCACTTCAGTGATAAAGGAAATATAGTCTCTTCCTGAACTTTTTAAAAGAAAGAAATGGAAATTGTTCATTACACTAACACGAATTAAAATGTATCTTTTTTTCTTTTTTTACTATTACTGTGCCCTTACAGTGAACAACAAAGCATCTTGAGTAAATACAATTTTATATTTTATACAGATGCTGTAGGAGTGCAGTAGGCTGTAAGTATGTCTGCTGAGATTATTAACTTAAACCAGAGCCTTGGGTAGACACTGGGACCGGAATATGCTGTATGCTATCCACGTCTTACAGTCGAGAGTCCTTCATTTCCACAGCAATATTAATTTGCCTCTTCATTATGATACCTCCAATGTCACATAAAACAAAAAGTAGGCCTTCTGAAATGCAAATCAGTCAGTGATTATTTTTACTAATGCCCATTATACCATAGCCAGATTTTGTATAGCACAGCCCTAACTTTCCAATCCTACATGCTGAGCCAGAATGTCAATTCAAGGAAAAAGACTGCCTTTTTTGCACTAACTTACATCATCCTTTACATGAAAAAGAGGACTAATCATGACCACCATCCACTGTTTTCACTACATAATCCCTGTCTCATTCAGCAAACAGTTAGTACTCGTATAACGAACAGCTAGCTGACCTTTTATTTTTCATTGCTCCCTGTGTTACAGGACACATTCAAACCCTGTTCTGAAGACAATAGTATTTTTTTCCTTATTGGCTCGCATGCACCATTTATTGCAATCCTATGTTGGCGAACACATATCAGACTTCAGCACACCTTATCAGTTAAGGTAACCAATCCAAGATGTCCAGGACACACATAGGAGAAAGACACAAAAAGAAGAAATACATGGAAACAGAAGCGAAGAAGAAAAAGCAGAAGAAAAGTGTCAGTTTTGGACATGGTAGGTGTTCTCCTGAGATACTGCTAACCACTTATGAACTTGAGTTTCTTTGCGATGTTTCTCTACGGAAAAGATACTAGGAAATCACTATGCTTTTCCTTCACAAACATCCTAGCTAAATGTAATATATATAGATATAACAAATACACATTTTTTAAATAACCGGGATTGCCTATTTGCTCAGATTTGCTTACATGGTCAATAAAGACGTTTCTCTTTCTCCAAGCCCAGCCAATTGAAACCACAAGGACGTATTTAACATAGGATAAAAAAACATATAGCGGACCAATGTTAACACTTTCCCAGTGCATCACTGACTGGGTGAAACTGGATCTTTGCAGTGTCATTGCTGCTATAGAACCTGCTAGACAACGGAGGTTAACAGCATCTGGCAGTAGGGCTATACAGAACACAGAGAGGAAGCAACACCTTGAGTTTGGTGGGGCCACCACAGCAGTTCAACTCTCACAACAATGCTCTACAGTCTGGGGTAAGGTTCTACCATCCCTCTGCAAAAATGTCTCAGGAAGCTGATCGGTTGTAGAGTCAGGCAGACTTGTGCAAAGTGGACCTCTACACATCTTTAAGGCCTTCATATTGCCAAAAAGGAAGCAAAGACTCAGACCACATTTCCTAATACTAAAAATAACCGTTGTTCTTTGGTTGTTCAATTTGCACAGAGAGAGTTCTCAGAAAAGCTTGAAAGCGCCGTCAAACAAACACAGGCACCAAGCAAGTTAAAAAGCCGAAGCTCCTGTGGATCTGCCAACAAGACATCACAGATGACGAATGGCTACCCTGAAGCTATTACACAGGATTAACCATCTTTACAGAAGACTACTAGAAGAGAAGATGAACCAGCTTCCAAGAAAGCATCACTTTTCTCTGGTGAGATGGCAATCAAAACGCCTGCAGACTAAGAGAAAAGTCCAAACAAATGTTTGGGCAAATAAAACAACAGGGATGAGAACACCGGTGTTCCTGTAAGTAAGGGGCTAACTGCTTATGCTAATCAAGATGCTTCAAATTTAACACTGCCACTCCTGAAGATCACAAAAGTCCAAAAGAATCACCCTATTCCAATCTGCGTGTTTTTGAAGGCCGCACTCCAACACATCAAGGATATCATATCTGACCTGCCAGACCCAATCATGAAAAATCTGCATAGTGCCACAGGCATACTAACGAGAGACTCTAACTTTGTTTCAGCAGTTAAGAAGAGTCTATTCAACATGGGAAGCCCTAAGTTAACTGAAATTTTGGAAGCAACGGGACAAAGGCTTTACCACGCCCTTTTATCAGGATTCAGTGATTAAAAAAAAGTCCAGCTCTCACAATCTACCCTATACTACACTGAAAGCAGGACCCCTGTTAGACTCAAATTCTCACAGCATGCAGTTTGCTTCACTGAATATTCAAGCAAAAGGGAAAGAGAAGGAAAAGAAAATCCTATATGTGCTGAGAAAGTAAGTGAAAACATACAGGAGAAACTGTAAAGCCGTGTTTAAATCAAACTGAAAGCAAAGGTCCAGAAAAGGCAAAAAAAAAAAAAAAGACTCAAACACCTTCCAGAAAGGTGCACTAATTCAACTCACTGGCAGAAGATCTCACTTTGACTGCATAAAGGTTGACACAAGAGGACTGGAAGGTGACTAGTTTGATGCCAATTTTCAAAAACGTTTCAGGGAGATCCATAGAACTACAAATGAGTAAATCTCATATCTCCAATAAGATCTAGTAGATCATTAGAACTATAATAAAGAACCAAGTTAGTAAGCACACAAAGACGCCATAACGGGAAATGGGCAATATGACTTTTGTAAAGGAAAGTCAGTGCCTCACAAATCTATTGGAATCCTCTGAAGAGATCAACAAACACAAGGACAGAGCTGATCCACTTGCTGTAGTCTGGATTTCCTAAAGATTTCCAAACAAGGTCCATCACCAAATGTTTTTAAAGAAACTGTTGTGAGACAGAAGGGAAGGTCTTGCCTAAGAAAATAACTTTGCCAGGAATAAACATTCATTTTCACAGTGGAAGACAGTCACTAATGGGTTCTCTAGTGATTAGCATTGCATCATACATTTTTCCAGATCACGTATGAATATGTTAACCAGTGAAGCGATGATACTAATTCTGCTGATAATGTGAAATTATTCAAACTAATATATATGAGGGCTAATTATGAAGAGCTGAAGTGATGTATCTGGGATCCCACATTTACATATAAAAATGATCACTTCTGAGCTGACTGGAATTATAATAAAGGTTAACCTTCTCATTTTTACTTAGTAGCTGCAGGGACATGGGTCTCAGTTAAAGACAGTGAATGCTGGCTTAGAAAACACAGATTCTGTGCCTACATCTGTCACAAAAAACACAGTGTGACAGCAGACAAGACATTTGAACTAAAGTTTTTCATGGGTGATCATTAATTGCCTGTTCCTCACTTTCTGAAGGTCTGACTTGAAACTCCAAGGACTGATATTCAGACGCGTGAGCAGTCCCAGCTGCAGCTGAAACAGTGACAGCTGTGCTTTCATCATACTGTCATCTGTTCATGTTACCTGAAAGTGGCATATGCGCAACGGCAATTTACTGCACGTAGTAAAATACAAACACTATTTTTCCAGCCATTTCATTCATTCCAGTGAACGTGGAATAGCATCTCCAGTAACATCTGAAATGAATCTGAAATTCAACCCATCTCATATGGTATTATAGCCAACCCTGACCCAGCATGGAAATCATGGGTTTCCATAAGCATCAAAATCCATTGTGCCTGAATCACTTAGACATGCAAAGACGGTGAAGTTAGATTTTGGTTTCATCAACACCCTGATACTACTGAAGACTTTGATACTTTTCAGTTCTCTATGTAGTCTCACCTACAGGACAAGCAACAGTGATGAACAGTAACAGAGAAATATGAATTACATATAGGATTAGTCTATGCTGTAAAGTTAAAACACAATGAACATAGTAAAATTATCTGAAGAAATTATCTGACGATTTCCAGACTGAAAATAATCTAAGTACAAAAATTAAACTTGTGAGCTCTCCAGGAATGCATTCCTGCACAATAAATCAAGGCATATACAGGAGCACCTCGAACATAGCTATTTCTAGATGAGCTACGGAAAGCTCGCTCTTTTCTTGCAACAAAGTAATTACCATCGTAAAACACAAAACTTACCTCATTCTGACTTCACAGAAATCAATTATTTATCAACGCGTATTATTTGTGTGTCATGTGTAATTATATATCAATGTGTACAATGATGGTAAACAGAAGATTCTGAAGATGTAGAGAAACAGCACCCATTTCTTACTTTTATAAGCAGGTAAAACTTAAGCCCAACATTTCCTTACGTCTCAGTTTTGGCCCACCGTACTGGACACACATTTAACAAACTTTCACAAGCTCACCTGAGTAGCTGCAGACTGACAGGAAGATGAGGAAGATGATGAGACAACAGGAATATCAGATTGTACAGCAGCCACAGTGGTAGCAGGAGTGAAAATAAGCTGTTAAGAAAGAAAATAAAGTCAGATAACAGACTGAAACTTTGAAACATGTGAAAGAAATTAAACTACATGAATTGCATGTAGTGATATACAGCTTCTAATATTTACTTTTTTTGCTTTTAGATAAATTTATTCAAAAAGCAGTTTATTGCAGTAGCTTCGGTTAATAAATAACACAAGACAATAATTAAGATATTTGTTCGATGTTTTCAGAAAAATATCTTTCACATGCATCACCTGCCATACAAGTACTGTAAAAAAAAGGCTTTCACTCCCATACCAATGGGAGTGAAATGGGCGAAATAAAGGCAAAAGTCAAAAGATCAGTCCAATATCTACAATAATAAAGAAAGAAAATCTAGAAAATCTCTTCAATCTGTTAAAACGTTATTTAATAAGCAGAGTTGATATAACAACTTTCTTTTTCTGCTACGCTAATTAATTTTCATTCAAAGAACCTCCAATTAGTAATTTTAAAATATCAACATCCCAATTGTCATCAATTTCTTTACAGGCAATATAGCAAAGACAAGCTTTATGGAAAGTTTTGAAGAGAGACCCTCAATGAGTTTTCCGGATTTCTGAAGAGATCTCAACTGCAAGCAGCAGCTTGGGAGAAAGTATGAAGGTATTTATCTGAAGGGAGGTCAAGCTTGTGATGAAGGCTGGCGCTATGAGCTAACTGGAGATGAGAGTTGACCTTTCTACACAAAATGGAAGGCCTTGACAATGAATACAAATATGAGTTTTGATATGCTAGCTAGAAACAGTGGAAGATTGAAAGAGGTATGATACGCTCCATCACTGAGGCTAGCAAAATGATCTTGTAGTACTGTTCTAAATGGAAACGGGTAGAGCAAAGCTTCTCTCTCAAAGCTGGGGGCCAGGGGAAGACAGTTATTGACATAAGCAAGGAATTTGACATTGAGAGTCTGGAGGAAAATTTAGTGTAAATGAATAGGAAAACTGTATCAAAAAACCCCATGTCCTTGAGAAAAAGTGTTAGTAACAGAAAAGCAATCCCCCCTAGCAGTACTTCAGCTACTAAGGTGTTCATTCATACAAAAGGCAGTGCCATGGAATACATACATAACCTTCTGCTGTTAAATAATACTGGGTGTATTCAACACCTAGGTTTACTTGCAAACTGAAGACTCAAGAAAGCTTTTTCTCAGTAAATTAATAAACAGCTTTTCATAGTATAACATGCGATAATATGTGCCTTAAATCCTTATCTTGAAGTTATACTACTTTTTCAGTAAACGTGTAGGAAATCAAACAGACAAAGATGTTCAACAGAGCCCAATACCATTACTGCACAAGTCTATGCAAAAATCTCAGAGAGAGAATAAAGGATCACTTCTCCTAAACATACTTCATAAATGCCATTCCTGCAAGAACACATGCCTGCACCTAGGGTCTCTGACCTCTGACTCCAAATCTCAGTGTAGCGTAACAGTGATTTTTCCCGTGTTATATAATTGAGCGTGAAAATTTAGAAAGCCCTGGTCATAAACTCATGCAAGCAATAAAAAATATCTTTGGCTTTGACCACGTACTGATCACTACCTGGGCATTTATGTACAACCTCAGTAATTTCCATGAAATTCCACATGTTGTAAGAATCAACTGATACAAAGCTTACTGCAGAAAAGGTCATCTATTTGAACCATGGAAAGTGTTAAAGTTAAAAAACAAACAAACAAACAAACAAAACACTAAACAGATTTTTCAGAACCAGCCCATTAGGAAAGAAACTCCTCTTCTAAAAATGGAAGTGCCACATTGACAGGAAATTGCAAGAATCTAATGACTTTCATATTACTCCAAAGAGAACGAAAGCTATAAATCCAACTCAAACTCTAGAGACGAGAATCCAACAAAGAACAATCTTAGTTAAGTATAAGAAAACGCTAATCAAAAGTCTGAACTCTGAATGTTAGCAGTGCATTAGGAAAATCTACCCAGAATATAGACAGACTCAAGCATGCCCTTTTTATAGCCAGGAAGAAAAGACAGATACTCTCTTCTTATATTTTTCCCATGCTTTATCAGTTTAATAATTGTAGTACGACCACGCCTTTAAAAACCAAAGACAACCAACCAGCCAACGAAAAAACACTCAAACTTCAGAGAACTAAGTTACGGCAGTCCTTTTGGTCCTTTGAGGTCCACACTGTTCCAAAACATATTTATTCACAAAACTAGAAACCAAATTGTCAATGCTACCTGGAACTAAAGAAAATAGATATGAATCATTCACAGAAACAAAATAAAAAATGACACAGTAAAGTTTTGGAAAACAAACGAGAAAAAGAGTCTAAAGATTTTAAGGCCAAAACTTACCATTTGAGCTCGGAGATACATTTGAGCCTGGCTTGCACTCAGGGTTGGAGAGGTGCTGCCCAGCAACATAGTCTGTTGGGTAATACTGCTGCTGGTGGTGTTGGAGGTCTGTGAACGGCTTATTATCTGTGCAGGTGTAGGAGAGGTGGAGAGGTTAATCTAAGGAAACAAAAATATTGCTTTTGTCATGGATATTCATTCACCCTAGGGTCTAAAGCCAGAAAGCCTTTGACAAAATCAGCAGGGGCAGATGAAGCCTCTGAACTGTAAAGATATCAAAAATATTTTGATCCAAACATCATAAAACCAGATTCTGGCAAGATTGTACACTCTCATTCTCAAACTGCAAGGAACATTTAGCAGTACATAATAAGTAGTTATGAGTATAAACAGTCATATTACGAAATCTGAAAAACATACTTCATATAAATACAGACTTACAGAATACGCAGCACAAACTTGTAATATTTGAAGAAAAAAGATTTGACTTTTAATACCGATGCTTCTTTAAACTTCTGTATTATCTGACTGGACTGGTAACATCTCCCAAGATGCTCATTATGCAACTTGCTTAATACTTGTCAAGATCAGGACATTTCATTTGTGCCTTCATATCTAAGTTTTGGTTACGCATTCTATGTATGCACATTTAAAAATTACTGAAGACTAAACTTTTCTACAGTTTCGCATTAAATGCTCCTCAACAATTTCTCTTTAGCATCTTCTCAAACAAAAGCTGGTTTTTTTTCTAAGAGGTCTAACAGAGTTAAGTGCCCAGCTCTTTTTCATCACTTTACTCAAAGATTTCCTTGGAAGCCCCAACCCAATTATGCTGATAGTTTAAGATCAAACCTCTTTAAAGACTTTCTCTCCTAAATTTAATGAATGAATGATTTTACTTCTAAGAACTGAAAGCCAAAGTAATGCTACGAAAGCTTAAAAAATACAAAGTTAAATTACTGAAGCTATGCACTGAAGTCATGAACAGCCTGAGGGCATGACTGATAAGCACGATGCCGGTAGGACAAACAAGGGCCTACTCGAGACAGCTGTGGAACTGTAAGTAGGAGATTGTGCAAATTACATGTATGAAGATGCCATTTAAAGAAATATTGCATGAGCTGAACACATGGAGCTGCTAATAAATGAAGCCTGAGTTCATTCTTTGAATATGAATAAAGTATGTGCAAGTGCATACAAGATGCATGATAAAAGATGATAATCAATAAAAGAATGAATACAAGATATATGAAATTAGTTAAGCGTGAGTGAGTGAGTGATGACTTGGATTCTTTAGATTTGGTGCTACTTAATCACCAGGACACAGCGTTATCATTTCTATCTACCACAGTGTGCTGATCAAAGAAACTAACGAGAAAAATCCAGTAAGAAATCATGCTAGAGATTAAAGGTTAGGGAGTGATTCCTGAAGTGGCCTGATAAAGTCACTGGTGCTCAGCGAGCGAGCACCAGAGCACCAACAGTGGGCTGGGACCAGGAAAGCCTTGAACACCAGCCAGCAACAATACTGGCTGGCAGCACAGATTGGGAGTGGCAGACACTGGAAGCGAAGCCAACACTTACTGTAGTGTCATTGTACTTCTATTTAATATTTCTGTAATAGGAATTTTAATCACACAAATTTAAATATTAAAATATTTTTTGTTTTTTTCAAGTAAGTATACAATAACCAGCAGGGGTTGGGAACGGGTGCAGGGCTTTGTTCAGTTACGTACCGAGGTCTGCGACATGCTTGACTGCTGAGTGACACTCCCAGTGGGGGAAGTACATTGCCTCCCACCTGACAGGCTTGCCTAAATAGCAAGAATACGTGTCAAACACTGAAATCAAAAAGTATTTAAGTGATGTTCATATTATTGCATAAACCATCAGAAACCCCTCTCTACTGTTGCCCTTTCTCTGAGTTAATTTTATTTAGCCGAATTAGTTTTCAACAAAGTGCGCTCCACCCTATCGACTGCAGGCCGCTAAATGCCTTCAATTCCTACCAACTCGCAGGCATTCAGACACTTGCAGGTTAAGACCTGAACAAAAACTACCAGAAGGGATATCTACCAAACTGTTAATGATGCAGCTAACTGATCAGCTCACCACCTATGGCGCTGAGGACTTATAATGGGACATCATTAAAAACTGTCATCATTCAAATTCACATCATTTTTATTGTGACTATAATCTTCTAAAAATAAAGCAATCTTTACAAATGCTGCAAGGAACACCTTCATGCTTTCTAGAGTAATTTATGTATGCATATCTGGTATCTGATATAAGCCAGCATCTTACTCCAGCAATTCAGATTAATAGAGTGACACTGATTTAGATTTATCTATTAACAGACTGCATATCAAACTCTTCTCCCAACCTGATTTTCTTTGCTCCATCTCAGTGACTGCATAGATATGCACACACAAACGCTTCATAAAAAAAATGATAAATCAATATATCACCATGATCTAATAGAAAGTGTACAGAAGTAGAAGCCAGGAGCGTACAAGAATCAGTCCTAGTTCTGACAACAAAGAGATATATCCCTGAAGTTTTTAAACTCTGTTTTAGCATCTCTGCTTGTAAAATTCTAACACCCAACTATCTCTGCAGGACCATATTCGCAATACAAGGTCAACTGAGGTCAAGGGAAATCTTTTCCACTGATTGAGTTTTCACAACGGGTCTACTCCAGCGCTCATTAATGTTAAAAGCTTTACTTCAGAAATAAAGCACAGCACTGACATTTACTTCCTACATTTCCATATTCAGAGTTTAAACTGAAGTTTGCCATTACTTAAAATGCAGCCAGTTGTGTGGCAAGACACACTGAAAATAATGACCATCTGGTATCGTACTTGATTTCACTGAGGTACATTTCTATTTATTGCTTTCTTATCAACTTTTTGTAAAAATTATGGGATGAAGATTGAAGTAGTCTATTTTTAGCATTATTTATTATATCGCTTGATGATTTATATGATGCATTATAATGTATGCAATAAAGCATGGAATGGACGCCTGCCGGAACATCCGTTACACTGGACAAAATCCTCCAAGTAGTTTGGTACTGTTACAGTTTAAAAGAATAAAGTCATTAAAATACAACAGTGAATTATTGTGAGGTATTACGCTCGGGCACTTAAGCCGTTATTACGTTTGGTAATGCTCTAGAATGAAGTAGCAAACCATTATTTTTCAGCAATCTTCACTCTCACCTGTGGTACAGTTGCCAGACTCTGAAATTGGGTACTGCTTAAGTGCTGCTGCTGCAAAGCAGCAGTCTGCAGCATTAGATGCTGCTGTTGGGCTGCATACATCTGCTGAAGGTACTGAGCAGCTGAGCTAGGAGGACGATGCAAGGCCTGCTGAATAACCTGTGATGAATCAGTAGGTAATTACAATTACAAAGTACACACCTTGCTGATATGACACTGAAGTTTACCTTTACAAGGAAATAAAACTAAACAAATCCTTTGCACACCAATTACATAATACTGAACTTCCTCCATCGCCACTGTTCTCAACGAAGTTACAGAATATATTCCACATAAATAATATATTCAGGTTTACAAGGAAAGCCCGGCAGTCCATTATACAGCATCATTCATAACACTACATCCAAGACTCTTAGGTTCTTGTCAACAAGTCCTAGAAGATGGCCTGCTTTTTCAAAGATCAGGATAGCATGTGTGAGAATCAGTTATCAAACCTAGGAGAGCGGACCGTACAAAACCCCAACAGAACTAATTTAAAGAACAGCAAAGGGGAATGGATCCAATGAAGCAAAGAGTTACACAGAGGAAAATACCTCCGGATCCCTGTAGCCTATCTTTGTCAAGGGAATGGCTGTATCATATGTTACTCTGTAAAGTTTTATTAACAGCGCTATTCTTAAATGCTCTAATATCTTTGGGTAAACAATATTTTCTGAGAACTAGTAAGTCAGACATTGAGAAACAGGACAGCATTTAAGAACGGAACGGTAATCTTGAGTATTGTGCAGTGCCTGTGTTTGAACGCATTGTACAGAAGGATAGGAAGGAACATCTCATAGCCCAGTACCTGAACAGCATGCCGATCAGAGCCACTGTAGACAGATATCTGTGGTAGCTGTGTCCGAGAAGTGGAGGTGGTGGTGATAGTAGTTGTAGATGCAGAACATGTTGTTGTGTGCGGTTCATTCTCCATAGCGGTGCGGTGTTCGTCCAGCCTGGCAGAATTGAAATACAAATAGTTCACAAACAGAAGAACGGTACCTACTGACTCTAAAGAAAAACAATCTAAGCTTTGCTGAGATAGAATCATGGATAACGTGTCCAAATTCATAATATTTTGCTATTACCAGAAGGAACGTGTGGGCAGATGCAGTTTTAAACTTGTTATGATCTTAAGATACATCAAAAGTAGCAGTAGGTGACCAGTTTAGGACTACGTGCAAGACTTCAACACCCCTGAGCTACCCAGGAGTAACGCCACATTCCCCTTCCCCACAGCATAGCACAGATGCCACCGGCTGGCTGCCCATTCCATATTTTCAGCAAAATATTTTCTTGGAAGAAACAACTGGTGGCCTCCTTTATTCAGAAAGGGATCAAAAGGCTGTAGGGAAAAATGCTTTCACTTTTTACAGTGGTACCTCCCTAAATACGGTAACAGTCAAGGAAGAAACTATCTGTTTAAGCATCTCTGACGATTCTTCCCCAACCTAACCATTTCTACTGCAGAATACAAACTCTCTCCCTAGACGCCTTCTTTAAAACTGAAATGAGTCCAATATATAGATTTATGAGGGGTGACTAGTTTCTTTTTCACTTTTGGTTTTATGACTAACAGTAAAGGGCATAGTTGCTGTTTACTGCTTTTTAAAAGAGATAAAAGGGGGGAGGAGGAAGACGCATTTCCTTCCTACAAAGGAGGACTCAGAAAATAATCGTTTAGAGAGCTGCCATGTACTGAGGGAAAAAAACAGCGTTGCCAAGTTCTTAACAAGCGCCCATTGGATTCTGCAACAAACAGGAACGTAATTAGGAATTTCAGCTCACACAGCTGAAGGCAGAATACAACACTGCCAGATGGCTACCTCCACCTCTCAAAATGTGACTACTACACAAGTAGGGAACTTATAAAATAATATCCACTCCCTAGTAAAATTGTCCATACTCACTTGCACTGTACACACATGGCACAACAGCTCCTGCTGACTTGGGATAGCTAAACCTTAATAGATACTTGGTCACCTAGGACCTCATGCCTATCGCTATACTGTATAACACGTATCTGTATCACGTGCACTGCTGCACATCCCTTGCCATGAAAAACGTCATGGCAATAAAATAAAAAAAATAAAAAGCACAAATCCTTACTATTTGAACTGAAGAAAAATATGGCTTTGTTGCTAAAAAGCCAGATCCATTGTGTGTTATAGATGCCATCTATCTACAGCAAAGCACAAGTGAACATATAAGGACTAAGCACTTTACTTCAATAGCAATAAAAACAGCACCACTTCAGAAAGCACTTTACATTAATTTCACATAATACTAATGAAACATATCCTGAAAAAAAGTCTCCTTTAGAGGCCATTAAGCATACATCAAAATATTTACACCTAAAACTTGTCTAGCTAGTTTTAGCAATGTTATGCAACCAACTCAATTACTCTAAAAAAAACAACACTAAGTGTTTTATTTCCATAGCTCTTACATACATATTTAAGATCTACTATCAGCAAGGTGTGCAATGCATTCCACTCTACCAGCTATTCCACCAAAGTTCACTACTGCCCCATGCTCGCAGTCAATCCTTTAGCTTAAGGTGTCTCATCATATTTTCAAAAATAATTTTATTATTGTCCAAGTTATTCATGCAATGGCTATATGAAGAAAATCAAACAGGAGCGAGCCCCTGAACTCTCGTTCAGCACAGCCTGGCACTGAGCTGCAGCTCCAGTCCTCCTCTATTAGCACGTTTGACCCAGTATCAGTTAGAGGTGATACTTGATCCTTGCTTGGCCACCCTGAGGTCCAGCTGCAGTGTTCAGCACCAACGTGCATAAACACCAGGCCCTCTGTAGGCTGAAGTGACACTTGTTTGAAACCTCTCTTCACTGTAAGGGAGCAGGGATTGGTTTAAGGATAATGGGAAATAAATAAAACGTGCCTTTTTTAGCAAGAAAACCAAGAATCCATTAATAACTTGGCAGATAAATCTCTGTCAAAAGTGTTAAAAAAATACAGAGTTAAAGTCAGACTGCTTTTATAGCATTACTTTCATCTGCCTCACAGCCCTGTATATGCAGAGACCACTTCTAAATATAAAGAAATCATGCCTAGCTCTTGCTGAGACATAAGCAAGATTCTGAAATTGTGCAAGGACGCTACAAAATTAAAGAGCCAAAGCGCCTAACCCGTAGCAAAGTTAAATTTGAAAAATGCATGAGTAGGCTTGTGTGATGACACCGCCTGTGAGCGGCTCACTTTAACTCAAAAGGTCCCCTCCAACGCTCGAGTAACTTTTAGAAAATGCAGCAACTAACTCTAACTTTAAACGACCACTACGCTTTCAAAAGTGACATTGAAAAACAAAACAGAACAAAAAAACTACTCTGAAAAGAAGTATTTATTTAAAGGAGTGACAGTATGGGACACTGCATAGTTTACAGCACGCGTAACGCAAACAGTGAGAAGTTTTGTTTTGTTTATATATCGAGACGTAAATAATAGTTCTGGGTCGAAGCACATATCCAGAGAAAGGTCAAAAAATTATCCCACACCAATAGCCTTAAGCTGCAATGACAGCATATACTCATGCCACTAGCCATTTTTGTATTTTGGAAAGCTTGATTTTTAGTAAGTGAGGTAGCAAAGAGGAACACTGTTGCTCTTCAGCAACCAAGACACACGAAAACAGAGTCCTTCATTTTTCACGTACATATCCACTCAACTCATCGCCGCTCCTTACAATTGCAAGAGAACATGATTTAAAAAAAAAAAAAAAAAAAGACTTTTTTCTCCCAAACTAAATCCCAGGTGGGTTTTTCGTGCACGAGGAAGACAGAGCACCAACCCCCCCCCCCCCGCCCCTTTTCCTCCCCGCCAGGTCCATACGTGCTAACACCGCCCAAGGCTCGCTTTAGCTTTTCTTTTGGGGTAGAAAAGGGGAACCAAAGCCGCGCTCCGCGCCAGCCCCAGCCCCGGCCGCGCCACACGACGCGGCCGCTCGGCGAAGCGGCGTCGAGGCGCCACCCGGCCGCAGCCGGCGGCTCCGGGCCGGGCCGGGCCGGCCCTCGGGCACGGGCGATGCCGCGGGCCGGGCCGGGCCGCTCCGAGGGCCGCGCAGCGCCGCTCCCCGCCGGGCCGCGCTGCCCCGGGCGGGGAGGCGGAGAGGCGGCCGGTTCCCCGCGCGGGGCCGGCTGAGGTCGGGGCGCTGTCAGGGCGCGGGTCCCCGCCTACGCGCCCCGCCCCGCCCCGCCGCGGCCTTGGCCGCGCTTCCCCCTCCTCCGCGCGTCCCGCCGGGAGACTCGCCTCGGACGGGCCGCTCACTCCGCTTCCGCCATCTTCTCACCTCCCTCACGGGGAGGCGCTGCGCAGGCGCGCTGGGCGCCGCCGCCGCCGCCGCCGCCGGGCACGTGACCCGCGCGCCGCCATGTTGCCGGCGGGCGACGTTTTCGGGCCGTGGTAGGGACCCGCTTTGCGGCCGTGTCGTCGCGCCCCTCTCGGTAGCTTCTGTGCTGGAGAGGGAAGGCGGAGGCAGGGAGCAGCGGCCCGGCTGGGGCAGAAGGGCCCGGCCTCCCTCCCTGCCCGCGGTGGCTGTGGCGATGGGCGTCGCAGCCTCTCCGCGCAGCGGGCAGGAGCGTTTTAGCTTCGCTGTGGCAGAGCTGAGCTAGGTACGGCCGGGGGCTGGCACCAGTAGGTTTTGCTCGTTTGAGTCCCCAGCTGTACTAGAAAAAGGAAGGAGGGTACGCGCATCGCTCTGAGAGCGCTTTCGGCAGGTTGCGGTTCGGAGAGTGGTTGCCCTCAGTGCTTTTCCATGCCGATGGCTCTGGGGCTTCAGCTGCTTTTCAGCAGTCGCACCACGTTGGTGGTGAACTTCTGACTTGTCTGAGGAACACAAAACGAAGGGTCTTTTAGCCCTCTAGCTTTCAGTCCCTTCCTATGAAACACTGGCTCAGAGCCTTTCCCTGCTGTAGGGATTTTTTTTTCCCCCCAAGACCATCTCTCCCTCTAAAGTGACCATGATTGA
Organism: Struthio camelus; assembly: GCF_040807025.1. Lineage (NCBI taxonomy): Eukaryota > Metazoa > Chordata > Aves > Struthioniformes > Struthionidae > Struthio > Struthio camelus. Next base: position 27,962,337 of record NC_090950.1, on the reverse strand, counting down.
TAAGAGCTGAATTACATCATTAACTCCCATCTGTAGACAGTAGTTGCTGCCTGTTATCTAGCATAGATGAGGCAAAGCCCAGCCTCCTTACAGATAAGTAGTCACCTCACCAGGTAATGCCTAATTCGAATCTCACAGGGGACATCTTGACAAACTCATTCAGCACCTCTCCCTCTCCTCTTCATGAAATGTCTTGCTGTGATGAAGAAACGCCTTCCAGATCGTAGAAGTACATAAGGAACGTTACACACAGCCTTCGGGTATACCAGTGTTTACAATGTTGCTTTTGTTCCCTTTATGCTCTCTTAGATCTGTGTGACAAGACATGGCACACTGTCTATGTAATGGAAAAGTCTTCATAGTTCAAAGTGGACTCTGCCCCCTCTTCCATGGCCCTTTTTGGAGAGAGAAGTGAGATTCTGCCAAAATCAGCTGACTGTACTTAGATCATCAAGGTTGAGAGGTGGTGAGCAATAACGGTCTACCTTTAGGGATAAAGACTATGGCTGATGGGGACAAAGATTCTCTCTAAAGTTGGTTCTGGAAAAAGATTTTGTATACCGTCCTCTGGGTTTTAAAATAAAAGCAACATTTCAGCTCCCCAGTTAACAGAGGGAGAATTCTCTATTGTAGCGTTTGGAAAATGCTCAACATAGTTATAACCCACCAGATATTTTCTAGCAGGATTGGCAGACACTGGCTAAGGAACCACAGCTAGGTCCGGTTTTTTATTTTGGGTTTTTTTTTTTTACTAGCTTTGAGGACGCTGCCAAATCCTTGAGTGTCATCTGCTGGTGGACTGAAATGCTTCAGTGCCAGAAGCTTCTACAAACAGGAATCTTCTCCTCATGCTATCTAGTTATTTTATTCTTTGACAAAATTGGTAGGAATGCCAGTAGGCTATTCTTTAACTCCCGGGCCCACCACAATAGAAGACTGCGCCATCGCTCATTTCTGATTCATTAGTAATCTTGGCAGAAATTGTTTCATCCGTGGGTACTGACACAGAACCAAGGGTGTGAACAAAGATGAGAATTAGTTAAAAACTTGATGAAAAACTGAACAATAATAGGATCAAATAGCTGAATAGAGCTCAGCAATATGTTTTTCTGCAACTAAATTGCTGTTTCCTCAGCACAGTTTTGACCAACTGGGAGTTGGACACAAAAGAAAAAAAAATTGCCAGATGTTTAGCTGCCAGTTGGGATAAGTACGTACTTGGCAAAGAAAAAGGACCTCAGCAAGCATCTCACAAAACGCAAACACTTTCCCAAGCATCATAGACAAGCTCAGACTGTCAGAGGGTGAAGCAGTCAGACTGGCTACAGGTAAACTGCCAGTGATGAGTAGTGATACTGATCCCTGGTCAGATGAGGAGGTCTGGTTTCTGTAAAGACACCACAAGATGATCCAGTACAAGAAAACTGGAATTATCATAGGTTGAAAAAGAGAGTTGTAGGGAAAATGAAGACTCATGCAGGAATAGTCCACAGATGCTGCAAGAAAAATGATGAAACGTTGGAAGTGCTGAGCAAGGGGTTCATGAGTTCAGATACGGCAGGGTATTTCCAGTTGTAAGAAAAGGATGTAAGACTTGGAGCAAATGACCTTCTGAGGAAAAAAACAAATGCTACGGGCAGGTTAGGTGTCATGAAAAAGTTTCTGTACTGTGTACTTAAGGAAGATAGCCAATATGGCCTGAGTTACTTTACCACCAAGATGAGAAACTGTGACGCAGGCTGATCAGAAGGTGCGTATCTTACATAGGAGCCTGTAAGTGAACCTGGAAAAGCTAAACTTCATGCTGCTCTGAAACAAAACAGCCAGGCACGATGCTGTTCGGAGCATGGAGGCAGCAGTGGAAAAAAATAAGTGTTTTTACTACAACAGAACAAAACAGAGGTTAGTTCTAGATTACGCTCAGTATTAAGCTCCCGACGTTTTAGGAGCGCCAGGGTAGTACCGCAGGTATTTCTGACTCTCTTAAGCCTTGAAAGAGGGAGAAGCCCTATCGGTAAGGAAGTGAAATTACAAGTTTTCTTCCTCTTCCTCCTTTTACAGGCGGAGCCGCGGCTGTGGTCAAGCTGTGCCAAACGTGGAGCAAGCCGCTGTCAAAGTCATACGAGAAGAAACGGCCCAAAGCCCGGCAGCCCCCGGTAAGCCGCACCCCGCCGCCGTGTTTGCCGCTGGCCGGCGCCCGGCGCGCAGGCGCAGACGCGGCGGCGGCGGCGGGGGCCGGCAGTCCCGGCAGCCCCTGCGGCGGCACGCCCAGGCCGTACCAAGCGGCCGGGGAGACGCTGCTGCCGTCCCTCCCCCCTCCGCCCCGCCCCGCCCCAGCGCAGGGCGCAGGCGAGTGGCCCCCGCGGCTCTCCGTACCCCGCCCCGCCTTCTCGCCGCCGCCGCGTGGGCCGCCCCGCGGGGCGGGGACGAGCCCACGGAGCACGAGCATGAGGGGGGCGGGCAGCGCCCGGCTCTCCCGCCGCGGGCGATCGGCCTGAGCCGCGGCTCCGCTGCCGGCTTCTCCTCCCTGCCCCCGCCCGCGAGGCCCCGCAGAGCGGAGCGGGGCCGGGGCGCGGCGGAGAGCCGCGGAGTCGCCCGGCCGCCGCCCGCCCGCCTGCCGCCGCGGGGGGATGCCGACGCAGCGGGACGGCGGCGGCAACGGCACCATGTCCCACTCGGGTCCCGCCGGCGGAGGGGGCGGCCTCGGCGGCGACAGCGCCCACCAGGTCCGCGTGAAAGCCTACTACAAGGGGTGAGTGGCGGCCGCGCCCGCGGGCAGCTTTCCGCCGCGGCTCCCGGCTCGGCCCGGCGGCGCCGCGCTGCCCTTTCCCTCCGCGGCGCCGCGGCGGCGGCGGCGGCGGCGGGGGGGGGGGGGGGGGCGCGGCCCCGCTCGCTGCTTGGCTCGAAGTTTAAAGGAAACTCTTTATCTCGGGGCTAAGCGGAGCGATAGCGCTGGTATGCATGGTTTTGGCTGCACGGCATAGGCTCCTCTGCGGTCCCAGGGAGCAGCGGCTTGAGAACATTCGTGCTTTTCCCGCAGTTACCGCAATAAAGCGTACACGTCCTCATCTCTCGGAATAGTTTACCGGGTTGAGGTTTCTGTCCATGGTGGTGATGAAAATGTGATATTTTAATTATTGCGTTTTCGCTGCGTTTACCGATAATGTTAAAATGTCGAATCCTAGATGCCCGGTTCTTGGAGAGGAAAAGGGGGATAAAAAAAGAAACAGGAAAGCTTGCTGCCAAACAGCTGCATTAAAATGGCTTTCAAGTGATGTTCTGAACTAAGCTGAAACTGGCAGGGCTTGTGCTCAGTGGAGCCTCTCCTCAAGGTGTCAGATTTCACCGAGCTGCCTGTGGGATGAGGCATTCAGGGGAGAGGTGATGAACTGAACCCATATGGACTGAGCGGCCTCAAGATATCAGTCTTCCTGCGATACCACTAAACATAAATAAGGATGTGTCCAGATAACTACTTCTTCCCTATGCTTCTTCTCACCTTGGCTTCCCATGCGTTCTGATTCCACCTTATCGTTTGCCTGCTGTTAGTTATAAGAGCATAGTACTCGATAACGTTTTCCTGAGAGTAAAAAATCATACTTAGAAAATATGCTTAGGGTCAAGATCCAAAGGAAGAGGGTAGTACTTGGCTGAGAACCTAGGTCATTGATTTTCAGGCTGCGCTTCACAGGGGCTGATTGACTTCTGAGGGAGTTGGTGGATGGTAACTAAGACGCATCCACTGTCAATCGTGCTTCCACTGTAACCAGTGCTAGGGGTCTGCACAATGGAAATCTGAACCCTGTCAGTGGTTCTCCAACAGCAGTATATCACGCCGGAGAAAGTATTCTGCTCGGAATTGACAAACTCATGTTAAAAATAACGGTTACAGGACCTAAATGTAAAAGTTGGTCAGCCAGGTTTGACAGTGGATCTTTGGGCCAAGAAGTTCGGAGGCAAGTGATCTAAACAAAAAATGTAGGTTGCATTTTTTTGGATAGAGATTGGATTCGAGACGCATTCACTGATAATTGGAAGGAAGCTGCTATTGAAGTAAAGGAAAAATGTCATTACATCTGTAGTATTTACTATTTAGTAACGTGAATATCTGATGTCTCTAACCGTATAATTTTAATGAGAGGTGTAAGGACCACACTGAGCATTTAGTATTTGTAAATACATTAATTTCTGACCTATTTCTGTTCTAGGGCTTTTCTTGACAAAGGTCTATAAAAGTGCCGTAGTGATTGGCACAATCTGTGACTTGAAAATACCTGTGAAATGTTTTCAGAGTAATAAAATGGGAAATTCTCAGCTGTTTTACTGTCATTGCAATCCACCATCCTAAAGAAGTGGAGATGCCTCTGGCTATTAACTGGCACAACTGTTCATTTGATTAGACACTAATGAACTAAAGTGGGAACTGTTCTGGGTTAAAACTATTTTTCTTCTGCTGGGTCAGTTTTAATCTTGATCGTTTCCCTGTGCAATCACACGAATGCTTGCTGTAGCACAGGGAGGCTATGGTGCGGGAGTAGAGAGAAAGCAGTTCAGGGCTGTGGGAGTAAGGAATAAAACCGCTACACTGGACAGCAGTGCTAGCTCATGGCATTTTAAATATTTGGTAATAATTTCACAGACACTGAAATGTTTCTTTTGAATCTCGTTCACTGACTTCTTATCTATTAACGTAATTGTCAGTTCACATGTAATAATGAAACTGAGTCACGCAGGGAGTTGGTTAACTATTGTTAATACAAACAAACAAGCTGGAATGCCTTAGTCATAATTTCTTTCAAGATCTAAACAAATTAATCTCTCTACTTTCCTGAAACAAAAGGTCTTATGCCCACTTCTCAGACTAGCACTGTCAAGAAATGGATATCAGAGCAAAACATTTTACCTGCACTTAGTCTGAGATCACTTGGGAACAAAGGACCTAAATCCTGATATAAAGGCAGCATTTTCCCTTTTATCTGTTAAACTATCTCGAGATTAGAGTTGGACAGAGGATTTTACAGGGAATGGTATTAATCAGAAAAGGTTACTCTCTCTTTTAATTTGTTTCAACAGTAGCATTTAAACGGGATGTAAAAGTTGTGGAAGTCTCACTGCAAAGGTCTTTTCAGCCCCTGGAAGGAATTTCTGGTCCAAACAAAACAAAACAAACAAACAACAACGAAACAGCAACTGGGAAGCATAGATCCATTCTTGAAACAGTTTGTAACCTGACAGTCAGGCTACTCACCTGGTTCTCAAGACATGACTCTTACTAACTCAGACCAAAGAGCTGGCTCTGAATCCCTGTAACATAGGTTAGTCTGGCTAGGAGCCTAATTGCTTTTCTCAGCTGCAGTTAAGACTTTCATGAAGAACTCTTTGAACGGTCTTTGTTTCCTTCTAGTGTTCAATAGAAATTCTTTATCTTAAATTCATGAAGCATGTGAAACCAGGAAAGAAAATTTTCCTAAAATGAAGAAAGATCATGGGAATAAGGGTATGGCAATTCCCAGAGACCTGGGAGTTAGGGCATAAGCTGAATTTACCTGGCATTTCCTTCTCTCAGGTAAGTTGCACTTACCTTCCTAATAGGACTAGTTGTTTAAAATGCTGCAAGTAACCTCTTTGAAGGAATTATCATATTCTGTGCGATATATGTAATAGAGGTTGCTGAGTGAGCACTTAGGAATTTGCTCTCTTACACCAAATGTTTACATATACTTCAGATTTTTGTTGATACAGTAACCAAGTTTAGCAGTTTCAAATACTGTACTTGAACAGCTCCTGTAGTTACAAGCATTTCAGTGTTCTAATTTTTGTTCAAAGTTTACTTTCTGGCTCTTCTAATTTGTTTGTCTGTTTGCAGATAATTTTGGTCAGTTCTGTACAAGAAAGCTATTCTGTCAATATTACGTAAGAAGAGGATGGCAGTGCAGTGGTTGAGAGCAGCTATAGGAATAAGTAGAGCACTGCTTGTGCACTATGAATTCTGTAGAATTAATGCTGCTGATAAATCTTGAAGAACCTTCTTTTCTGTCATGGTTAAAAGTGCTAGCTTGCTTCCTTTCAGTGACTGACATAGGTTTTAAACCTATCTGAACTACGTAGGCTGTAATTCAGGATAGACTTTTAGTATAGCTAAAGGCATAGGTTACCAATGCTTTGCCCACCTACAGTTTGATTTATTTTAGATGAAAAATACCACTGGCAGAAATCTCCTGATACATGTTAAATTTGCTTTTCTAAAATTTTAATACATTTAAGTGAGCAGGGAAAGGAGGGGGAAGAACAGTTCAATGTTAATGATAAAATCAAAACACACCTCCATAGGTGCTTCCAAGGAGTTAATTTCTTAATCATGCATGCGCTCTTTCAGCCTTTCTTTATATTATTTTTTGTGTTGCGTGCTCGGTGTAGTGCAGTCAATGTAGCAAAAAGTAACTCTTCAGCCCACTATCTTTCCTTGTTTGTTGGGTATAGCATTGCACAAAGGAGAGAAGGAGAGTGCTCAGCTTTTTTTTTTTTTTTTTAAGGGGAGGAGTTAAGTCCATAAATACATTTTCACCCCTTTTTGCATTGAAACACTGGTTTCATTTTGCAGGTGAATATTTTCTGATGATACAGTTTTTCAGATAATCAAATTGTGCAGGAACAGGCAGTATGCAGACCTCAAACTTCTACTGCGGAAAGAGATACTTTAAATCTTACACAATGGTAGTGTCTGGACCTTACGGAAGACATGGATACTGAAACGGCAGAATTCTCTAGGAGTTTTGTATGGCTTCTTTTCACTGAGCTATAATTAGACCTTCCCTATAGCCTGAACAACTGACCTGGAAGTGTGGTAAATGTGATGTGAAGTTTTTCTTGTTATTTGTTTGGTTTTGTTTGTTTCGAGGGGAAAAAATCTAAAGCAATAGTTTCTATTCTTGTAGTGGATTCTTCTCCAACAGAAATTTGAGCTTAGAAGTGAAAAATGAGATCGACGCATTGAGTTGCATTTAACTGTTGGCTTTGTTTTGTTTTGTTTTGTGTCTTTGTTAAAGGATGCTTAGGAATATTGGATGTTCTGTAAAAGAAAAGGTTGGGGAAAGCTCTTTGATCTCAGAGGATAGGTGGGGAAGATAGCAATGAGGTTCATGGTCTTGTACAAATATTTAGAATCTGTTCTCTAGCAGTCTCGTTTATGTTTATTACTTGCATTTTCTCAGTCTTGCTGCGACTTATCTTTTACTCATTCTTATGTTTGCAGTACATTGATTCAGGCAGGCCTTTTATTATTACTATGAATAAAATGATCCTTTAGTATTTATGGAAGATATAAATGTCAACATTTTATTTGAAAGGAATTCAGGAAAAAGGACCGTCTCTTGTTTATTTGCATGTTTCCTGCTTTGTAGGTTCCCTGATTAAGACATATTATAATGGTACTAAAAAAGAGTACTGCTTCTACAATAAGAATCAGTTAACCTATCCAGATGTGATGGTGCAAATGGTCTGCTTTAATCAGAGATACTTTCTGATTCCTTTTATGTGTCATCAGGAGATAAGGATGTGTTCTGGAATAGCTTTAAAACAAACTTAGGATTATTAAAAGCAGTGCGTCAGCTTGTCCTCATCTAGAGGAAAGGCCAAGACATTCTTTTCCTCATCTTACTGAAATAAAGCATTTTATATATATATATTTTTTTTAATGCAAAGCAGCAGGCCATGTTACACACTAACTTAACTTTACATACTTACCACACTTTAATTGAACATACTACTTTGTTTTTAACATGCTGAATCTCTTCTAACTAGAGTTTAACTTTGTATCTGGACTTGAGTTAATACAGCTTTTTGCCAATGAAGAAATGTCATTGCAGCATTAGGTGAAAGAAGTGTGGAAAATACCATATAATGCAAAGGTGTGATAACAGAGCTACTCTGGAAGTGAGACCTCTCTCAGTAGAAAATGTCAGTGTCATCAGTATAATTAAAATTGCAAAATAAGCTTGTAAAAAGACCTGTAATCTTTCAATTTCTACCTTATGTAGAGCTGGCTTCACAACTCCAGGGAAAAATGTGCTAGATATTACTCGTAGAACCTTGCTCGTACTTAGGTACTTTTTTTTTTTTTTAAATATCACTGTTGGCTAAGGTTCTGTAAAATGTAGAGAAATTAGTATTTGCTATAACACATGCTAAGATCTCCTTCAAAATGTATTTTCATAGCTATCTGATGCACATCCTAGTGAAGGTATTACAGTAGTAACTTAATGACTTGCTTAAATTGTAAAAGAATTAAACTACTTTTCTTTGAAGGGCAGCTGTTTTGTCAATTGAAGGTAACAAACAGAAAGGTTTTTTATTCAGTTCGTATCAGCTTTTACTTTGTACAGATAACAGAATTTTTGTCTCTAGGCTGTTCAGTACATCTTAATTTTGTGGATATGTCATTCTTTCTGTTCACTGCAGGGCAAATACAAATTTCTGTTCTAAGCTGACTTCTTATCAAACCTAACAAACTTAAACTCATTCCTTTTCCTACTTATTTAATCTTCAGTTTTTGCTAGAGCATGAATGACTACTGTCTCTCACTCAGGATTATGATCTGTTATCTAACTCTTCTTGCTTGTATGACAAGAGGAAGGCTTTTTAGTCATATAATCACTGCTTCCTTTAACATACTCTTTCTCATTATTTCCTAGGTTAATTGCAAAATAAACTATGAATGTTGAAAAATATAACTCTTTTTAGCGCTGTTCAGAATTTAACTTTTTGTTTAAAATGAAAAAGTTCAAAGTGAATATATCTGCAGTAAAATGTGAATAGATTAAGGGATGGTAAACTTTAGCACAGAATCAGTGAAGTTGCTTTATCTCCTTCCAAAAATGTAAGTTCCTGAAAAACAGGAAATACAGGTTAAGACTTTGCCTCATAATACAATCTTATGTTTTCTTTGGGTGATGCCTGCATATCAGTAAGGCGCTGTTGAATCTGCCTCCAGTTGCTTAGGCAAATACTGGCTTCAGGTTCGCAGTTCATGCGTTTTGGGAGAGGCTGCAAAGAAAAACTTCATGTCGGAGAGAATGTAGTTGTTCTCGTGGGAGGGATACAGTAGCGTGGTTCAAATGAAGCCCCGTTTGCGCAGAAGTGCTGCACTGCTGTGTCGCTTGCTTGGTAGCAGCTTCCCCCTTCTGCACCCAACTGGGACCCTTCTGTGCTTGTGAGGAGGAGAGAGGGATAGGTAAGAGGATCCCTGGGACCACCTGCTGTAGCCTGCCAAAGCACTTTTTACTTGTATGAAAGTTGAAGGCAGAACACAAACAGCAGTTGCTTTTCCATTTTCGTTTATGCTTCTGTATGCCAAATTTCTCTTATTTTGCTGGCAGTATTCTGAAGCCTCGGATGTTCCTTGCACTTAGGAGATTCTTCTTTTTTTGAAGTACCGGCACTTCAATAACTGCTCCAGAACATGGTCCTAAATGGAAGTGGAGCAGAGCTGCCACCTTGCTCTTTCAACTCTCATTCAATCCTGACGTGAATTCTCTCAGCAGGAGGACTCCTTACTTTTTCCTTTCTTCCTCCTGTTCTGTTTTTATAGCTTTGTGTTAAGAGTGTCCAAATACTAGGGCCCAAATACTGTTTCACCTTTAGTGCGGAAGGAAGTGGAGCAATTCCAAATAATGTAGCAACTTTTGGAATGCTTTATTCATCATTAGCGGAGAAGTATGATTTCACTATCCTAACAATTTAATGGAATCTTTCTTGTAACTAAATCAAAAATCCAAAAACAGGCGAACTGTTCTTTTAGAGTGCTTAGAAATTGCTAGTTTATTTTATTTACGCTGCTAAACTTAAAGGAACCTCTACAATATTTAGACAAACACATTTCCACACAGTTTCTCTGCCGCTCATGGAAGTAATTCATGCTCACTGACCACAATATGTTATGTTAAATCGCACAATATTTGATACAAGTCTGCCCGTATATCAGGCGGTTATAAAGACATTTAGCTTACTGCTCGTGAAGACTTCCCTCTGGTAGACATGTTTATGTAAATTTTGACCAGATCTATATTTAATCTGTTGCGTCAATATATATTTTTTCACCAAGTAGTGTTAGCACTGTGGCCTGTGCATCAACAAAGATGAATCCCAACTGGCTGAGATTGTTTTGGGAAGATTAGTCTCATTGCTGAAACTCTGGGCTTATACAAAAGGTTTGAAGAGTAGTGTAAACGGCCCTGTTTTTCCTCCACCGTCCTCTGAACTGTATCTTTGACTTCCTCTGGTCGAAGGACTGCAACCTTAGGTCACAGGCTTAACCTGCTTTCCTTTAAGGCCCAGCAAAAATCAAGACAGTGGGTCAGCATATTATGTTAATGTATTTAAAGCAGTAGGTAAGTAACTCTTAATTCTGACAGAGATACTGCTTTACTGTTACGCAGAGTTGGTAAACCTTAATTCTGAATGTATGCTTCTCTGTCTGCCTTCCCAGGCATTGTGGTGCAGCATCATGGCTCTCTCTGTAAAGGCACTTTCAGCGTTTGGAATTTTTCTTCCTAATCTGCTAGGAAACCTATTTTATACTTTTCGTTAATACTTCATACTATCCACACAATTATGGTGTTAGTGGGAGAATATTTAACGTTTTAATACCTAATAAGAAAATAACTGTTAAAGAGTAAGCAAAGCTGGCAGTATATTAATAACATTCTTCAAAAATTTTGTGACGTTTCCTTTCTTCAGTTTCCACTGGTATAATGTCTCTCCTTTCTGTGCGTAGTTCAAATCTGCTGCAACTCACTTCAAAGTTATTTGGGCATTTAAATTTTAATTTTTCAAAAGCAGCTGACTGGTAGAACAAACGTTAAATAATTGGCTCTAAAAACCCCTTAGAGCCTGACTTCATTGTAGAAAGGAAAGGTGCTAATGGTTCATTAATATTTCTTTAATATCTTTAAAAGACACATTTTATTTCTCTAGAACTAATATGCTTCAGTATGGCAGTCCAGAGATGAAAATATAAAGATGTAATTTGCATAATCAGGGTTTTTAGAGGGCTATGACAAAAGGTGGGTTTTATGTAAGTGGTATGTGGAAGGTGTTGGGTGTTAACAGGCAGAAACTGAACCACGGGAAGTTCCACCTAAACCTGAGAAAAAACTTCTTCACTGTGAGGGTGACAGAGCATTGGAACAGGTTGCCCAGAGAGGTAGTGGAGTCTCCTTCCCTGGAGATATTCAAAACCCGTCTGGATGTGATCCTGGGCAATGTGCTCTAGAGGACCCTGCTTGAGCAGGGAGGTTGGACTAGACGATCTCCAGAGGTCCCTTCCAACCTAAACGTTTCTGTGATTCTGTGTTAGAGGTCAGGATTAAATGCTATATATTACAGTACAGTTTCTCAAATTTATTTTTCTCTTGCTCAGGGACATCATGATAACGTATTTTGAACCTTCCATCTCATTTGAGGGACTGTGCAGTGAAGTTCGAGACATGTGCTCCTTTGACAACGAACAGCTTTTTACCATGAAATGGATTGATGAAGAAGGTAAACTGATACTTGATGCCTGGCCTTCTGACAGATATTTGGTGAATACCTTGCTCAGCTTTCTAGCTCTCCTTTCTTTCATCTCTTCCTCCCCTCCTTCCTCCACCTTCATTAGATAAGCTGTATGGTTTTTAAAAATAATGAGTCTGAGTTGAAAAGCCATTGGTCATCCAATGCCCTTGTAAATATGCCTTAATAAAAAGAGAGTTATTTCAAACAACTTAGGATGGAGCTTTCTGTATTTTTTCTTTTTTTTTTTTTTTTTACCAAATAAATAAAAGCCAAGGGACTATCAAAACATATACTCAATGTTAGGATTTATATAGGAAAGGGTTAGAAAGCATTCCTTTATGCTGCGGAAGAAATCCATGCTTCACCTGTGTCTTGAATATCCTGCATATTCTTGGTCCTTCTTATACTTAAAAGGATGCAGTAGACCTAGAAGAGGTTTAGAGAAGCGCCACAAGGATGAGTGAAGGTATGGAACAACTTTGATGAAAGTTGTTCTAGGAAAGCTAGATCCTTTCAAGCTGGAAGGGAGCACTGAAAAATCATGAGTTAAATGTTTATCCATGGGAGGAAGAAGATCCTGAAAGAAAATGATTATTTGCTCTCTTTCTTCCAATACAAGAATTGGGGAGCATCAAATGAAACCAGCAGGAGAAGATTTCAGAATAAAAGGAGTCGGTTCTTGACTCATTTGGGTAAGCTCTGGAGTGCCTTGCTACAGGATATTGTAAATGCCAGAAGCTTACATTATTGAAGAAGAAGTGAACCCCATTGATGGCAAAGAAATTCACTGAAATTTGCGTAAAAACATAGAAACCGTTCCAACGCCAAAAATTCTCAAGTTGCAAGTACTTGGTAGCTGAGAGTACTGGGAAGCCTCCTTCCTATATGCTTGCTATGTTCTGCCTCCCCCTGACACCCATCCCTACTTATGCATCCGTTCCTGGCTGGTGTTCCTACTTTTTTCCTCTCCAGCGGGGATAGGTCAGATCACCCCTAGCTAAACTGATTGCTGCTACTGGCAACAGGTTACTGGAATATAGATAGAACTTTGGTCTGAGTCAGTGTAGAAACTACTGTGCAGTGCAATGAGTAGGAAAGTTAATTTTTGTTATAACTGAAGCAAGTCTTAAATCTTTGAAAAAGAGTTAAAACTAACCTTGAATGATACAAATTATGGTATTTGTCCTAAATATAAATACTATTTAATATATAGTTGAGTTGTACGTATAAACAAAAACTTTTAAATTTTGGGTGGTTATATCAGCTGTTCTGTCAGCAACCTAATGTTTAACACATAGCTATTAAAACTTTTCCTAAATATTAAAAGGCAAATCACTTGTCCGAATGAAAAGGATTGAAATATCTGTGGTAGATTTTCATTCAACTGTAGTACGACCTCAGACATGAACTCTTTTGTGGCCTTTGGCACTTTAGTTCTCCAATTTCCCTAATATGTACTCTGGTGTCTCTTCTGAGCTGTAGGTGTACTTCAGTAAATCTTAGAAAAGGTTATCTGTAGTTCTTGATTTTTCTTTGTGGAATTGATGTCTGCAGGTAAGTTTTGAGCAGACAAGACTGAATTATGAAATAGCTGTTGAGGTATTTTAGTGAGCTAAGTACTTGATGCAATACAGAAAAGGCCATAATGTGCAGTGATTTGTCTGCAGTGATTAGTATTTTTATGCAGTGATTAGCATAAATGGTGCTTATAAAACTGTTTCCTCCCCTTCCCACAGGTTTCCCATTCAAAACCGTGCCAGTTTATTCAGAGTTTAAAGCTAAGCATGGACCAGTGTTGATTCTTGGAAGTGCTATATGGGCAGATGTGTTGAAGATCCTGTAGTCTTGAGAATTTTCCCCTTGCTCTGTCCCATTCCCAAGTTATTTACACAAGGGAAATGCAGTGACGTAAAATGGACAGCAGTTATGACTGAACATATCCTTCTGTGCAGTGGCACTATTTGAACTGAAAGTTTACTTCATTGTAAACTAGCTGTTTTGTTTTATCTTGAAGAGGATAATGGGCTTTCCACTCACACAGTCTGAGAAGTCACTTGTAGTAAGAAGCACAGCTCTCTTTAAAGAACCATGTTTGCAGAAAAATTTGTGCAAATTGAACGGTTCACTTGAAGTGGCGGTTCGTCTCAATTTCTGCTTCTAAATTAGAGACAGGTAGAAACCAAGGAGATACTGCAGTTAGATTGAAATATTTTCATATAGTGACGTGGGATTCAATTTTCCCAAGCAGCCGATATTTGCTTTGATTATTTACGTCCAATTTAATTTCAGTGGAGAAAAAGTTAATCTGTTTATAAGTATATTAAAAATCACACTGTCTGTACTATGTGCAACTCTTGGTGTCTACAGTGTTTGGTTTCTTGTCAATACCTCCACGTCTTCTCCTCTTCCCTCTCCCCCAGTCTTCAGTGCCTTCAGTTAATATTCTTTCTAGAAGCTCATGATTTGCTTCCTTCTAGAATGCCTCTGTCACAGCCTCTTCATTAGAACTTAAGTTCACTTTTTATAGGAGTATGAGGAAATGTGTGTACTGTGGTGTGACAGTTGTTACACTGTTGTTTGTATTTGTTGGAGTGTAAGACAAGATATGGTATTTAGGCCGTCTTTTCATTACTTACTAATTTGCTCAGATGCGTGCATAAACTATTTAATTGGATTTACACAGTCACTGGGCTTTTTATTTGTCCTATTTTAAATTTCTTAGCCTTTGCAAGATACCGAGCATGGTGCAGAACTATTTCTGTTTCATGGAGGTGGTGGTACACAAATGCAGACTTCATTCCATTGTGAGTGTAATTGCTTCAGAAAGTGGTCAGACTCAGCTGAAAAAATAGCGTGAACTTGATTTATTTTTTAGACAATATCTATATTGTTTTATCTCTATACAGCCAGTTGATCTTGCCTCGGTCTCATGAAATGTACTGTAGGATGGACATTAACCTTGTGTTTGTGTTCACTCAATAGTATTCTTACTTGGTGTTCAAAAGTTAACACTCCTATGACGTTTTATCTGAGCTTTCTTTAGGTAGCTGCAAAGCTCTCAATATCCTTTTTAGAGGAATACTTGTAGCTTATGTGTTTTATATACCAGGCCACCAGTTATAACTTATTGGGTGTAATTTTTTGTAAAGCATTGCTGAACTGCATCGCACTGAAGAAAACTTTTTGTTGCCTGGCTGCTCTTTTGAGTCTTTATAGCAGTTTTCAAACACTGAGAGATTGAGAAGATCAGGTAAAGTATTGGATGAAGTTTTTAGATGAATCTTGAGAAACGGGTGAAGTTTAGGCTGTTGGTGTGTCTAAAGGAGTATATCTGAACCAAGGCTAGAATTTTAAGGTTTGTCTTACTCCTGGTCCTGAATGCAGCAAATCTCTAGCTTGATCACCTTCACTCCCCCACCCACTCCTGTCCCCAGGCTTTCCACTTATCTGTAGGTCAGAATTGCCCTAGCTTGACTAAGCATTGTTTAGTGAATTTTAAGTTATCTGTGTGACTGTCTTTTTTTTTTTTTTAAGACAGAAATGAAGTAGCTACAAAGAGATTTCCTAAACTGTTACTTCTGAAACGTAGATTTGTTACAGTAATTCAATGCAGTCTTGTCAGTGAAACTTTAAAACATGTACCAGATGATTATGTTGTAATCTGTTCTAGCTCAAATGGTCAAAAAAGGCTGCAATTGTTTAAAAACATCTTTTTTTTTTTTTTCTTTTCCCTGTCTTCATGTTCTTTCTGTAAGGCATTTTGCTTTAGGTAGTCCTATGAGTATGAAAGTAGTAGTTAATAACAAAAATAATTTTTGCTTAGGTTGCATGATTTTTGCAGTGTCTTTATTGAGGTTTATTAGAGGAAAGACTAGAGGTTTAACTGCTTTTTTAACCTCGAGGTTAAATTCCTGGCAGTGTTGGAGGCACTGTGAAAATAGAATGAATTCAGTTCTAAGTAACATGCTAAATAAAAGGAAATACTGAATTTGTTCTCAAGATGTCATGCATCTTATGTACAGAAATAATGTGTAATCATGCTTGTAGCAAAACAAACCAATGATATTTTGTGATTATGATCTGCTTGCCTCTTGGGAATATCTTAGATTATTTCCCTTTGAAAGCATTTGATATGACTGTATTTTCAGATGTGCTTTCAGGGAAAAAAAAAGAAGTACTATCAGATGAGAATATTGTTTTGTTTTGATACAATGTTACACTGAACAACTGTGAGGGAACAATATTGAATGGCACAGAACTTCCTAGACTGAGTTTTATATTCTCTTTTCAGGAGATCCGTGTACGGTTTCCTCCCAGCTGGAGCTAGAAGAAGCCTTTCGGTTGTATGAACTAAACAAGGATTCAGAGCTTCTAATTCACGGTATGGTGAAGCTTAATGTGTTACTTCTGATGTTTGTACCCACCAAGAAGTGGATATTTTAAACCCCCTGTTATCTATATCTTTTGCTGTACTCCAGCCTCCTTAATCAAAGCCTGTTAGGGCATTCTGTCAAGAGGATGTTGAAGGCCACACGCCAAACTACTTTTAGCTGGCAGTACTTAGTCAAATGCCCTTTATGCAATTAAGGGAGGAAAAACTTACTCTGCTGTCAGTTTATCAATAGAAAAATAAAAATGAAAGAGAGTTCCCGTTTACTGAGGTGCTTTCTTGCACTTGCTGGCGATGAATGGTAGAATATATATTTTTGCCATGTCCTAGCACTTTATTCTTGCTAAAAGCTTTAGACAGCATCTATATTAGGAAAAGGAATTCGTGAACTCCATTTATGGTTAGCCAGAACTTTTGAGTTTTCTAGAATGAAGTACTTTATGGCAGTTTTGAACCTAATTAATCATGTTCCTATTTAATGTGAAATTGTTCAATTTTTATCTTTTAGGGTTCTTTATTTACCTATTGTGGCAGCTCCTGCAGTAAATTTCTCTTACTGTTTGGAACTTTGTGCAAGTAAGAGATAGACTTCAGTTTAATAGAGATTGCAGCAGAGAAGTAGTGGATCATTGTAAAGATAGTGTTAATGTGTGTTACACTGCAATATCTTAACGTGGTCCTGCTCTAAAAGGATGTGATAAATCCACAGCTGCTCATCAGCTCAGCTGGAAGGAAGAGAACGCTTTTCAGCTTCCCAATCCAGTTAGAATTTAACTCTTTTCCTGTGTTATTTAGGCTTGGATATCTGACGGTGTCATGATTATTGCTTTCATTTTTCTCTCCAAAGTCTTCTAAGAAGTGGAAGAGAAAGAGCATTTTATCTGTTTCAATATATATTATTTCAATATGCTTTTCGATTTGCCCCATCCTCCCCGCTTTTTTTTTTTTTGTTTGATAGGCTTCTGGTTAAGCCAGCACCAGAGCTAGCTCCCCCTGTAGTCTACAAAAGTGGTTTTACTTCTCTCTGAGCATTACTGAGGCTAAATAAAACTTAATAACGGGCGAATGTAGACAAGATCGTATTTACCAGTTAGCACACTGTAATATAATGGATTTATCATCAAGGTTTCCAAAGAATGAGTTTAACAATTGGTCACATGATAAACCAGCGTCATTACTTGTTGCTGGTGACCTTCTGTAGGAAATTACTGCAGAACAGAGTATACGAAGTTGTATGTTTGATGGATCACTGCTATAACCAGCGTAGGGATTTTGTGGCAGCTTTTCAGCTCGCTTGCTGTTGCACAGTTTTGTTAAAATGCGGTCTCTGTTGTCTTCGTAAATGGTCTTTCAGGAGTGTTATGTTTAATCCAAAGACTTATTTTCTGTCTGAAGTAAAGATTAATCTGAAGTTAATGTTCTTTCTTTCAGTATTTCCTTGTGTACCAGAACGGCCTGGCATGCCTTGTCCAGGAGAAGATAGTAAGTAGATGTTTAGTTGAGAAGTACAGAAAATCAGGAATTTCCTATTCTAGAACATTCTGATATTCTGTGCTTTTGCTTCCCGTGGTGGATAAGTATGTCTTTATGAAAACGAGTAATTCAAATGTCCACAACTGATATATTGAAAAGGAGTAAGCAGTCTTGCTAAACTTAAACGTTGTTGTTTGTCATTTCTGAGTTGTTGTTAATAAAGCGTTTGAGTCGTTGTTAATAAAGCGTTTCACGTTCCTGTTAACTGTGCATGCCTCTGCTTTCCTTGCTTTTGTCTCTTCTGTTATGACAATTTTTGTATTCTATTCCTGTCTCTTTGGTGGTTGCCAATTTACTGGCTAACTAATGTGAGCAAAGGCTTATAACCAATGATAAGGAAGTGTCATGTCGTTGTTGAGACATCTCAGTTAATTTATTTTAAACTGATATTCAGGTACTATCAGGAGTATTCTACTAAAACTTCTAGGTCGCGTTAGATAATGTACTAATCATTCAAGAGGTAGTTTTCTCTCTGTTACGGTGTAGGCTTCTATGCTCTTTATACTCATTGTATAAAAGAGCATTTTGTGCGTGTGTGTGTGTACACACACACCTCTGTCAGCTTGATATCTGGAGTCTCTGACAAAAGTAAATGTGCATGCTTAAAAGTTAACTTTGACATGTTTGTTTATGTATATTGGCAGTATGGCTGATGCTGCTTTTTTGGAAAAAGAAAGTTGTAGGCTAAATCTGGAACAGATTTGCAATTTAAGGTATAGTTTTGTACCTTCTAGTTTTCAATTTTGGCTCCTGATATGCCTCTAACGGGGAGGAAGAAATTGTGGCAGCTGTGTTTCTAAAACATTGGAGGATTCTTGCAAGCAATCTTATAAGTCAGGGCACGCTCCTCAAATTTACCTTCTTTCCTTCCTTCCTTGTCCTCCCATCTCCTCTGCAAGTTTAGATAAGGTAGTTGCACGTTTTGCATGCCAGTGCTTGTATTGTTTGGACAATTTTCCTTTTCTCAAAACTTTTTCTTTTAACTTTGGAAAAACAGAATGAAGTTACAGTTGATCAGGAAATTTTATTTCAAATTTCCCCCAAAATTTAAAAAATGAAAAAGGTACTTGGAACCTTACTCTGTGTTTCGTCAAGCTTGCAGGAGTGAAAACTTACTCTGCAAATCACATTATATAGGAGCGTCCATGGGAAGGATGTCATAGTTCTGTATTTACACTTTTAATGGATATAACTGTATGTTTTTCCTCTTAGAATCCATTTATCGCCGAGGCGCCCGCCGGTGGCGAAAGCTGTATTGTGCAAATGGTCACACTTTCCAGGCCAAACGATTTAACAGGGTGAGAGTCTTGGGTACTTTACCGTATACTCTGAAACTATGATATAAACTATATAAATGCTCCTTTGTACCCTTAAAATCTTCCTGGAGGGCAAACTTCAACACTGGCATTAGATGACTGTGAGCTTGAAATGCGTTTGCAGTTCTTAAGTTCTGTGAGTGAAAAGGTCTGAGAAGTACTTAAGACACACAGACTTTTCTTTCAAACTGACATGTTTCTGTAAACAATCTGCTTATGTTGGCATGTAATCAGTTGAAAATAACAGACCACTTATAATGACTTCAAGAAGCAGTGGTCAAACCTAATGGAATAAGGAGAGGGAAGGCTCTCTGCTACTTTAAAACAAAATGAAACAAAATCTGAATAGCTCAGGTTCATTGTCAGCTTCTATAATCTTTCATTCTCTTTTAAGCTCATTAAATGTATTTTGCGCTAAATAATGCTTGAGGTTGTGCGTACCGGACCTCGTCTTGAGCATCCTCCATATCAAACTTCTACTCTTCTACTTAGACAATGCTCTGTGAAGCACTTATTGACCTCTTCCTGGTCAAAGGCTGTCCAGGCGCTATCATTTAATCACT